>NC_080707.1:13104862-13416695 GCF_943734765.1 Anopheles ziemanni | reverse complement strand
ACTATCCCTACTGCCAGACGCGAGCATGAGGAAAAAGAAAAACAATACTCCAAGCAACGCAGTTTAAGCCAAGACGCTTCCCCTCCACCTCCCCTCCCCCGTTGTGCCAGCGCAAACGCCAACAGGGGCCTACCAGTTGATGCGATTAAATTGCGTTCCGCTGGGTTCCGCACCGAATTTTTCCACCGCCAAAGTTGGCTGACATTGGCGGTTCTTGCAGGAAGCGCACAGAAAAAAAAACAACAAACTGTTTTCAAGGAACAGGAACACCCTCCACGTGCGAGTTCGAATTTTTGCACCCACGGGGCGAACAATCGGCGTCTCCCCCCAGGGGCTGGAAATCATTACGATATGTTTCCACCACGGACGAGGGGTAAGGGGGTAGGGGTAAAATATTCTCCCCTTTGATGTTCACGCCCGGCAATGTGTCAGGGGAATGAACCCCAGGCCGAGGAACAGATTGACACGCACCATACATACTACAAACCGCTCCGAGAGTGAGCGCTTCGAGTATTAAAATAAAAAAAAGGATGATCGAGGAGCGGACGGAAGAGGGAAATCTTTTCCGAACCAAAACGAAGCGGTTTTTTGTCCTCCCCCTCACCCTCAACCCCCCGACCCGGCTGGTGACAACGCTCCATAGATGGTTTGGCCTAAGTGGGTTTCTATTGCACGCGAAGACGATCGACGCAAAACAAAATCCATGCATATTTAATATTGCACAGGAGATTTGCCTGACCTGTGTTTCTCCCGCCGCTGTTCCGGAATGAAAGTCCCTGAAACGGACGGCGGTAAGGGGATGCCCTGCGTACGTTAACATTTTTTGGCTTGGCGCGTCTTTTAAAAACGTTTTTGCAGCAACATATTCTGCCTCGGAACGAGGGAAATTGCTATTGTTTTACACTTGACTTTCATCTTCATTCTTGCCTCGGTGTAACTGTATGCACACTCACGCATGAAGGCAGGATATTTTATGCGCTCGTGGAGACCTTTGCCGACCCTTATAACCCAAATCATCAATACAGCGAAAGATAGCGAAAGAGATTTATGTTGACTCTCCTTGCATTCGGTTTTAACCACGTCGAATGAAAAGCAATTGCTCTCACGCATTCAAATGCGGCTTTTCAACCTTGACCTTTTAGCTTTGACCTTGAAGCGAACAATCTACATTACCCACCACAAAGGCAGGCCTAAACATTTTTTTTTCTTCTTTTCGTTCCAGCTCCTTGCAAATGCAGATTTGTCGCTACGGAGCTGTGAATCAGAATCCTTCTTCGATCTGGTTCCGATCCCAGCCCCAATTCTAACTCGGAGCTACGATCCGATTCAGCACCAAAAAAAACGTGCCTAAAGTTGTGTCATATGAGGCTTTTGACCAGATTAATTTATATTAATCTTTAATTTATTAATTTATTTGATTCTTTCACATGAATCACGAATCTTAGGGATTCCAATCCCATGATCCTTTCATGAATCGTTAACTAATCCTAATGATTATTTTTATGGGCATGAATTTAGTAACCAAACAAAAAAAAAAAGACGAAGGGTGTACCTTAATTTCTTCCGGAAGTCTCTGAGCTTCATAAATTGTACATGTTGTTCAATGCATCTCTCATTCAAAGATTAATTAGTCTCAAAATCTATGCAGAGTCATTCGGATTCATGAATGTTGATCTGAATCACCCAACTATTGACTGCCATAAAACTGTTTCATTTTAAACATTGCATTTCAGTAATGTACCATTTTCTTTGCCTTTATCGAATTGCATAAAAAGAAAAGAAAGCGTAGAGTATGCATAACAACTAGATAAAAACGAAATGTTTGCACATCTATTCGTGAAGTTTGCCCATCACTAGCTTAGAGCGCACAGAACATTGCTGTTTTTGCCTCAATAAAGCAGGCGGTATCTAGGTCCAGCATCAGCTGTTGGCTTAGTATTGTTTTTGCACAAGTTTTTCGGAGTATTTGACGCGATTTCCCTCATCGATGTAAATCACAGCAGATCGCTGGAGAACCACAAGGGACGTACTTTGGGTGGGGAAACCTTGGTGGTCCAAACTTGAAATCGAAAACAAATCCACTTTCCAACGAGAACATGAGTATTCCACCAAGAACACCGAACGCATATCGCTAGAGGGCCTTCTTTTCGTTCGATGTTCTGTGTCTTACGCCACGGTTGCCGTAGCATTCCGGGGCAATTAGGAGTCCCGAGCCCCGAACGTCATATAGGTGGCTCCGGAATAGCGCTCCGCAAACCGTAAACACTTCAGAGCTAATTGACGAGACGCTACCAAACACCGCACAAACAAACCTCATCGCTGGAGGAAGTGGAATAATTACAGGACATTATGGCTAATTGGTGCATCGGGTGAAGGCGCGCGCAAAAACAATTCCAACGAAGACGCCGACCATCTCTCTTCAGGCGAACAGACACGTGGAATCGTCATTGGTTGGGCATCCGACATCCGACAACCAGTTAACTATCCATTGCTTATAATAATCTAACTGATTAAAGGTCAATCTTATTAACGTACAATTTTCCAAAGAATTTTTCTGCTTCTAAGCTACGCGCAGACTACATTTCAATTAGGCTTAGATTGTGAGACTTGTGTGAGGTTCTTCCGTGGAAAAACAACAACGTTCACCTGCCAGCTAAAAGATTGTTCAAGTACCTTAGGCTTTAAACATTGTTTGGTTCTCTGATTGCCAAATGTGAATATTAAAGCACGTTTCAAACCGTACTAAAGAGGAAAAGATGAAAATGCGTTTCTGAACTCATTTTAGAAGATTTAAAATTACTGTTTACAATAAAACAAAGGTAATGCACAACGATTGCTCATATTTTGCTTCTCTTTAACACTGTTTTATTTTATTATTTTATTTAGCTTTGCCCTGCTCAGAAGAAAATATTTTTTAAATTAACAAAAAATGTAAAAGAACACATAACTTAAAGGTGCTTTTATTTATTTTAATTTAATTTATGTTTACTGCCATTGATAATATTTTTAAGGCCAGCTATATTAAATTCAAAGTTGGTTGAGCCCCGTATATAAATAAGAAGCAATTTAACTAAACATTATACAGCAACTAATTATTTGAAAAGGCTATGCTTGGTTTTCAAACAAAATTGCTATAAAAAAGTGTGAGAAAAACGCAGTCAACATGTTAAAGTTGTTCGTCGTTGACAAAATTCCAAGTTTATTTAGCTTACAATTTAATTTTATTTTGTTTTAGGTACTGTTATTTTTTAAAACATATATCCCCCAGGAAGTTTCCAGATAGTTTCTTTTTTTTTAAAAGACACGTCATTTTAAAAGTCATCAATTTAACTTTTCCACCTTAATGTCGATGTTAAAAAAAAGTCGTTACGCACTGAAACACCAATCCATTTTAGTCACAGATTATCAAAGAAGTGTCTCACATTCAAAAACTTGTCAAACAATTTTAAATCATTCACTTATCGTTAACAATGTATTATATAATAGGAATATTGTGAAACCTATTGTCTCATTTAGGAGAATAAACAGGTGATAGAAGCCAACTATGTAGGAATGTCACAGGGAACATTCGATGGTGTTTAAAAACGGTGCATGTGGCTCGCAAATGATCTAATTTATGTGTTTTAATCAACCAAACACCGCGAATGTGTGTGTGTGTGTTTTTGTAACACCTGAACACCTTTCCGAGCGACATAAAGGTGATCGTCACATATACAGTGCATGCAAACAAATTGAACGCCAAACATCGCCTGACCGAAACCAGAGTTGGAAACCGAAGGAGAAAACCCCTCTGGCATACAACCTTGGCCTGTGTGAGGTGTTTGGCCCCGGGTCGCACTTTATCGCCCTCGTAATGTCTGATTCATTCCGTCCACCGGCATCCCCCCCCCCCCCCCCCCTCTCCTTCGGATCCTTCGATCAGAGGCCGGTGTTCGATGTTTCGCAAGATAACAAAACTGCTCATTACTTTTAACGACCGACTTCGGACCGTCGAAGCCGTCGTAAACCCCGCCGCCGTCGTCGTCGTCATCGTCGGCAGCACTTTCCCTCACTTCCGAGGCACTTAAATCATCTAAATGAGCTCATCTCGGTTCAGCGGGGGAAGCCGGTCCGTCAAAATGGCGAATCAATCTGTGAACGTGGCGCGAAGGCACCTGAACCACGCGCCTTGTTTACACGGGTGGGAAAAAGGGAGTCGTAAAATCCTCCCCCTGGAGCCCGCAGTGTAAACTGGGCTGGCTGGGAAGGGTGGTAGTACCGATGTAAATTAACGTAAAACAACCTACTCAAACAATGTTGCCACGGCGCTTCGGGTACTTTGATTTATTACATCCACCAACAATCCGGTTCCCGGTAACCAGCGGACGCGCTCTCGTTCTTCACCTTCGTTTACCTTATAGCATGCCACCGCCACCACCACCAGTCCCTTTCCTTTGCCCACCCGCCACCGAACAAGCCCCATTTCCGGGAACGCGGTCCGGAAGGATAGGATAAAAAAGCGTGCTCCACCCGGAAACCCCGGAAAGGAAACGCCTCGGCTCGAAAAGCGCGTTCGGGGCGAGTGAAGTGAAGCGGGTGGGGATGGAAGGGGTTGGAGAAGTTTCTGGGAAGGAACCAAGGGGCGCCGAACGTACGAACCTCGAACGGGCTGGTGGCTCGCTTCTTTTCCGCGGGTGCAAAAGGGGTTTCACTTTCACTCCACCCTACCCCGCCTTCCCACGGTGGACCGGAAGAAGACATTAACTTCATTACTCCCCCCTCCCCCTCCCTTCGCTTCTTCGTTGCTTGGTTGGGTTGTCAGGGTTCACCTTGCGCGTGGATTGGAATGAAAAATCTCCTTCCCAGGAAAGACGCTGGTCGAATGGGTGGGGGGAGGGGGGGGGGGGGCACAGCTTAAAGCTGCCGGGGAGTGAGTGAAATTTTACCTGCAGCCAGAAGATAAGGTAATAATTTGAAAATTTATCACCTCTAATTGAAGTTAAGGACTGCGCGCGGCGGAACCGAAAACCCGGGCCCACGGCGGGGAAGGGAAAAAGGGTCATCCTGGCGCGCCCAAGCCATGGGACGATCATTATCACCTCCCGCGATAAGGTTGGGAGAAAGCAGGGTAGAAAGAGCGTGTGTTCAGTGTGGCCCGGAGGCACCGGCCTGGGCTATTGACCCTTGCTTTATGGAGGAGGAAATTATGGTACTTTCCGAAGCGCGCGCACATCACAACTTCCTCCAAACCCCAAAAACAAAACCAAAGACCCACTCGTAAATGAGGCCTGCGTAAGAGAAAAGTGTCTTAAGCTTCCTTCCCCTTCCCTTTCGCGCACTTTTACCTTGTGGTGTTGTTTTGTTTTTTTTTTTTTTTGAATAACCGGCGCAATTTAACCCCTTTTCTCCAGGACGGTGGGTTTTCCATTTCCTTTTTACCGAATGGAAGGGAAAAGAAAAGAAGAAATAAGAGCGCCGGAGTTGGGCGGCGAGTGGCGTAAGTTACATATTTATGCTTTTATAATGGAGCAGAAAATATGGGGTTTGTCTTTCCCTAACGGGTTGCCGAGGTGAAAGGGGAAGCGGATGAGGCAGGGGAAATGGTTATGGCCAACCGCTAACCGTTATAACGGTCTACCGAGGGGTTTTTTTCCTCCCCCGCGGTGGTAGGATTGCAAAATATGAGCGATATGCGGCTCAATCGACCTCCTCCGTAGTCTTCGAGGGTTCTTTCGGCTCGAAACGCAACAAGATCTGACGCGAGAGCTTTTTCCCTTAACGGTCATTTTTTTCTTTATTAGCTAAAGATGACTATAAATCGTCAATCCAAATGCGCCTTTAACTACAGACATAGGTTTTCGCTTATTCACCATCAATTGAGATCTTTTTTCTAGGTTACACTCGCTTTGTTTCAATTGAAGATTAAAAATAAGACAACCTGCCACAACTGCTAACCAAATTGACATAAACGATGAGAAAAATAAATTAATTTAATCTGAAGTCAAACAAAAAGAAACGCAAACACCAATGGCTGATATAACAACACGGAAACAAACAGCACAAAGATACATGTTAGAAATGCCAAAAAAACTCAAAGTTCAAATGCAATACATCTGCAAAAAAGGTAACTTGCATGCCTGCCCAAAAAATAAAAAAATTGCACTAAGTGTGAACAGATTTTTGATATTGCGCAATTCCAATTTCCCAGAAATAAATATAAATAAAGAACGGCAAAATTATTGAAATATTTTTCAGTAACGAAATGAAATGAAATGAAAATAAGAACAACCAATGAAAAGAATGGTTTTTAAAAAACGTTTTTTTAACCAATACGGCTTTTCCGAGTGTAAATTGGTATGTACAAATGCATGCGTTTAAACTGATTTGGTTTCCATCGTTTTGATATTTATTTATAAAACACGTCGTGCAAGATGAAAAAGTTGTGAGCCGCGTTTATAAATAGCTTCACATTTTTTTTATTTACATCATCAGTAGCATTGTTTTAACGAAATCTGAAGCAAGACACAACAATCAATGTCTTCAGCGTCATATTCGAAAGGAATTTAACTATTAGCGCAAACACTCATTTTTGGCAGAATTTAGTTTTGACATTCATCAAACCAACGTTTATTTGAAACTCAGCAAAGACTAAGCAAGACATTGTGCAAAACATTTAACCAAGTCAAATAAACCAAAAGGACTAGAAAGAAAATTTATGCGAGAATTTGATAATCCACACTGCATATAGACCCTTGATTGCAATCTAGTCTGATTCGCATTAGAATTTTTATGAATTTATCGATGCCCGTAAGCATAATAATGGATAAACAGATTAGAACTAATTCTAAAACGATGGACTTGATATGTAAGTAAGAAGCTGAGATGTTCCGCATCAAGAACGGATTAAGAAACATTAAATCCAGTTTCATAAACCGAGGACCTCGACATGGTAACCACTATAATCCAGGCGATTTGTGATTTGTTCAGTTCGACTACAGAATTAAACTTGACATTAATAAGGAAAATGGGTATTGTCAGAATAAATAAATACCTTTGGTAGATGTAAACATAATAAGCCGTCTTGTAAGGAATTAAAGGCGGACGAAAGAAACATTAAATAAGTTTCAAAACAAATATATAAGTAAATGTTTGCAGTTTCTTAAACCCAATCGCAGAACGTCACGAAAAACGAATCGCGATCCTTCCAAAAGCGCTCGAAACTCTGACTCACAGTGCAACGGTGCAAAGTGCACATCTGCACTAATCTGCACCAGCTAGCAGGGTTGACGGATGACGAAATCAAATTGTGAAACCGTCCGCAGACGTCTTCAAACCACCAACCTGAATTCTCTCCCTCCCCCCCCGCCTGTCCACCTCACCGAGAGTGGGAGAGAGATCAATGTAATAAATAATATTGCCGGTCGTAGGAAAAATAGTCTCATTTCCCATGTTCACGCTCCGGTGGAGATTATCTTCGATTGAAGGCAGGGGATGTGTTTGAGTGCTCACATGACTTGGAGGTTGTCGAGTGGCAGCGAAGCGGAGCGGCATGTTTGGTCTGCGTCAGCAGAAACAACTTTATCCGTACGCCGGAATGCGCTCCGGACTCCGGGATTCGAGAAAAGGGTGCCAGGTGTAGATTTTCAGCCCGCACGGAATACGCAGGAATGTAGGGGCGAGCGAGGGGTCTGCGTGTAGGTTGAATCGCCGGGAACAATGAAGTAGGTGACAGGTGATCAATGCTCCAATGGGGTGAGAGTCGTTCATCGATTGTGGGAATCTTTCGAATCGATGAAAACACGGCGAGCTTCAGGCGTGACGGTGAAGCAGGTGACAGGGAACCAGCACTCCCGTATCATAACCATCCCGTCCCTCGCGGAGGGATGTCCCCAGCCGCACTAGCAAAAGGTTCTCAGCACGCATCCGACCGGCACATCTTCAGGACCTTGGACAAGTTTGTAGAGTTCGTGGGAGGAAGTCCAAGGTAAGATCGATGGAAAAAGATGGTCCGTGGAACGATGGCGAGCCTAGCCTGGCCTCGGCAGAAGGCGAGGAAACCGAGTTGATGGACCACCGGGGGGAGATGGCGGAGGAGACAAAATAGATTGCGAAAAGTTTTCACTCCAATCGTTACTCTTTCCCCCATTCCACCCTCCAGAGTTATTTCATGCGCGTTTGCTTTCCAGTTTAATTCCGGACGTCTAAGAGGACCCTCCGCTGCGAGGTAGATCCTGCATCCATCTTGGGACGGCCATCTTGGCCATTCTGCTGCCGCACCGCTTGCCGCCATGCGTTGGTAATTTGTTCACACGTAGGTGCTCATCGCATGATGAACGGCGCAGAACCATTTATTTATGGGTGACAATTGGAAGTTTTCCTTTGTTCCGCGCACCTCCACCCGGTGCTCTCCTTCACCTCAAACCCGCACAATAAAAGGAACTGGACAAGACACAGTCCATTCACGGGTCGCGTAGCAGTTGTAGCCGCAAAACACTGTTCCTCGCGCTTAAAGTTACTTTCCCACCGGGTGGTTGGCCGTCGCTTTCAACGAGGGCCTTTTTTTTGTTGTTGCTGGAACTCCCACCGTGCCGACCGATCGATCACCTTCCCCTCCAAACCCTTCCCAAAACCCCTTGTTTTCTTGCGCGAATGCACTTAGCAATGGGAGAAGAAAGTTCAGGCCCTTTTGCGTGAGGTCCACGACCAAGGCAATGGGAGATTTCTCTCTCACCTGCCCACCCCAACAGAGCACAGCTTGTACGGTAAGAAACACACACCAGCGCCTCGACGACCCGGTGAAGTAAACTGCTGCTGCACCAACAAACCCGTTCCATACAGTTGCTTTTATTTGTCAGTCGAGCTAATTCCATGCAAACACAAGGTCAACTCTCAATGTTTAACCAAAAGCCAGTCGCCATCTGGTACCTCGAGGTCCCAACAAGTCCTACGGTAACACCAAAGCCGCGTGGGACTTGTCCCAAAAAAGAAAACAAGGCACCTAAGGAAACTCTGACCTTTCCTAGCGGTACCATGTTGGACAACAAATAGAATTTGGATAAACAGTATCAGATCGGCCTTTGGCTGAGGGCAAGCGAACAGCAATGAGTGTAAAGTGTAAGTGGCCAAGGCATTGCTATGCAAACGCGCAACATGCAGCCATTCAATCATATATGCAACGTTTTCCCTGATATCGAATTGTGATTAGAATCCCCAAATCCGACTCCGACTCAATTTTACTGAAACTGCTGTATTCGGCTCCAGATGCTCCATTGAATCTGTATTGATTCTTTGTATAAAGAATGTTCCAGGTGAATCCGAGATCCATATGAGTCCATAAGGCTCCCGTTGAATCCGGATGACTCTGGTTTAATTCGCATGGGTCCGATTGAATCCGGACTGCTCCTACCGATTATGATACCAATAAATGCTTCCGAGCAACACAGTTGAGATCAGAATCCGTACAATACATCGAGCAATGTCGTAGAATAATCGTTTTTTCGTACAATAATCAACTCACCCACCTTGGAACTTTTAACTCCAGAGTTAATCCGGAGTTGAATCCGAATACGGCCGAAGCAGGATCATCCCGAATCCGGATTTAGAGCCATTTTTCCCATCACCAGCTGTCATGGCTTCCACGTTTCATTGCTCTGTAAACTAAAATCCTGCCATCCTCTTTCTCTCTTCCGTAACACGTTAACTGTCAAGCGTTTTCAGCACACTTTTTAAGTACAACTAATTTTGATCAAATTTGCTTACAGAATGCATCGAAGCGACTGTTTTTGTAAACCAAACAAAGACACAGCTTCCTAAAGACACAGTTTTCATCCTTACTTAGCTTTTAGTTGTATTTTTATTTATTTTTGGAGTTTAGATCTAATGACAGCTGGCTTTTCAAAATTACAGCCATGGCAGTTAATGTGTTGATTTGACTTCATCCGTTTTCATATCAACAATCAATCACAAGACTGACTTGTCTTGTTTACTGCCATTTCACTATCTTTATTTTCTCTTTATCTCACTCAGTGCTAGTATTGTTGAAGCGAAACCGCAAGTGAATTAACACGTTCCGTACCGCGTCACCCAAATATGGGTGACCGCAGTTTTAGTACAAATAATTTTTTGACCCATAAATAAATGAAAATGCAACATAAAAATTATTGAAATATTTTATAAAAATTTTTGGGAAGCTAAGGTTTTGCTTGGCCTTCGAAAACAATCGGTTTAACAAATATTATGAACAAATTGTAATTTGAAAAATTGTACTAAAAATTGTGCTAAAACGCGGTACGGAGCGTGTTAAGGTTCGCTTCTTTTAGTAGCTCATACTTTTCCTTCTATTATTTGCTTTAGATTTTTCATAAACTGTGAAAATTCAAGCGTTAAGTCTTGTTATCCGTCATTAAATTTTGATCGTTCTAATTGCCTCCCTACTTGCCACAATCCCGACACCGTTTGATCTACTGTTGTGGATAAATGCGTTCAGTTTTGAATTAAATGCTTTTTAGGCTGTCGATTTCCAGCTCGCTCTATTTTGGAATCCCATTTTGCTGTGTTATTGTTTCCGGATTCAGTGTCGTAGCTTTACTGCCAAACAATGCACGAACAATTGGTGCATTTTGACATCAGCAAACAGACCTTTGATTTACTAACAAGAGCCCGCTTGGATGACTTCCACGAGCGGCATGACGAGTGTAGATTTACTTAGTGGTAGCGCCGGGCGAAGAATAGTGACAAATATCCACCGTGAACGTGACATTGACAATCGATATTAACTCTGAATTGTGGCAGTCAGACTAAGCAACCAGGGTGTTGGACCCGAGCCTCCCGTGTTCGGAACATATCCAATTGTACTGTTTAAAATGCATCCTGGAAAAAAAAAACCCGTTCAACAGACTAAAGCTCGATTTCACGAGGTCTACAAACCGGCGACCAATGGCAGCTCTTCGGGCCAATGTCAATAGCCAATTGCGGTCTAATCAAAATCTAACCTTCAGACCAACAGCTGAGCCACACGCCTGCCTCATGATTGCCCTGGTTGGGGGGTTTTCAAGGTTACCCGATGGAAATAATCAAAACTCCAGCTGATAAACCCCCGGTGATGCGCCAGGATATATTTGATAAATTAGTATTCATACTGAGATGGCTTCCGGTGGAGCGTAATGGGACCAGCTGCATATCCCTCTTCCAGGACTACCAGCTGCTCGTGACCATCTCAAATGTATTCCAGGAAAAGATGCCATTTTATTTGCACTTAGCAAAAGTTATGTTGTGCCGATATCACTCAAATCAGAGAACAAAGCTACAAACAGCCACTTCATTCTTCGGAAAATTGTCCCGCATGCATTTTTGTTCATATCTTGCCATATTTTTTCTTGATTTATTATATTCATCGACTGAGGTTAAATTATCGTCTTCCCCAAGTCATCCTCTCGACTTCAGCTTAATGAAAATTTCTCCAAGTTAATTAAAACAGCAGGAACTTATATTGGAAGTAAACTACAAGCATCAAACTATTTAAGCGTACGAGATATTGATTACCACGATGCACCAACTACAAAGACTCTTTGATCATAGCATAGATGACATGCATATTTGAATTCGATCCAAGTGTTGGTACTTTGATAAAACATTCACACTCTACTATATAGAAAAGGAACTTATTATTGTCGCTAATGATTTAGATATTAAACGTTATGAACGCGTTGACTGAAACGTACGTGTGTTTAGTACATTCAGGTCGGTTCAAATTGGACTATCTTATTTACGGAAAACGGTTTTGAACAAAACTAAGCAAATCATGGCCTTTCCAGAGGAAGCATTTTGTTTAATGTTTGTTCTAAGCATTTGTTTTATAACTCAATTTTTACAAAAAATGATTGGACTAAACAAAATTTCTAAAAACTCTTGGTAACCAACGAGTTGAAATATACTACTAGATTCGTAAAGTAGACAATCCTTCGATCTGTTGTGCCTAGTTTAAACCCCGTTTATACTTACATGGTTTTGGCTGAATTGCTGGTATATGACATGCAAGGAGGATCTAAACGTTCACTCCACGATTATTTGATCGAAACCATTTAATATAATTTTTGTAATTCATTTAGTTTAGTAAAAGGATTCTATCAAAAGCCATTTGTCATGTAGCAATAAATTGCTTGAATACAAAATAAACTTTTCAGAGAAGGACTACAGATGATGCAAATCTTATCAAATTACATTAGATTTTAAATTATATAGAATCTATCAAACCCTCTTGAGAACCTATATTTGTCTGAAACCGACTTCCTACTTTATGTTCTAATTTATCTTGTAATGTTCCATGCAATGAGCTATCGACAGTATTTTGTCCTTTTGTGTGTATTTTTAGCAGCTGAGATAACTAATTGAATAGTGAACTTAACCCCAGGAAGATCAATAAACCTCGTGTTGTGTGTTAAATGTGGTGATGCTGAATTAGTACTTATTTTGTGTGTGCTCTGTTGTTTTTACTAGATTTGCATTACTTCAAACTTTTCACAGAACTTATGTCGCGCGTTTTCCAGTGTTCAAGAATACCCAACGAAATAAAAATGTCAGCCAAGGGCGTCATTTTTTATCATCTAATTAAGGTTCAAACTACAAACCAAGAATGCTCACACAAAGGATTCAGGACCAACGTTTTGCAGTACTTTATCGTTATTGTAGAGGCAAGCAATCTGCAGCTGGACGGTCGTCCGGTGAAGCCGGCTCGGGGCTTCCTACGGCGATGTAATTGAGACATTTCCGAGGAACTCCATGCCCACTCGAAAGCCACCGAGTTCCACCTACACAGCACGCCACAACCAACCTTGGGGTATTATTGCCCAGATATTGGCGAGCAAAAATAGCCCTTAGTCCGGGTCCTGGTTGGAGGTGCACGAGTGGTTGGATGGATTTACACCTCCCCCGCCATCTCTCATCCGTGGTTCCTGGGGGTTTCGATTTTATAGAATGCTCCATAATTGCCCGCTCGGGCTGATATTTATTGACGTGTTTTGTATGAATTCATACCGGACATTCCAGGCGGCAACCGAGGTGGAATGAAATTTTCCATGATTCTCGACAGCCGTACTTCTTTGAAGACGGTTGAAGACAATTGTCCCTGCCCTGCTCGAAGCGTTTCTTGTACGGGGCATGAAATTATCATTATTCTACTCACTTCTCCCTCGAACCTCTTATATTCTCGGAAGACGAATTAATTAGTTCAAGCAAGTGGCGTGATCGATATCGATATCGCAGCAGGAAGGATCCGCCCCTCGTTGGAGCTGAAAGCCACGAACTGATCGAGAATTTCATGGCCAAGCCGGTGGTATTCCCCCATCGGATATGATTTTCCTATCATCCTAATGACACAGCACAAACGTCACGAAAATGACAAACTCTTACCCGCTCCAAGCCGTTCGCTTGAAGTGGGCCGCACTGCTAAGTGATTGCACGCAAAGGGAGCTCATGCTCCGCTCGTGGCCAATTGAGAAGCTTAGAGCATTCATTTTTATCGACCGTTTCTCGGAAAGCCCGTGGCATGGTTGCGGCCAAGTACAGGTTTTCTTCAAAAAGCAAGCATCTCAAACGGGGTTTCTGCAAGGATTAAAAGCTGGATTTGTTTTTGACGTTGTTTTTTTTTCCTGATCAACTACATTCGACAACCTACTCGAACTGGATTACCAACCACCAATCTCCGTTGCGGTCACCGGGAAGCATTCGTAATCGATGGAAACGAAATGCAGCTGCAACCCGAACACTCCGTCAGAACTGAGTTTCGAGCTTGGAAAAAGTAGTCTCCCAGGAAAACCAACGAATTTGAAGTAATATCTTGAGGTGCAGAGAGAAAAACAACCAAAATTCATAGTGAGCTTACAAGCAGAGTATTTGCTTGTTATAAAAACAGAGTTTCGGCCCATCCAGGTCTGTGAAAATGCACCTTTGCCGTGCAAACAAGTATGCAGGAGATGTCGTTGTGAAGAATGTGAAATTGGAAAATCAATCGAAAAAACCAGTGCCGAGATGGAACGCGTAGTATTTTCCATCACCAAATGCTGCGTAAGTGCAGAGACCGTAAAGCCTACCACAAAACGCAGCGTTTGAACGCTTAGCCTTATGCCGATTGCGTTAAGTAGATTATTATTTTTGCCTCTCGTTTAACCCTAATGTCTACGACCAAGCCAAATTGAATTAACTTTAGAATAAAAGTAAACGAAGAACATGCTAATGTGAGAATGATCTAACTCATCCAAATCGTGTTGTAAGGCAAAAAAGGAACCGTGTTTTTAAGGTATACATATTAGATTGATACACTGATGCAAATAACAGAAACCAGTGTACATATTTTATTAAAGAAAAGGATTCTTCTCAGAATAGTTTGAGCAGAATGGACATGGATTAGCAGAAGTCATGTTCTGCACATTTCTAAATATAATAATTTTTTGCTTTACATTATCTTTCTTTTTTTCTTTTTCCTAAATTTCACGATTGTTAATTTTAAATCGATCCACTACATATTCAATTAACAAGTAAAATATGAAATGCGTTATCCAAATTGTTTCATAGAAAATTATATTCGTCGAAAATGATTCTCTGGGAAAGTTATAAATAGTTTCGCATGAAATGAGGCTTTGAAAATCAGGCTTTTGGTAATTGTAACTTTAATATAAAATAACGTTGTGGAAAATTGTAGTTTTGTTCACATAAAATTCCCTAAGAAAATGTATGGTTTAATATTAAATGAAATTTTATGAATTGTGAAATAAAAAATTTATTTAGGATTATACCGCCCCAAGCTCTCAACTAAAGCCCTATAAATAGATGAAAATGCAACATTAAAACTCAAAGTAATACTAAACACTAACTATTTTGGAAGTTAAGTCAACAAACCATCGGTTCAATAACACTTACGTTTGTAAGTAATAATGTGTAATTTTATCGTTGTACTTAAAAAGCGTGCGAATAACGCTTGGTAAATAACATGTTAACACGACTAAATTTGTTTATAACGTTCTTTAAAACAACGGTTTTCGAATGCTAAGCAAAGAATTAGCTTTTCGAAGAATTCATTAGTAATATTGCTATAGTTTTTATGTAGCATTTTTATTTAGTTATGGGGCAAAAACTTGTAAGAACTAATGACTGCTGGCTATTGAAAATGAAAGCTATGAAGTCAGCGTGTTAAACAACACGAACCGCAGTTATAAAGCTTTGATAACGTGTTAAACCCTACAAAGCTATTCAGAAACCTAATCCATCCAGAAAGCTAGGGCTTCTAGGAATAAAGTTCTTGATTTTAAGAGTCGCAAAACAAACCCGAGGTAAGCGATCCCAGACATAAGGGTTAATGGGCGTTCAATTGCGTTAATCATGTTTAAAGATCGGGAACGTCCAAACGATATAATTAATCGAATAATTTCGCAACGAAAAACTACTCGCCTCGAGCGACAATCGGGTCCCGGCTCGACGGTCTCGTGCTGATCTAATCTAGATCTATTCCTCATTCACGCCACCGCATTTTGTCGTCCACTTTAGAGTCTACCCTTCCCCCCCTGCAACTTCCCTGTGCTTGTTTGATGTTCACCCTTCGGCCACGGCGGATAGTTATAATCCTAATTAATACGCTTAAACTATGCTTTTCCAGTAATTACGCCCCTTTCCGCACGTGCGCGCGCTCAACCTGAAACGAAATGCAAAATGGTGCCGGGCAACGGTTTCAAATAAAATGGGAAAGGGAATAAGGGTTTCCGGTGCTTTAATTCCAGCACGAAGCGGAGAACGAAGACCAACTCCTTTGGAGCGCGATTCACGAAAAGATGATAGAAGCGGAAAACAATCAAGCTTCGGTGCTTGATGGTGGGGTGTGTGTGTGTGTGCGTTTCAATTGTTCGCATCGTAGACACACATCAATTCCTCTAGATAATTTGATTTGCTTTCGACCCGAGGCCAACCATATTCGGTTTTAGGATCACACATGCGGATACCTGGAATGCAAGGAACGCTTTTTCCGTGTTGGAAATGCATGCTTCTAGAAGATAGGAACCAACCATTGACACGTCGTTAAAACTGGTGTATGCGTGTGTGCGAAATGGCATACTGTAACGATAAAAATAAAAATCTCCCTCGTTATGGTCACGCCTCAACGCAACGTCGGTTTTCCGGTAGAGCTCGTTAGGGAAGGGAAAGGTGGTTGCCGAAAAACCGAGCCATCCCGGTAGCTGTAAACTGCAAATGAAACTGCCACAATTGCATCCGGAAATGGCCGTTAACTTTGTTTTCCCCAAGTCACAGTGTTTTTCATATACACATTTTTTTCGTTCTTTGTTCGTTTGTTTTACTTTTTTCAATAGTTCACCGCAACGCGCACGCTGCGAGTTTTTTTCGCGGCCCGAAAAACGAGGAAGTGAGTACATGGTAACCGGAAACTATCAACTATAAACCTGACACACCGACAACGGTCCTCACAAACGGTGTCGTTTGTCGTGCGGGATTTTATGCCGCCTGTCAAACAAGCGCATGAAAGAGTTTAACGTGCGAAGCGGAGTCGCGGATAGGCTCGATTGAAGGACGGTGGAAAACACCCCCGAAAGCGTCCAGTGGAGCTGGAAAGCACACACTTGACACATGTGCAAGGAATGCGAGACGGTGTGCGCACTAAAAGTTGTACCTCATTGTTGTTCGTTTTGTATGGCACTAAGTGTTGTGTGAATCTGATTCAGATTCATGAATCCGAGTGAATGTTTGAAAAGGAGCAATGGGTCTGAATTTTGCATGCTAGAGATTTATGAATCTTCATTAATTCATTCCTGGGGATTTATTAATCTTTGAGGATTCATGAATCCCATGAATCGGATTCGGATCGAATCACATCAAATCACACAGAAGATTAATATTGACGATTCGTGAATCTCGGAGATCACGGAGATTCATTTATCTCATGAATCGGATTTAAAGTTTCGATTCGTAAATCAAATCACTCGTCACAAAAGATTCATATGAATGAGTCTCATCGAAAGATTCATGAACACAACATCTTTTTCATTGACGACTCCGAAGTGGTGGTTGCGGATTACAAACAGATCCATCACATCATTCCAACCCTGTTGACTGTATGTCCGTGTTCAATTCCGGAGGCGGTTTCAACTCACCGTGATTATTCCAGAATGCAGCTGATTTGTTTGGAGGAAACCCAATCAATCCGATTCTGGTGTTGCAAACTCCGCAATAAATCCATTAAATCACTCCATCAGCTCTGAATACTAATCCAAGCAAGTTCCTAAGCTGAATCCGACTCTCTAAAGAGAATTCAAACCCATCCGGATCCGTGTGGCAGGGATCTGGGTTGATCCAGATTGACAGTCTGAACTACATTATACTGGATCTATGCTCATATAAATTTTGTTTACCTCTAGTTCGAACATCTGACCACCCGAAAAAATGTCGACGGGGTGTTGGACAGAAATACATCTTCTTGTATCTCTTATGCTCAATTCTGTTTCTCTGTCCTTGAAAATAAAAACCTGTTGCTTCGCTCGTGAACTTTGGCGCCTTCGTCCAGTGAGGCGGTGAGAAGTTCCCCGTTACTAAATTGAAATTGTTTCTCATTGAATCGTTGAAGACGGCACATCCCCACAACTGCACGGTTGTTTCGCAAAAGCACTCGGCTCTCCTTTCTGCCGACAGGAAGGGAAGGAAATCTATGCCCTCCTCGGGTGCCCCTCGATTTGTGCGGCTGTAAATATGGAATTTGTAAATTAAATTTCCCATACCCATGAAGAATAGCTACCTTCCGCGACGGCAGCAGCAACTGCTGCACGAGTTTTCCCAGCCGCTCGTCCGCAGCCAAACGGGGCGGGTGTTTATTTCTTTATTCTTTCGGTTTTGTTTAATTTATTCTTTTTCGCAACTGAAAACCGCAGCTTGGAAAGTAACGCAGCGGTGTGGAGAACGCACGGACGTTGTCGGAGTGGCACGTTGGGCAACTAAATCAGACAAAATGTGCCACTCAGAACACCTCCCTTTTGACCGGGAAACCGCATTCCACGCCACCACCCACGCGGAAAAATCCCATCAACCGAATTGATGCGGTTCGCATTGGCGAAACATTGGGAAAAATGCTGTTCAGGGGGGTGGGGTCGGACACGAAAGCTAATCCACGACGTTTGTCCTTTCTGGGAGAAAATCTACGCCGATCCTATGTAACGAAGAAGGAACCGATTTCGCAACAAGAAGCAACGAGGGATGCGTTGTTTTTTTCTACAATGTGGTTTAGTTAGTTCCAACGCACAGTGGTTATTTATCGGGAAGAATCACTTTTCATGTCACGCGTACCAATTGCAAACAACAGGAGCGTAATCCAAACAAGCCTGAAATGTTTCATGAGGTTTTGACTGAAACCACTTATGCCTGAAACCCAAACGAAAAATATACATAATATTACACAAATATAATAAATATATATTACAAAAATAACAATTTTGATCAAATCCGGTTCGACCACATCGATAAAATAATATTTGCATGAATTCATCATCGGAAAATAATGCTTACTTTGAAGAAATTATATTATAGAGACAAATTCCAATCAATCCATCGATCCCGATTACAACATATCCGGGAAATTATCGCGTGGTATTATTAAAATTAACTGGAATACATGTGTATGTAGCTATATTAAGAACACCTCGAATTTATAATCCCGTAAATACAATAAATAAAATTGATATGTTCTCGTCAATAGCGTTAAAAACGTTTTGTGAATCTTTGAAACCCTCTAAATACATGTTTACATTCTAATCTTTGGTGGTATTACCAAAAAAAGCAGCCATCAAGTTTATCATTACACAGCACTTTAACACGTTGACTGAGCAATCTTTTTAGTACAATCTTTTTTAAATAAAATTTGTCACACCGACGGCTTTCAAACGCAAAGCAAAGACTTAGCTTCCCAAAGAAGTTATTTTTAATATTACTATTCAGTAACTAAATAGTTTTTATGTTGCATTTTGGGTCAACAACCTATTAGAACTAATTGCTACTGTCCCTCACTTTTGGGTAACCTCTCAGCCAACGTGTTAAAGGTCACTATGGAGTTGGGATTGTGATAGAATTAAGAAACTAATTGAGCGTCCACTGTGCAATAGGTTTTTACACATTCCTTATCGCTTGGGAAATGCTTTCCTTCTGGCTTCTCGTTAGAACAACCCACTTGGCTGATACTGTTGTCAATAACTGGTTGTGGCCAAGGTGTACTTATACTATTATCATGAATAAGGCTCTTTTTACTCCAAAACGACGCAATAGTTTCAAAATAGTACAAACAAAACTACTGAAGAATGAATTAGCACGCGAAAGACTGTAGTAATGGCAGTAATAACGGTAATAATGTTGATGATAGCTGTCATCAACCTGTAATGGAAGAGGCGTTGTGCAAGCACGGTCCCATCGTCGTGAATTATGGCATCGTTTTATCTTGAACCTGTTTGTTCCTCTGTTTTTTCCCCTTGCACCTTGCAAGTTATGAATGCGATTTGTTTGTTGGTTCATTTTCCACCTCATTTTCGGCTCCGTTCTACTTCACCTGCCTGGTCCGGTGGTGTTCCTCGTGTTGCCAGACAGAGGAGAGAAAAAAGAAAACGGCACGCACATTCCACACACACATCGGTGGGGTGGAAGTCTCGTGTTACCGGGGTCGGGTTGAATAAATAGGAGCAAATCAAAAGGACAAATTTCACGCCCAACACTCGGGGTTGCTCGGAATGTTTTGTTTTGCTTTCTCATTTTCGGTGAATCCAAGCATCCTTTTTTTTCCTAAACGAACGTTTTATTTTACGCCCCAAACAACAACAACAAATGCAAACCATTTCATCTTGCCGAGCGAGCGTGTATCTCGTGGCATGGCTGTAAATAGAACGGCCGGGTGGTAAGAAAAGGAGCGCAAAACACACCGTATTTGCGGTCCGTTCTTATACTTTATGTTTTTCCTCCCGTGGCAAAACATGAGAAAATCATTTTACGTTAAACCTGGCCCCTGGGGTAACAGGAGGGCACGGGGTCAAAGGGGGAAATGGTTTTCGGCTCACAGGGGTTCTGTTGGGGTTGTTGCGTGGAAGATAACGCGCACAGAACACCGCATGACGCGGGGAAAAGGGTGAGCTTTCGTTTTGGGACGGTTTGTGGTGGCTTATCCCGAACCTTTTTTTTTTGTATCCCCCCGTCGATGAAAAGTACAGAAGAATTTAAAGAGGAAAACACAGAAAAGGAGGCCGCAAGTAAAAACAAACCCCATGCACACACATTCGCCCACCCATCTGAATGGGCTTATTTGCTAGAATATTTAAAAAAAGAAATAAAGGTCAGAGTTGGTAATGCCGGATAGGTTCCCACTTCGAGAAACGATACCGGTTAGAGCAAACTTGTCGTGCTTACGACCAAATAAAATCTCTATCACACACACACACACCCACACGGAAAGAAAGAAAAAAGTAGTGGGATTGAAAACTCACCCTTGCCTATAGCCCCAACCCCGAGGGAACGTTCATCGTACATTAACCCACAATTACATATACGTTTATGATGTGCTATGGTTCAGTCAGGAGCAGACTGATTCCCGATGAGCGATGACGATACTGCAACAGTTAGTCTTAAATGAAACGGAAAACTATCGAAAACAATTGGAATTGTGACAGAATCATCCCAACTTATTCCATCAACAACAGGCGTTAACCAATTAATCAGCATACGCAAGGTTTATCAACAAGCTAGTAGGTAAACAAGAAGTAAAGGCACTTAAAATGAAAGTTGCTATAAACCCACCCAGTACCATGAAACAACTATATTTTTAAATAAACAGATACTAGTACATCGGCCTTAAAACCAAACAAGAACAAAAAGTTGAAGCAGAATAGAAAAACAAATAAATGCACATGATAAAAGACGAATAAAAAGATGTCAATTAAATGATTAAATAAACAGATACTAGTACATCGGATTTAAAACCAAACAAGAACAAAAAATTAAAGCAGAATAGAAAAACAAATAAATGCACATGATAAAAGATATATAGACAGATTTTTAAAAACAATTACCTTTTTTTGTGCAAAATCGGCAATAATTTTCGAATAGAATTTTTATTGTATATTTTCATTCTGTTGTACAAAATTTATATGTGGTTTAACTTTTCTTATCATCCTTTTTACTACTTCTTTTCGGTTAATTCAACATAGAAAGAGATCTTTTCTCTGAAGCGGTTAAAAGTATGTTCAAAATTTAAGAAAAAAGTAAAGTATTATTTCCATGTAATTAAATAAGATAAATTTAGTTTTCAAAAGAGTACATCCGTATAATGTAGCGATACGTAAAACAATTGTTTAAGCACATATTTTGATATCAGACAAAAATCAATGTATAATTTATGTATTACTTTCATATGACACTATAAAGAAGTGAATTGGAACACTTAAGTTTTCGCCTGTTAATGCATAAAAGCAAGGATTTTGAGAAATTTTAGCTCTTATTAATACGTTTTCATTAATGAGCAGGAACAATCACATGTTCGTGATTACTAATTTTTTTTTTTGAATAACCCAAAGCATTCTTTACCCTTTAATCCTACATGAGGAAAGTATCGCCCTAAATTGAAATAATAATTTTAAACTATTTATGAAAGTATAATTTAAACTCTTTTAAATATTTACAGTAAACGAACAACGTCAAAACATGCACCAAATAAATAAATTATTCTAAAACACTACAATCTTTCCTTGATTTCGCTTGTTCTCAAACTTTCATCTCATTGCAGTGAGTGCTGAAATAATTTTTATTCGAATGGATTTCCGAGCTGAAGGATAAATTGAATCTCGTCCATGTTGATGATGACCCACACCCCAGGGCGATGCGAAAAGGGAAAAGTGAGTAGGGCATTTGTTCTTATCAAACCCACCCCACTACCATTCCCCGCCCGCCTGCCAACCACCCGGCCGGGAAGGATATTTCAAAAGTGATTTCGAAGTCTATGGCTCCATTCGGGATATTTTCTCAACCGCGTACTGTCTTTATTATCCATGTGTGTGGGGGTGTGTGTGGGTGTGTGGCGAAAATGTAAATTGGGTTTCCCACGACCCTAAGCCATACGTAGAAAAAAAAAACGGGGAAAACAACACAAGCGAGCGTTTCGTACGCCGGAAAAGGCCAATGAAATGACGTCCCTTTTTTGGAGACGCGAAAGGTGTAGGAAAATATTAACCGGAAGAAAAACACACAGAAAAAAAGCAGGGTACAAACAAACGGAAAAATCAGAAACTACGTGAGGTAGAACACACACATCGTCACCTCGAAGTCGAAATTTTCCCTCCCACCCCCTCCTTGGTTGAGGGACGGAATTAAATTTCTGTTTCCATTTTTATCGTGGAAGATTTTTCCATTAGAGAACCATCCCGCAGCCCACCCGGGATGAGGGAAACCGGGCCGACCGGGACGGTACAGCCCAACAAATACACCACCCCCCACCCGACAAATGGGCTTACGGTGGAGACACATGCCGAAACCTATTTCTCACCCTCGCGAAGCGGCGAATGTAAGATAGGTGGAGATTTATGCGGTGTACTTAATGTTTATGTATCCATTTAATTCTATTCGCCCGTAAACTCCGCCGACAGCAATTTCCCACCCCATCCCTCCCTTGTTTTCCCGTAATAAACATGAGCGAATGATTGGGCGAGACACAGAGAAAGAGAGAGAGAGAGAGAGAGAGAGAGAGAGAGAGAGCGAGAGAGTGAGGGATGAAAAAGGAAAAATAAAAACCATCCTAACAAAGCATTGAAACACACAGTCCCATTGTCGAGTGTAGTCCCATTTCTGTTACCGGTTTTCACCACAATGTACCCGCACGGTACCTCCACCCCCCAACCCGGGCGTTGTCCGGGAGCAAACCCCAAGGAGACTCATGGACCATTTGTGCCTTTCGTCCGGAATCCGACCGAAGTTATCATTTCGTCTCCCGTGTGCTGGCGAACGGGGTACGGTTCGGGCATGTAGTAGATTGAATATTTTGCTTTTCCTTCCCGTTGCCGCCAAGGAGTTGGAGTATGCCCCCCCAATTGCATCTCAAAGATGTCCGAAACCAATGGCAAACGGGGGAAACAAACACGATCACAAGGTTTGTGTTTTATTTTATCTATACTTGTCCTTGATGCTGCTTCCAAGGGGGAAGGGGTGACGCGTGCCGGGGACGGAGGGGGGTGGCGGAAAAGGGAAATAATCGGGCGGTCACTTAAGTGGAATTGGCGTGCGACCATTAAGGCGAGCACGCAAAACGGGCGGGCACGAACGTAAATATGGCAAAAATAAAACACGCAAACGAAGGGCTGAAATAAAGTGCGCTACATGAATGTAAGAATGGCAACACCCATCACCGACCCACCAGGCCTCCTCCCTCGCCTCCCGGCCCGGAACGGTTGCAATCTTTCCGTTTGGTTTTTATTCACCATTATTTGTTTGTCTGATGGCGGTTCACTCGCTTTTGCCTTCCCGGCACACGCCGTCGGCGGCACGCGACGGGATTTTTCCACCGAGGAGAAGGAGGAGGGAGTCTTGGGGAGGCAAAGGAAAGGATGTCCCAAAGGCCGCCCCAAACCATTGTTAAGTCCGGATGATCGAAGATGCGATATTACGAGAACGGGGGGGACGAATCTCAAATCCTTCCGAATGTTGGGGTTTTGGTAGGGAAGAGGCAGAGATTGAGCGACGACACGGGGAAGGAGTGTATTTGTGGCCTGTGGTAACAATATGGCCAACGGGGGTGGTGGTGGTGGTGTTCGTACAACCGTAAATTAATCAGGGATTAGCGGGCGGCCCTTGGATGCTTGACCTTTATCGTTGCTTTTTTTCTTCTTTCGCTCCAGTTCAGCCGTAACGGAAACAGACTCGGCAACGTTTTCAGGGGTGATCCTTCGGGACGTTACGTGGCGACGGGCTGGATCCCTTGGACAGGCTCAAATACGACACCGGAGACTCCGGTGAATAGTCCTTTCCAGAATGTTACTGCAGCGGGGAGACGAACAAAAAACCATTGGTAATGCGAAGGGCAAATGTTTGACTAACAAAATCGTAAATTTGTTGCAAGGAACGCCTCATTCTCGAGCAGTTTGTCCCACTAGAAGGTTGGGAAAAGATTTTTATAAATCTCTAAACAACACTGTAAATCATGCACTAATGCGTCGAAATGTTCAACCACAGGCTGGAACGAGCTAAACACGAGAAACGACAAAGTAATGACTATTTCTAACCAAAACTTGAAAAAGAACTTTTAAAAAGCGACTTACAAACGATATTATGCTAACATATTCTGTGAAAATAGATCAACACTTGTTAATCAACTTAAAATCAACTGTTCTTTGATTTTAACTTGAACAAATCCAATGATAAAAGTCAAAATGAAAAGTAAATGTGTGTTATAGTAGTGAAACTTTCCTTGTAAAAATTATATAAGACGTAACGATTGATGTTTTCATTTAAAGAAACACCCATAGTTTTTTTACGCATTTTCGGACGTGAAAGCAAAACTAGAGTTAAATAAAGCAAATAAGTTTGAAGAGGATTTTAGAGCAAATCAAACTACAAAACAAAAGCAAAAGATGTAAAAATGATTATTGTAAAACAAAACTTCAAATACTTATAAACGGAAAAAATCTAACTAGATTTTTTTTTAATCACTTGAAATTTCCGAAGTAAACTAATCCATCTAAGTTACATTTGTCAAAAAATCACATAATGAAATTGCAAAAAATCCAAAAGAAACTTTGAAAGACCATACGTAACGTTCCTCCCTGGTGTAGAACTGCTAGGCTATATAGAACGTGTATTATAGTTACTATTGAAGAATTCTTGCTAAAGTTAACCAACAGCTACCGACAATCCAAACAATTTAAGAAATGAATGTTCAATCGGTTTCACTTTGGATCCCGTTTCAATGTTAAATAAATAGGGTTTGTGCTGTTAGAATTAGGGTTTGTTAATAAAATGGTTTGTAAGATCAACAAACTTGTGTTTTCGCATTCGCAAACGGGGGTTTTCTCAAATAAGTTCTCCCCTTCTGATTGGAATTCACCAGAAGGTGAATAAATAACTATAATAAACAAGTAAATAACCAAAATATTCTATTCTTCGTAATTTAGACTCAAATTGATGGTTCTGATGTAATCAACATACTATGTCTCGTTGCCTTCGAAATGACTTTTTACTGCAATAATGTCAAAGTAAACGTTAAACAAAGAAAATATGTTTCAAGTGACTCTTAGAGCAAAACAAACTGAAAAACAAATCAAAAGATTAAACATTTGATTTGTAGTGTTAGCAAAACTTCTTGTACTACTCAGTAGAATAGAATCTAAATGAATCGAAAACTGTATCTGAAAACGTTCGGTATTAAAAACTCAAACCTAGTTGTGTTTCTCAACTCACAACAATTTTCCAAAAGTAAAACAAAAGAGTCGAATGCAAAAAAATAAAATTTGAAACCGTCCACTCTGCTACCCGTCTAATTTGTTCTTCTCCATTTAGAGACCCAAATTGATGACTTCGGACTAATCAAAATACGATGTCATAATTAAATAACGTGCGGCATAGCTACACTTCCAGGATATACTTTAATTTGTCTCCTGTCACCGGAAACAGGGAACGTTAGTGATTTTGTATCACTTTGAGCACATCTGAAACGTACAATGTGAGTTCTGGTTAGTTGTTTCATTACATTTGTTTCACATTTGTTCAGCTGTGAAATAAATGGCTTTGAAAAGGGCCGCGCAGCTGAAAGTTTGCAACAGACAACGGGTTTATTTCGCGTGAAAAGTTATACATATTTCTTAGAAGAACGGGAGCATCGACGTGCTTCAGCTTAGTTTTTCTGCGAAACTCTGGACAAACGCGTCCTAAAACATAAAGAAACAATTTACCGTTCGACACGAGCGAAGCGAGGCAGCGTTGGTAAGCGAATTAAATGAGAAAATCCGTAGCGCGTTGGGTGAAAAGGAAAAAAAAAACAAAACAAAACCCCACCATGGATCGTGTTTACATAAATCGGGCAGCGAGTCAGCAGCTGTTCCCGGAAGCTGGGACGCATCGCATCGGTTTTCGCGGGAGCTAATTATAAATAAATCTGAATTCCAACTGCAGCTCGGCGCGAAACTGCTGCATGGCAGTGCATTCAACACACACACACACACGATCTGGTGATGGGTGGTGGGTGGTTTGTGGGAGAAAACGATGGCGAGGAAATGCACCGGCGACGAGTGATGCAATTAAAATCGATCACCTGTCGATCGGGGCAGCATCCTTTACGCGCAAACGGAGGGCTTGGAGCAGCATGGAAAACGTTTGTCATCATTAAGCAGTCTCGGGCAAGTGTGTTTATCGTTCGCGTCTGCCCCTTCCGCACTCCCCCTCACTGTCTGCCGACCCGCACGTTTGTCGTCTCTCGATTTATCTTAGTTTAAATAATTTGTGTCCGGCGGACGAGTTTTTCTTCCTTTTACCCTGCGCTGCATCAATGTTTTTTAAACGCGGGAGAGAGAAAAAAACGCGGTGTAAGGTGAATTGCTGACCTAACGGAAGCCGAACGATGGAACGAAACCGGAACCGAAGTGTAGCATCGGCACCGACCCCTCGCAAAAGTCGACGTCCGGAGCGAAATGACTCGCTAAAGTTGAGGCGCTCGATGTTTCTGCTGATGCAGTAAATGAATTTAAATTATTTCGACCCGACTGATTTCGATTAAGACCACGTCCACGAGGTGCTTGCCCACCGGTACACCGGCACACAACGTGACTTTTCCATTTCCACCTTGTCCGGGCCAGCAAGCGGGAGCGTGGGACGCTATCGGAGGGAGCGATCGATGACGGAAGGATGACATCTTACACGATCCATTAGCAAGGTCCCCGGGTCAAGAAGAAATAAAGCAACTAATACCCGAGCTCGAAAACACCCTTGACGTCCCCATCCGTCGAGGACGCATTCGAGTTCGCCGGAATCGCCCTGCCGGGACCAATTCCTCCAACGTGGTGGATCATGCTTATATTTACGAGCAGCAGCATTTGGCTGGTGCCCTCCGTTCAGGGGCGTACCACTGCATTTTTCATCAGCCCGAGATGGTTTCACTGTTTTATTGCTTTTGCAGTAAAAACCATCGGCACTTATGAATGTTTAACGCAAACGGACATCTTTTTCACTTCAGCCGAAGCACGTTGGCTAGTTTTTGCGTTATGATTTTTTTTTTAACTGTTTTCCACTGAAACATTCGAACTCTCGACTTCGGAAGCAATAAGCTCTAATGTGTCTACAAAGATATTTTGTTACACTGTAATTAAAACATACCAAAAAGTCGATGGCGTTTATATTACATTTTAAACTTCAGCACCAAGGTTTGTCGCTTCAGAAAGGTTCAGAATTTATCACAAAACCATTTATCAAACAGTCAATAAACTATGGTATCTAAACAGTAACACAATACACAACAATACAGTAACAAACAACACAATCCGCTAAAGAAAAAAATTAAATCTAATCCGATGACTCTTATACAACAAAAAAAAAGTAAAACGTAAAACATTAAAACTGACAAATTATTATTAAAACAAAGTTTTTCAACAGTAGCTTTTGGTACGAGTAAACTAATAAATTGTTGGAAAAATTGACATTAAACTGTGAGGTGGAACTTGCTACGTTAATAATTATTTTGCTTAGAGCTATTTATCAACTCTTGATATTGTTGGACTATCTACAATTTCAACGCAAAGTAGACTTAGTCAAGAAATGGCGGTAAAAATGCTTTCAACCTCAAATAAAAGTTTGTTTTGTCTAGATTTTGTAGGAAAAATTAATGGTCATGTATTTCAATATCGAAAAATAATCATGCCTTGTGCCTTGTGGATGCACAATACGTAAAACCTTGAGTTAATTTAGCAGAACCAGTGTTAAACTGAATAAAATTGTAAATCGTGAGGGTTTTGGTTAACATTTACAACAGTAAAATGCTACTCCACTTAAGCCGGTAGATATTGTCCCTGGACGTTTTTATTTTAGTGTTCAAAACCAAAGTGTAAGGGTTATAAAATCAATATGGTTTGGCATTCACTAGGTAACATATTGCGGTACTTTACTTATGTTTGTTGGAATGCAATATTTTAGTTTAACCCTTGATATAGCTTACACCATCGCGCTTATATGATTTCTGGCATAATTAGCTTTATCCCTGAATAGTTTTGTACTTTTGCAATATTCGTTATTGTAGTCGTATTATTTATTGATGTTAATGTTTCCACTTTCCAATTTGAATTGAGAAAAACATAATTAGTAACAGCTAAGTATTTACTTGAATTAGTAATTATTCATTTATTATTGTTTATACCCACTAGACACTTTTGACACTTTTGACACAGAGATATATTGTAGTAGGAAAACATATAGCAATGATAAATATTATGTTAAAGTTCAATTGAATTTTTAGACAAGATATTGATGCATTTTTCTAAGTTTTTCATCTCCATTGGTACCACACAATTATACAACTGCCAATTCTTGATTACACGTTTGTGAAGCTACGGTACATAAACAAGTTTCATCTTCCGTCAACAAAAACATTGTCACTCGAATTATCTAGCTTCAACCTTCTTAAATTCATCTAAATTAGGCAATCAATGCAAATTTACTAGCTGCAAATTACAATTTAATGAAGATTGTTCTGCGAAACGGCACGCCATAAAAACACCATTGCATGGGAGTGGGTGGACAAGACAAACGGATCACAGAAATATCACCCCGAAACACATCGGTACCGCAAATCTCGAAGCCGTAACGGTTAAAAATAGTACTGTAAGCTAGCCGTTCCAAACGTCACCCCGGTGGAGTAATTAGTGAACACTAAGTTAAGAACACCGGACAACCGCGAGGCTGCGGGTGAACACCCGCATTAGCAATACCACCCGGTTTTTCATCCGGCCTTTCCAATAAAGGAAAAATCAAACGGCACCTAGCCTCTTTCCACCGATGGAGTGATGGATTTCGTGCGCAGTGCGAAGAAAAAGGCGACAAAATGAGACAGTTGGTCACGAGAGAGAGAAACAGAGAGAGAGAGAAAACAAGAGGAGGCTAGTGACACGGCGGTATCGAAGGGTCGAAGAAAAATTCATTTGCAAGCGGGAAAATCGCCGCATGAAAATATCGAACTTTGCCTCTTTTCCACCGCCCGACGAAGGTTTGCTTAGCAAAGGGAAAACATGTTTAGGAAAAAAAAAACGAGCGAAAAATCCCCTCAAAAAAAACACCAACATTGGGGCCAATGATTCCCAATGACGCAACCCTGGATCCGAAGCGAAAGTGTGATGAGATATGCGCATCTAACCATCGAGGCATTGGAGGGGCGGGGGGGGGGGGTTAAGGGAGAGGCGTAAACCGAAGGAAAGGGTGGGTGAAAAAATTCACACCACATTTCCACGGTGGATAGAACAGGAAAGGAAGCCGATGTGTGAAGCTATTTCGAAAACACGTGAAATTCGGCCCCGTTCTCCAAACGGGACCGGGAAGGGCAGGTATGAAACCAAACGGTGGGGCAGGAAACAGGGAGGATAGTGTTCGAGACGGGGAGGAGGGCAAAGTATTGGCGAGACAGGACGCACCAGTTTTTCCCGTGCACGGAAGAAAACTAGAGTCGTTTGAAAGGTTTTTTCTTCTGGGAGATGAGGTAAAAATAAAACATACCGTGCAGAAATGCGGATGGATGGGTTGGGAGCAACGATCGCTGCGTTTTCCCCGATCAAAGATGCCTCCAACCCGTCGGGAAAGTGAAAAGTTTCCCCCTCTCCTAACGTAATTGAAATAGCGAGCGTGGCAAAGCGGTTGGTTTAATACCTGTTGGACTTCGACGTTTGACTCAGAGATGGGTGTTTGTTACTACTTCACTACCATCGAATGCTTCTAACAATGTTCGTGGGAGGATAGCAGATTCGAGGAAAAGTGGTGCCACAACGAACCGGAAGTAGCTAATGGAATCAGTACGCTGCTCTAGTGTGAAAAATATAGTATGTTATTGTTGTTTTGAACTCAAATGTCTCAACCTACAGATCGCAAGCAGTTGAACTCTGACTAATTTGGCATCGTTTTAGGGAAGCTCTCGATGAAAAACCTCCATAAAAAAGAAAGCAGTAAAGAACGGACAGATGTTTTCAATAATTTAAAAACCGATTTCACTCTTTTCTTGTGATGTGTTTTGATAATACAATAATACTTTTTTGGCTTTGCAAATATTTTGAAGTGAAAACATGGAGATAAAACCGACAGATATTAAAAGCATGGTAAAAAATACACTTTCACTATCAACGTGTGGAAAGCGAAAAAGTCAGTAGTTTATATAATTTACAAAAATATCCGCCACACCAAAGAAAAAGAGAAGACGATGTTCACTGACATGTCAAGCGAAGATAGTGCATAAACTAATTATAAGTCAAGTTCCAACTGATTCTCAGTATCCAACGAAAAAAAATTTGAGTACGCAAGTTAGTACGTAAGTACGTAAAAACATATCTTAATAAATTTAAGCTCTAGAGAAAGTAAAATTGTACTAAAAATAGCTTTTTTATTTGTTTGTTTATTTATATAAATGTAAGTCATTGTCTTTAATGATACTGATATTTAAATTAAAAGGAACATAAAATTTGTAATTTGAAAGTGATCGTACAACCTACGCAACGCTTGGAGTATAAAGGAAAAAAGGAGTAAAACAAAAAGCGAAAATCATCCCTGATGAACAAAAAGAAAACACTGAAAACAACTACAATTACAATTAACAACTAACATTCAGATGATGAATATTATAAGTGAAATGGAAAATTAAACAAAAAACCAACAAACCCTTTTTGAGATGCATACATGAATGGTAAGCAAAGTATCAAAATGACGGTTTAGGAATTCGTTTGTTGCATAAAGAAACAAGTTGCTTCAAAGAAAACAACTCGAAACACAAAACACAAAACATGAAAATTATAAACAAAAAAGCAAAAAATTAATTTAAAAAAAAAAATTTTAAATAAATTACTACATAAATAAATAAATTAACAAATACATAAATTAAAATAAAATAAATCTTAACCATTTCTATGATTGAGAAAAGAATCAACATATATCCAACAAATTAATTAAGACAGCAGCTTTGCGCAGTAGGACAATAAACTGTTAATTGAATACCCAGGCAAAAGTGTATTCGTTTTGCAAGTCAATTGATTAGTGGTGAAACAGCCCCACTCGTTCACCGTGCACCGTAAAATATGGTAAAGTATTCACCTTGGAGCGAGCCCGGTTCCGGGCGAAGGTTAAAAAACACACAAATTAAATTAAAATGGTAAGCCGAGACGAGTTTGTCGTGCTTCAAACCGGAAGAAAGCCCGCCCGGAGCACGCGCTGGCTAATTGCTTTAAATTAAATGAAAATCAAAACCCTGATAAATCGCCTCCGGTCTAACTTTCGTTTCACCCTGTGTCTGTGCGGTGAGTGCGCATATTGTTTTACGTCAGCACGAGCTGGTGCGGTTAGCGGAATGAAGACCTGCATGCGTTTCCTGCAGCGGCGCGCAGCGCGCCTTGGCGGGAAAAAGCGAGAAAGCTAATCGCTCTCCTACTCGGGTGGCGCATCCTTGACCTTGACCTTTGCTCTTGAGCGCAGATTGAATGTTTGTTAACTGCAAAACCAGACCCGAGAGTGCGAAAACAGAAAACCCGCAATAGGGTTGGGCAACAGCAACACAAAGAGAGTGCAAACCCATCCGTTGGTGCGCAAACCAGCCCGATGGTTGGACCGTCTCGGGGATGCGTTTTCCCATGGCTTCCGTATCCGTGAACTACATATACACTTTGCCGAATGGGATCGACAGCTCCGGCACACTATGATAAGCGCGGTATGTGTTGCGAGCGCAACCGAAGGCGTAAACAGCATTCAAACCCAGTCCGTCAACGAGCAACTTTTACCTTTTACCACCCCGCTATGCTACAAACCCATCTCGCCCTTCCCTTGGTTGACCATGCCGGTGGACAGAGGACAACATGGCGGCTAGACAAACATGGATGCGCTTGTGTGCACAACTAGTAAATAAATAATAAAATTGCAAACTCCACCGAGTTCGTCGTGATCGGGAGCGCTCGGTACACACCGAGACGGATGCAACCAGTTATTACTTTTGATGGGCGAAGAGCTTTTCCCTCCACTTGACCTGTAGCGCTTCCCAATCTCGTTCGATTGCTAGGTAGAGAGCCAGCAAAGCACAACAGAAAACCTACCTATCCGTACCATTAATGTTGTAGGTCCGGTAAAGAATATTTTGAGTATCATAAATTGAAAGTAGAATATTGTCTAATACTTGTCCACGTCCTTCCTACGATCCGGTGTGGCTTTAGACAATAAGAAAAACCTACACAGGTACTAGATAATGGTGTGTGTATTGAATAAGAACCAGTTAGAGAATAGATTGGTTTAAATCCTCACGAATAGTTTTTGTAACTCCATTTGATTTGAGTTCTTAACAGGGATTCCAGTCCCAAAGGAGTGTGTACAAATAAATAAGTTAGTCGCAACAGCGAATCAAATACCAAAGAAGGATTCGAATCCCAAGATTTTGTAAAAGAGTCACTAGTCACCTCAGAGATTTGACTCCGCACAAAAAATCAACATTGAGAGTTCTTATCAGTGGGTTCGAACCTCAAACAGAGATTCGAATCTCTAAAAGAGACTCAATAAGAGTAGTTACAAAAGTAAATAAATTGGAAAGAATATGTTAATGATGTTTTTACATCTACTTGAAACTCCGATACCCGTGTTGGACTTGATTTCTTGTCACGGGGTTAAATCTTTGGGACGACTAGTAACTCTTTTACTCACATAAAGAATTTAAATCTCTGTGGCGATTAAAATCTAGTTTTTTTACGATTTAAATCGCACTGTTTGCGAGCAGCTTCAAGATTTAAATCATCTCGATGAGTTTTTAGTCTGATTCAAGTGTTCTGATCAGAGTGTGGAACATCATCCATCCTTTCGTTTATTCATTTAATTCGTTGAGCATTAAAGGCATATTAATAAACCGAAACGAAAGCCGGGTGAGAAGTGAACCTAGAACTCGTATAAGTCGCTTCATTGCGCCGGAAGGCCAACTCGGTTTCCTTCGTCAAAGAAACACTTCTTGGTGAAAGTTAACTTTTCCACCACCCGGTTTCGAGCCTTTTCTCCGAAATCTTTCGGGTGAGTGTTGGGTTCCCTTCGGGGCAAAACTAACACGAAGCGCGCCGCGGAACATTTTTTAAGTACTATTTCACCATTATGGGGTTTCAGCAGCAAACTTTTTGGTGTAGCTGCACGATAGACACTCACCCTTTCTTTAGGAAGGAAAACGAGAACACCCTTCCACCGGTTGGATGTGCTTGGGTGGGGCGTCACTTACCTAGAGAGGAGAAGAAAGGAAACAAAAAGTGGATTAGTTCACTGGCATAATGATATCGCCTGGTACGTCTGCCAATTAGTACACTATGTATCGTTGGTAGGGAAACGCTTTCCCCCATCCAAGCGAAGAAACATCGTTGCGGCATGGTATCCTGCTGTAAGTGAAATTGCGTGTAACCTTTCACCTTTGATCGATTTGCGGAATATTCCCTCGGGTGAAGAAAGCTTCTAGCCTTCCGGGAGTTGCACCAATGAACGAATCATGTCGACGAAAATTGACATCAGGAGCGTTTAGAACGTTATTCATTTGAGGTGTTTTCACGTTTCTTCTCACATGACTTCATTGGAACAAATTTCTTTTCTATTTAAGGATGCATTTTTGTACGTTTTTAACGCTGAATACATTTTTAACTTTGCATAGCAACGGATTTGTATCGTCGATTGTAACGTTTGATGCAGAAAATATTTCCTCTGTAATAAATACTTAGTTTGCAAATGCACTGTATATGATTCCAGTAAGCTTTTTACACGGCTTAATACGTGCACTTTACATAACAAACCTTGGTAACTGTTTAGTTTTTTAAAGAAGAAGTAAATCAGGCAAGGAGTAAGTGAACTACCATGTTGTTCTTTTTTGATGTTTTACAAAACGCGCATATGATAAGATAAACTATTTTTCTAATTTTAAGTAACATAGAAACGTTGAGTTTAGTTTTGAACAAACTATTCAACCGAAGAAATGTAACATTTATTGCAAACAATTATTAAAAAAGGTTAATCTGGAATGTAAAATGTGGAAGATTTTCATAAAAATGAGTAACCAAATACTTCACTGGGGTTATCTTCAGCCCACAAAATACATATTTGGAGGTAATTGCAGAAACATTACAAACCACTCTAAAAATATAACTTTAAAATGTGTTAAAAAAGTAAGCACGCATCCATAAAATTACATTTGCTTTGTATACACTACGTTTTCGTTTATTCAAACTAAAGCAGCATATAAGTAGCATTGTTTTTTTTTGCAAAATTTATAATGTTTTGAAACCAGGAACATTGCAATAGGAAAAAGTTTATAAACAAGACATTAACAGCCATTGAAACATCTTTTCACGGAGTACCCAAAAATTATTAAACATTAATCAAATGTTCTTAACAGATCTTTTCAATACAAATATGAAAACATTCATACTTACAGTTCTAGAGCATGGTTTCAAAAATTGCCCATTCCTAAACGGTATCAACTAGGTGTAAAAGTTTCAATACAACAAAAACTTTTAGTTTCCATGCCACTTACGCGCGTGGCAAGTTTGCTGCAACAACGCTTTTTTCTTGCCGGTAAAACATATTTATAGTACAAAAGAAACGCCTGCGTCGATCATTGAAAATGACAGCAGCAAGAGAAAGAATCGGCATGCTACAGCATACGCAGCAAGCTCCATGCTCCATGTACGTGATATTGCCAGCATTTTCCCCTCGGCACACCAAAAACGGGTGGTACAACGGGTATTTTCCTCGCGCGGGTTGCAACGACACCTGCCTCAGCGCGCCGGTGTTGATTGGAAATGGCATGGCTTTCAAGTGTGCATTTTTATGCATCCATCAATGTGCGAGCGAACGTGTTTGTGTGTTTTACAAAGTTCATGAAAAGGTAACGGTCGCTCGATGCCCCTCCCTGCCTGCCTCCTGATAGCGCCATCAGGAAAAGGGAAGGTTCGACGATCTGGGTTCACAGGATGTCTGTCACCCCCTACGAAAAACACTATGCAAACAATTCACGGTGGATCGGTATCGGAATGAAAATTCTTTACTTTGAATTTAAAATACAATGTGCTTCTCTGTCTTATAAGTAAAAATTAAAACGTAACCCAAATATTGACGGTCAAGTTAGGGATTTTTTTTTTTCAAACATATCAGTAACTCCTTCATAATTTAAAAAAATTCAACCTCGAGCCATTATCAAGCGCATTTTTTATTATAAAAATAATTCTGGAAAAATTTACTCGATATCTTTTGTTTATCAGCAACTGGACGGCTGAGGCATCATGAGGCTGAAATTTGCTTCATATGTACCATTATTTCTATATAACTGTAAGCGATGTACAACACATATAAACAGCGCAGTTTGTTGCTCAGGTAAAATATAATAAATAAAAAAATAAATAAATAAATAAATAAATAAATAACATTTGAAATTTAAATTTTAATACCTACTGGGCGCCTCCATCAGATAATACAAATTACCTTCAGGTGCACCAAATTTGTTTATACAATTTTGTTTACATAAACAAGTTTTTTAAAGCGTCAATAGGCGCATAAGATATCGCAAATACATATAATAATTAAAAGTATAATAATAAATTCAATAAGTAGCTGGCTAGAACATTTAAAATGATACCAAATATGTGATCACTGTTAGTTTCGTTTAGTTCAACGTACAAACAATTTTTAACAGGACGAAAACAAACTAGTGTCCTGATGATACCAAAACGTGTTTTGTATGTATGTTTATGAAACTTTATTGACTTTATTCAAGTGTATGATTCCCACGAATAATACCAAAATAGGTTCACACAGTTAAAAAATCTATTACTTATTTAAATAAATATAAATAAAAAATACAATAATTTTAACAACGATTATTTAATCCCCGCAACGAGAGAACCCTAATAATTTAATGAATTTAGTTAAATGTCAGTATTCAACTGTTAGCGAATATTGAATATTGACTATTATCCTACCAATTTGCTTTAGGATGTTCATTGTGCAATTGCCAGAAAAAGGCATGTGCCCGTGTGAGTATGCGTGTGTGTGTTTCTGCATGTTTGGCACAGCGATTGTGTGACCAGTTTCTTCACCTGGTTTTGCATTTTATTTTACATCCGTTTAAGTTTTCCTTCACAACCACCTGAAACGGTGGATCATGTGTAAAATACACCCGCCGGAGCCTGATAAACTCTGTTTCTGTTCACCGACACACACACACGCACACGCATACATACAAACCTACCACAAAGCGCGCGGGATCGAAATGGCATCGAACAAATTGAATGAATTCAGCGAAGCCAAATGAATCCAGCACGAGGGGTGAGTGGGAAAATAAAAAATGGGAAAAGCGAACGAATGTATATCTCGCAAGCAGGTGAATATGATTTCGCCTATTGCTGCCACCAAACTTCGTCACCCTCCCGCTTTCTCCCCTCCACCCCTCTGGCCATCGTTTTCAGCTCGTCCTGCAAGGCCGTTCCTTTCACTTCCGGGTTGGGAAAGGTGAGCGCGTTTTCCACGAGTCTGGTCTGCTTCGTGCGCGTCTTGAGCGGGCTTCCGGAGGTGGCATTCAGGCTTCTAGTACACCTGGTACGTCGTACCTACCCCCACAGGGAGAAGGTAGCGGCTCTTACCATGACCTAAATCGGACCCCGAAGGCACGAACTTCAATCCCCCCTCCCGGCCGCTTCCTCCATCCAACCCTCCCGGAACAAATGATGAAGTTGTATTGTTACGTAAAACATTTCGCAGAATTAAACGCAACCAACTCCATCGGAACCTGCTTCAAACCTAACCTGCATCCGACCCACCCGGGACCGTGGGAGCGGCAATTGGCAGGCTTCCTTTTTTGTGTGCTAGGTGTGTGTGTGTGTGTGTGGGTGTGGGTAGCCACCATCCACGGCACCTCACACCATCCCCCCCCCGAAGGCGAACTTATTGACTGACGGATGTCTCACAGAGGCACGGGTAACACAAGGGAAAAAAGGGAGAAAAACCACGGGAAAACCCGAGCGCAAGCGAGCTGCCTTAATTTGTGACGGGAAATCCCAAGGCATGGGAAGGCAAAGGCAACCGTACCCATACGGTTACGTAATTACTGCAATTTGGATCGTTGCCACTGAATGCATCCTGCGGGATGCTGTTTCACTAAGTTTTTTCGCTTCTCCTTTTATCCCTTTCCGCTACTTCTTCCCCTTTTCAGACGCGCCACAGTCACATTGTGTGGCCATGTATTTTCACCCTCTTGCTATGGTTTTTTTGTTTTTTGTTGTCGTCGGCCTCCGTGTTGCACATCGTGTTCGCCACCCTTTCTTTCTCCACTGCTTCTTGCGATGTGTTTAAACTTTTCTCGACCGATTTTCTTTGTGGGAGCGTTTTTTTTCTCTCGTTACACCCAGCGGTGAGGTACGTCCCGGCATAAGCGAAGAATGGCAGTCGGACGGTTTTGCGATACCTGAAAACCTAGCGCGGGTGATAACTGCAATCCTGTTTTCAACCTTGCCCATGTTTTCTTGTCTAGGCGCACAGTGTTGGCGATGGCTGCCGCCCGACTGGAGGAGGTGACTCCTCACGATTGCTAGCGTCCGGCCAAACAAAAACGACACCCACAAGTGGTTCATCTGCAATACGACTGTATTTCAATGTTTGTTTTATGATGGCAATGTAAATGATCTGGTAAATCATTAACCATAAATGCAAAAAATATTTAAAACATTCCAAAGAACAAGGTTAAACTGTTTCAAATGTAAAAATGGCAATGACGATGACTTTTGCAAATCGTTTATCAGAGAACACAACGGATAGGAAATGCTCGCAAATATGTGGACGAATTTTATGAAAGCGCAAAAAACTGGGAAACAAGAATCTACTGTCATGAAAAATAGGTAGATTATGCATAGTGTCTAATTCCTAGAGTTCAAGATATGTCAAATGAAATCTGCTTGAGGTCGAAGACAAGCTTTCTCTGAAATGAAATAAAATATTACATTACTGCTGTAGCCCAAGCAGACGAAAGCAACGCAATGAAATATAAAAAAAATATTTCTTTACAGTGAAACACTGCACACGTCTTCTAGCTCCATTAGAATACCATCACACATACAACATGGAAATATAAAATAGTAAAAGACCGACATTTTTATCACTATGGTTAAGAAATTAAAATATATAACATGAATTTAAAAGTTCGAAGCAAATAAAAGTAATTGATGTAAGAAAATGTAATAAGTATTGAATATGTTATGAAAATCGTGCATCATCGTCTTCACCGAGAATGTAACACCTCCCACCTAACGACGTAATTAGATAATGTGACAAGAATTTTCCAAGCAAAATGCACCACAAGCAGTTTTCATGAAGTAAGCAACTTGATACTCTAGTTCGATAAGATATCAATTAGGTTATTTTGTTAGGTTATGTTAGGTTAGGCTATTTGTTTTATTTTTCTGTTTTTTGTTGGTTTTATCTTAAATACCGTGGGTTTTTCAAAGATCCCTTTATTCCTTTTACCCCACATACTTCCTCATACTTCACCCAGTACTATAATTTACCATATTAGTTAATGACCGAATTAGTTTCATCTACCAAGTAAGTAAAATTAAGTAAATTTGATTTTCGAACCCGTTATTCCTCATTGTTATTAGCCATAATTTCATGTATTATAATTGTTCTGATTTTTCGGGCGATAAATTACTACTTCTACTACTACAATATGCTATGAACAAGCATATCTGTCTCTCCTTCTGGGAAAAATGTCCGTCTTCGGTCAATGCCTGCTCCATTAAGGACCTACTAGACAAAGTAAGCCCCACACAGTTCAATGAAGTTCTTGGAAGCAATCTCAAAATGCCCTACCAAAAATAATAACATCCATTGAACTATCGAGAAACAGGGTGTAACAAAAGAAATTGTCTCAAACTTCTCAACCTCCGCTTCCTAACCTCGAACCAGGCGAAGGAGCCGACTGTCGGGAGTAACACTAAAATTCCAAATCCACAATTTTTGGCAAAACGGCAATTCATCATGACTTTCGCCGACTATTCGCGTGCGTGATTGATGGATGATTGCTTTCGTGAAAACACACGTCAAACGGCCGACGCAATCGTCTCTTTTGGGGGCAAGTTTAGTGTGCGCGCGTTAGTAACTTTGGCGTTTGTTTGTTTGGTTTGAAATGAACACGCTTGGGAAACAAAACTTTATCACTTTATCAAATAAAAAAGGCTGTTGCCAAACGCCAGCCACAAACTTCACCAAGACGTGCCTTTAAACCATTAACGTTTTAATTTATAGCTCACATCAATCCGCAACAACTTCCAGTTAGTGCAGAAATTACTTCATGTGAGCAAAGTGAACCGGGGTTTTTTTTTACAAATGCAAACTACAAACCTCGGCGGGAGGTTTCCAGTTGGTGCAGAAAGGAAAACGAACGGTACCCTGGTTAATGTGTGCGGTCTGGTTCGAGCTGGCCGTTCGTGGTTCACCATGCTATATAGCCGATAAGAGGAGGTTGAAGGGAAAGGTGCGATGTTTTGAGACAAAAACTCGTCAAGAAACAACAGCCTTTCTAAGCGGCGAAGGTATGGAAGAAATGAGCAAAGCAAAAAGCGTCCAATCCATGACAGAAAACACGAACCCCGGGTCCACGATGCCGACATTCTGCGATCTTTCGCCCAAGGAGGTTAATTGAAACACCCAAAGGGAAGGGCACCGCGTCGAAAAAGGGGAGCACAAAAAAAAACAACCACCCTATAATTAAAATAGTAGCGATTCAGTTCGCCATCATCAGCCCGAGCTTCGTCATTCGTTTCGCGTTTCGGCCAAAATTCAAAATTTCCAACGCATTTTACCTAGTACCTTTTCGGGTTCCGGAAGAAGGGAAAGGGAGGGGGTGACAGGGAAGGGGCTCGTAGGAAAGACCCCGGCATCGGGATGGCGTGAAAATATTCAACTTTTCCAACGGGTTTAACGGGATCCTGGCACGACAATGGAAAGAAAAGGTGAAGAGAGGTAGTTGTAGGTATGGTGTGGGGGGGGGGATGGGAGGGGGGGTTTACAGGCACAGTGGCAGGTGCAGAAAACGACACCTCCACCGACCGCGGGTCTAACGGCCTCCGACGCCGATCGAACCTAAACCGTGCTGCGTGGTTCGTAAATAATCTACTTTACAGCTGTGTAAATTCCGAGTTCGCTGCAACTTCGCCGCGGCATCCTTCTTCGTCGGGTTTTTTGGAGTAAAAAACAAAACAAAAACAACAAAAACAGAACGCTCGAGCGGGCGGAGGGAAATGGGGCCCGCTGTGAAGAAGAAGTATAGCAAATAAATAAAACGGCTTTTCGAAAAGCCACACCAGCGAAAGCCCCCCGTGTTTCGCAGCTGCAGTACAGCGTCGTTCCTTCAAGACGGTTAGTCTTAGCGTAGAGCAGAGATGTCGAACATGCGACTCGCAAACACATTGTGTAAGTTCGTTTTTTTTTAGTACAACCATGCTTGATTAAATTTGGTTATAAAATTTATGAAACCAACAGTTTTCTTACTCCAAGCAAAGAAAAGAATTCCCAGAGGGCAAATTATTTTAGTTAATATAATTCTTACTATATAATCCGAAGGTTTAACGTGGATAGATGCCCTACGAAATGTGTGACGTAACAATCATGGTGTAAACAAACTTCACGATGAGTAATGAAAGCAAACTTTGCTATTTTTGTAGATTTCAACCAGCACTTTAATGGGCTCAGCATTTCATAGGAGTATTGAAAATATAGCTATAGCAGTTAGGCATATTTTTATAATCTGAAGTATCTACCAAAAAGCAAAACAGAGATTTCAACAAGATTGTAAATACAAATAAAATTGGTCTGCTTTCGTAGGAAATTTGAAAACTATTTCATTTCTTCTATGTGCTCACGACAGAGTTTAGCAAAACAAACGAATGTAAATGCTGTCTTTAGTAAACATTTGCGCAACTTGATCGATTTATCATATGCAAATAGAAAAAAAAAGTTTACATCAGCGGGATTTAATACATTGTAAACCACAATTAGTTCCGGATGATTCAAATTTAATTTCATTTCATTTCATTTCAATTTCTTATTTTCAATTATTCAATTTCTTATTCTTATCATGTAAATAGACATAAAAATAAACGCGAACATTATGTTGAAAAGCGGTTGGCCATGGGATCAGCAGACATATTTAGGTTCAAAGCAGGAACAAACGCATTATAAGCCGTTGCCATCCATAGCAATAGATCACGAGCAAAAAAACATTATGACCAAATGAAACGCTCAACAAACATCTGGACCTCTACTTTTTGCATAGAAGAACAATTATAAGAGACAGAACCCCAATTTGGATAGTTAATTGATCAAAATAAATCTACCTGCAAACAATCCATCGATGCGTGGGTTACAAACATTTGAGAGCACCTTTTTCACAAAAGAATCTTTATATATAATAGTGAAGGGCAGTCCGGAGCGCACTAACGCTCCGGAGCCGACTCCGGCATTAGCCCAGAACCGGCTCCGAACTAACTGCTCCGGAAGTACCCTTTTGGTCACAATGAAAGAGATTGCTTTCTTTGTTCCCACCCGTCTCCGGAGCCGTTAGTTCGGAGCCATTAGTTCGGACCGTTAGTTTGGAGCCGGTGGTTCGGAGCTATTAGTTCGGAGCCGGTAGTTCGGAGCCGGCTCCGGATTCGGCTCCAAAATTTACTGGAGTTTGTCGGAGCCGACTCCGATTGCGGAGCCGATTTTCCCATCACTTATATATAACCTGATACAAACAAAGCGACACTAACCATAAGGATCTATCAACATTACCTATCAATTATCAAAATCATTACGAACCTTACGAACCATGAAGAACTATAAAAGAAACGAATTTATATTCAATACTTGTGTTTCAATCCGCCAGAGTAGTGATGTGCGCTCTGAGTGAGAATGAGTGAGTGATTCGAATCTTAATATTGAATGAACGATTTAAATCCTAAGAGATAGTTTTTGTGACTCCCTTTGATCCCTAATCCTTAACTGGGATTCGAATCCCAAAAGAATGAACGAATTGGTAAAAGAGTCGCTAGTCGCCATAGAGATTCGAATCCCAAGTCGTGATTCGAATCCCAAGGTGTGATTCGAATCCCAAGTTGTGATTCGAATCCCAAGTTGTGATTCGAATCCCAGTTTGGGATCACTACATACGCGACTAGCGACTCTTTTATCAACTCGTTCTTTCTTGTGGGTTTCGAATCCCATATAGTGATTCCCAAACTGGGATTCGAATCACAACTTGGGATTCGAAACACAACTTGGGATTCGAATCACAACTAGGGATTCGAATCTCTCTGACGACTAGTGACTCTTTTACCCACTCGTTCATTCTTTTGGGATTCGAATCCCAGTTAAGGTTTCAAATTACCTCGAAGGTTAATAAATCATTTTACACGTTTTAAATCACAAAAGAGTGACTTAAAGATTCGAATCATCGTTATGATTATTCACTCTGATTCAAATCTCCAAAAAGAGTTGTTATTCTCATCACTACGCCAGAGTTAATGAATAGAAATTTAATATTGTATTTAAATATTTACTTAGATAAAAAACAAATAAATAAATAATTAGTTAAATATACATACTGCGCGAAGAAATAAATATATGTTACTATCAAGTTATATTATTCTTATAACAAAATTTACATATACACAAAATACGCGCTTTTTTTAAGTTCATAAGTTTTATAAGTATAAATTTGTTTTATAAGTATCCAATAAACGTCAAACGAGTTCGACATCCCTGACAACCAGCGTTTATCAGGTGCGCTGGCTGTAGCTGTGTGTGTGCTTGTGTGTGTGTGTGTGTGTGCGTGTACCCGGACACCCGTTTCGTAAGTTTGGACCCACCCCAAATTCCCCCCCCCCCCCCCATCCCTTCCTTAGGAAAAAGTTTCGCTAAACCAATTTTCATTCTTTCACGCGGAATCTTTCGCGTGTTTGGGTTTTAAAAGAGCGCCTTAGCGGGGTTGTTTTTGTTCTTGTTCCCCACCGCCACTTGTCCACTGCATTCCCGTGCGTGCTGAAAATTCCCCCCCAATACATCGGCAAGAGCTCCTACTGGGAGGTCCCGGGGAATATTACTAAATAACTTTACCTACAGCAGGACGTCGGGCTCGTTTTGATAGATTAAAACCCGATTACCCGAACCCATCAAGAGCAATTTCCGATTCCCGGGGATCGATGATCTAACCACGAGGTGGACCTAATGGGCATAACGAATTTGTTCGAGCTGCAAGTTTGCCGATAGTTCGGAAAGAAACTAGAACTTCTGCCAGCAAACCAGCAGCCTGTGTCCCAGGTTCGGGAGGTTCTGGAATGTCGGACCTCCGCCGTGCAGCTGATGTAGATGCACTTTCGTACGAAATAATTTCGGTGGGAAACAACGACGACAACAAACTCGCCGGGAAAGGCCAGCGTTTTGCTCGCGGGTTTTTCCACCGACCGTACGTCGTGGTGGGTAGTTTTGCGTGGAGGGAAAATTCAAATTTATTAGCAACTATCAACCAACCTCGGAGAAGCGCACCAGCGACCTAGCGACGTCTAGGAAGTGTCTAGAAGTGCACGGAAGGTGGCGGTGGCGTACCATTGACGAGCAGTGAAAGCGAGTGAGTGAGTGAGTGAGTGGCAGCTTCCCGCAAAACCGGCCCGGAGAGTAAAAGGCTCAAGATGCCCGCCGTGTCGCCCGGGTGTCTTCCCGTGGCGCAACAACTCCTCGCTCCAGCAGCTCTCTGTTAGCCCCGTCGGATATAACCACATAAAGTCGTGATAAATTCATACGACGGTAGCAGCTTCAAAATAACCGCGCGATGCAGTTGGTATCAAGCCGGGTGGGGGATGGAAGCAAACAGGGGCCACGGGCTTTATTATTTTGCCCTCTTTCGCCGGGAAAGCCAGCCGCTCCCTGGAGCATGGAACATGGGGAGCAGGAAGTTAAAACCTCAAAATGCCACACAGCGAACGACCAAAGCCCGGCCGAGTGCTTTCCCAGAACGCTCGAGATATAAAGTGGCTGGCGGTTGGCAAAAACAAAAAAAAAAGAAGAAGGGAAAAATGCAGTCAATACTGCAAACTAAAATATAAAGCTTATAAAAGACTCGTCGAGGGATCGCCGGTGCGATCTCTGAGGCATAAGCGCGCGAGGGATACGAGAGGTGGACTTTAAGGGTTTGGAGTGGATGAGAAGAATAAACTTAAAAACAAGGCCGAGGGTCAATTCTGAGCAGGCGAACGGTGCAGGAGGAGTTGTACAAACCAGCCACAGACACACACACACACACTCATACCGGGGTGGAAGAAAATTAAAGCAGATGGTTTTTATAGTCGATTAAAAGTTGTACCATGACCAACTCGAGGTTGAGCTCGAGGTTCTCGCGAGGATATAGCCTCGGTGCCAAAGCCGCGCGCATGCAACCGGGAGCTCAAGTGGCTCCCTAAGGGGGAGTTGGTACGGTGGGGTGGGGTCGACTCACCACTCACCTCGCCCCACCACCCACCGTCAAGCTGGGAGCTCACTCATTCATCGTGTCCATTAAAGTTTGCAGTCGCGCGAGTTTCGCGCTCGACCGGGCTTCCATTTGATGTTGATGATGATGTTTTGTGTCATGTTTCTTTTTTTTTTGTTCCACCCGTTTTTCTTGTTTTTACGCTCAAGCTCGTTCGTGTTCGCACTCTTATTAAAAATCAATCTCACGGGAATGTTGCGACTGGCTGGGGTCTTGCAGCGCAGTGTTGATCGTTAATCAGCAAGTGAGGTTATGATGATCACCACTTCGGTCGCTTCATTGCAGATTCGCTTCGGCGTAATGCTAAAACAATCAGTGAAAACGATACAACTTCCTCGGAGCAATCCGGAGAACTGTCAAGATGGATCCGTGTTCGGAATTGTTGTGATAACTTAGGTTGATGCGTCATTATTCGCGTATCTACTATGTACCAATCTAGAGGGTAAGCCATTACCAATAGTGATGAGCAAAATGGCTTTGAAACCGGATTCGGATTTATTCGATTATTACTGTGTTCGGATTCAACTTCAGATCAACTCCCGATCAACAACTGACTTAACACAACACACTAATTGTAAATTGCTCGAGATAGTTACGCGATAAACGAAGTGGGGGAAAGACTGATACAACACACTGAACAGTAGGCTTAGTTAGCTGTACATCGTACGTTTGTTTGCAAGAGCGAATTTTTGTTACAATAAGTAAATCCACACATGAGGTGTTAAAATCATATACAAAAGAAAACCCAGTTGTTCTGAACCGGGTGATTATTTTACTTGTTAATTAACCTGGGGAGAACAAAATGAGGAGCAAAGCGGATGTAAAAAAGCTAAAGCCGAGTAGCCTTTGTCTGTAGCTGGTAAGGGGCGTAAAGAAGGAAAAAAACTGATTATACACTACATAATAAAAAATCGTTATAATAGCACAGTGAGATAAGAGAACAGGATTCAACCAACGTTTTCCGGATTCAACCGGAGCAATTTAGATGCACCTAGATCCATTCGGATCCAATCGGAGCCATCCGGATTCAATCGGCTATTCAGATTCATCCAGAGCCATCTGAAATCAACCGGAGCCATTCGGATTAAATCGGAGCATTCCGGATTTAACCGGATCCATCCGGAATCAACCAGTGCATTCCGGATTCAATCGAAGCCATCCGGAGTCGAATTCAGTACTTCTTCGAAATCGAATGCGGTTTAAAAAAAGGAATCGGAGTGGATTGGTGAAGCCATTCCCGTGTTCTAACCACTAATTACCAAATCCTAGCGAAATGTACTGATCCTACAACTTTTACGCTGGAAACATACCCTTAAGGACACGGTAGTTGTGATGGTATCCAATGGGAACCAACATTGTTTCCCCCGCCAATCCAGACATATCTCTTCTTCCCTCATCAACCAAAACCGCCATATTGGACGTAAATAAATGATGAACACGTTGGGAGACCGCGCGGGTCAACAAGTCACTTTGACTCCGCTACCAGATGCGTGACACAAAAAGGGAGCTCGGGAAACCCATCACACATTGACTTCGAGCCAGTGTTTTGGAGGACCATAATTCTATTGATATTTCTGTGGACTAACACAACCTCCAATTTCTGCCCGAACCGGGAACCGGATTCATTCAGGCCGTGGGTTTTCTTCTGTTTCTGACTCGCGTAAGCTCTCCCTGGGTATCCGGTGGTCGGTTGAATTAGTGCATCTTCCCCTCCTCTTGCTAAACCTCCCTTTGAAGGCAATCCATTAGAGAATTAGTTCCATTCGGACGCAGCCATGCATAACTTTTCCCCCATTCTGGATGGTTCGTTCTGTACGAACGGCAGGATTCGCGGTAGCCGTAGCGAAATTCGGGTTGCCTTTCTTAACGCAACCCAGTATTTTAGCGGACGTTATTTTTACTTTTTGAACGTTATTTTACCTACTACCAAGCGATTCGATGCTCTATTTATATTTGGGAGAATATAACCTCGCCCTTGTAGCGCCTTTAATTTACGGAGTACTTGCTATTCGTTTTTAAACGTCAAAATGGTTATCATGAAATTTGATTGCGAAAGGGAAGTTTGTCGATAACATATAAATCTATCATACTTTTTGCATATTCAATGCAATACAGTAAATTTAACAAACCATCATGAAACATTTTATTGATAGAAGCCGACTTAATGAAAAGTAGTAGACATATTAAGCTTCTGTTTGAAACTCCTGGACGAAAGCTGTAAAGTATCATATGTTTTTACTTGTTCGGAAGCTTTAAAAAAATAAGTTCACTAATATATTAGTGTTATTAGACCTGTGAAATAGTTTTCATGTCAGATATAAAAGTTTGTCTTATTGCCTATAAACCTACAAAACCGAAATTTGGGTATTTGGGATTTTACGTAGCCTTTAAAATGTTATCAAAGTTCATCAGAGATGAGTTGCTGCTCGTAGTTGCTTTTACTTTGTTTTCAATAAGGATTGAGATGCTTCGTTAATACTTTATTTGCCTCTCAACAAATAAGTAGTTATTGGTTGGAAATGGTTGACATGTCACAAATAAAGCTTTGGCTTACTACCTACAAACCTACAAAACCTAAATTTAGATATTTGGGATTTTACGTAGCCTTTAAAATGTTAGGAATGTTCATAAGAAACGAGTTGCTGCTCGTAGTTGCTTTTACTTTGTTTTCAATAAGGATAAAGATGCTTCGTTAATATTTTATTTACTTCTTAATAAATTAGTAGTGATTGGTTGGCATTCTCATCCAAGACCATCATATAGTTGGTTTACTTTTATTTTTCCACGTATTTAACCATTGGGGTTTTCCTTTTATTTTCCGTAACGGCCCTTTAAAAATGTAGTAGATTTTCCCTTGTATGTACGCGGATAGTTTTTCCTCTCATACAGGCAAGTTTCAAGTCCTAGTTGGGTGTTACTAGTGCTGTTAGTTTCCGATCCGTTCCCAAACAACCTGTCGCAGCATCGGGATGAATCTTTGAAAAGAAAAACAGCAAGGCTTCCTTGGCTGGGCTGAGAAAATTATATCCACCATCACGAAGCTCGAAACGTCAAGCCAAGGTGGAAATGAAAATAAAAAAAAAACGTTACACGCCGAGCACCAAGGCGGGAAACCCACCGACCGTCGGATCGATAGATTTTGACAGTTAACCAACGCTCGCTAGGACTACTCCTACGAAGAGGAAGGGGGAGTGTGAGGAGTGGGAAAATGGAAGCAAGAAAAGGGAGCAAAATTCGATTCGCTTCTTGCATGCAGCTGCCACCGAAAGGTAAAAGCTGCAGCCAGCTCCGCCTGCCAGTTATTCGATAGATTATGCCCAAACATTCCACCGTCTTCCGTTTTCATTACTTTTCTCCAGCATGCCTCCCACCTCCCCTTCACTCAGCCGAGTAAGGAAAAAAAAAGCGGAAAAACGTCGATGAAACCCGTTCCGCAACGTGGAAAAAGCTCCACCTTCGAGCCAACACACCCAGGGTTGGAGAGTTTTCCCGCCGGGCAAATCGTGGGATTTTCACGCCTGCCTCGGCTCACTGCTGCACTTTTCACGACACCCTCCTCCTCGCGTAGCCCGTCCCTCATCGTCCCACCGCTGATCGACAGTTTCGGGACCATTCCGTAAAAACACACCGAACATCGGCGCGCCACGGATGGTATAAATTTTTAAACATACATTTAAACCAGCATGAAAATTCATGATTCATGCAGATTGGGCCAAAATACTTTACCGTTACCGGCGCACCGCCGGGAGGGTGCCGGGAAAAAAGGTGGGCGAGGAAACTGTCCACCGAGAGCAGGTGCGGGAGGGTGAGCGGCGTCTTCCAGGTTTTTCATTACACGGCACACTTTTGCGGTCGCGGTGTGGTTTTCTCGTGTTTGCGAAAACTCCATTCCCTCCGTTCAGGTTTGGGGAGGTAGGGGTGGTCAAACGGGTGTAGATAATTTGCCGAAAAGATACGAGCCTTGCGAATGTGAACATCGAAAAGCAGCACGATTTGCAACAAATGTGTGCCCCAAATGCACGTTCGTTTTGGCAAACCAAGGAATTTGTCAAACCGATAGTGATGGGAATGATAACTCGTTTTTGGGATCAGAACAAGACTGATTCGAATATTTGTATTACTATTTGGTGAAAATACGTTCCGACTCAGAAGATATGCTTTCTTCTTCTTTACCGTAGAGTAACCTTAGTTATGAATACTCGGTGAAGGGTTTAATAAACTTTTTCTTATTTTTTTGTGTACGAGGAAAGTCAGTCCTCTCGTGCAGGGGACGGTCCGGACTCAGATGGGTCGAACCCACGGCTCGTCGAAGGAGCGCCTAATTTTTTCCTAACCTGCAGTTCGTGTTCGTCTAAAAATACCCCCAAGAAATGATTTATTATACTTTTTCTTTTCAAAAAGATCATCGATACACTTTCTTCTTGGTTTATTTACTCTTGAAGGATTCAAAACCATTCTTTAAGATTCAAATCTTTTGCTCTTTGGATGCTTCGGCTCTTTGGAATTGATCCATTGTTTAAGATTCGAATTAAAATCGAATCCATGTTTGGATTCTAAATCTTTGTTTCAGATTTTTACTTATTGTGCCTGTTTATCTACTCATGGAATCGCAGTAAACGATTTGAGCCCCTGATTAAGATTCCCAGGTCCCTGATTGGGATTCACATCTCTGTTCGGGATTAATTCCTTGCTTGAGATTTGATTCTTGGTGGTGACTTCTATTTTTTAAATTTTTGTTTGAGATTCAAATGATTCAAACAAGAAAAAGTTAGTACAACTGTTCGCGAGCATTTAAATCAACCAATTCAATAGTTTGATTCAATTCACTTAACCATTCTCGCTCAGTATGTCCATCACTAAAAACCGAAGCAAATGGAACTATTTTCTCCGATGAATTGGATTTGACTTTGTGATGGCAGAAAGATGGAAAGAAAGCGTGCGGCGGCGGTCGGCGCTGGCGTTGGTTTCGTCTACCCCGCAGTGTGGGACGTTACCAATAACGATTTCTCGGTAACGAACGCTTAAATTGTGCCAGCCCGTACCCGATCCCGGGTTGGCAAAAACCGACGACGCCCGAGCGAACTCATTAACATTCAATTTCGCTACTGCCATCGCGACGGCATACAATTACGGAATCGTACCGACCGGTCGCAATCGTTGTTGATGCATCGATGCACGGGCAAGACACAATGGCACGCCCGAAGACGACGACGACGGCGACCCGTCGTTGTTGTTTGCTGGTCGTCCTTCTGCGTCCTGCCTTTGGTACGATTCCGTTTGCTCCGCGAACGAGCGAAAGCGAAAGGAAAGGATTTGTGCGGACGGAACTCAATTAGCGACTTTGAATGCAGAATGCCGAGCGGAAATGAAACACGGGACAGTAAGGTACACATGCACTAGTAACAAGCTATTTTATTAGCATGTCTTTGGCCTTCCCGCTCGTTCACGGAGGTTTTTGCTTCATTAGAATTTTATTTCTTGCTGCGGTTAGCGTTGCCATTTTTCCCTGGCACCGGCGGTTTCTTTTTTTCTTCTCTCCCATCAAACAGAATTTCCCGCATTGTTCTACCGCACGGTGACAACCGGGGGTGGCTTTCCATGTCAACACGGTCGCTGGTACGGTGCAAATATTAATAAAAAAAGTGTGTTAAGGCTGCAGCCGAGTAATCTCGTCTTACCGGCAAACAGCAAACCACTTGACGTTTCGTATTCCATTCGCTTTGGAATTAAATCGAGAAGATCGGAAAGGAACCGAGTAAAACTCCATCATCGCCCGGTCCGGTGGAAAAAGGGTTGATCAATATATAAATACGAACAACGCACCGCAAATATCAGGCATCGTCGTAAATGAAGTGAATTTTATTTGAAAATAAAAACATCGACCTGAGAACACTTTGTGCTCGACTTACCCGCTTCTTACAAAGCACAGGGGTGCAGTAAACCCACCCCAGCCTTGAGTAAAGCTAGTAAGACAACCCTAATGCCATTTCGACATCGTCGGCAAGAAAAGGACAATCCTTCTTCCTTTGTGTATCTCGTTACCGGAAGAAACTAGCTGTCGTCGGAGGCTTGCTTGAGAAAAGCATAAGTAAAACCATCCTCGTTCCGTGGCAACGTGAAGACTATCGTGAGTACATTTGCTTTCTGTTTTAATTTTAAAAAAATTTCTTGAAGCTAAGTTTTCTAAGTGCAAGATTTGATCGAGTAGTGGAGGGTTAGTTGATAAAAGTTAATGAAATTTGCTTTGAAAGCCATGAATGATTGCTTTCCTTCCTGCAAAGCTAGCCTTTTATCGCTACAAAACCAATCATTTCCAATGGAAATCAAGCCATGTTGCTTCCAAAAACAATTTGTTCACTCAATAACACAAATTTAAACCTTGAAACAGGAATTTTAAAATAAAGGTACAGAAAGTTGTAAACAGGTTGAACCATTTCAACAACAAAAAAAACAAAGTGAAAAAAACAGTGATCAAACAAATCTTCAACAACATCTGCAGTGCTTAAACTCAATGTGTCAAATCGACGGTTCAGTATTGGTCGAATTTGTAGTGTACAAAAAACTCCATACAAAAAACAAGAACTAAAGCATATAATAGATTGAAAAGTCAGAAGTTCCGACCCCGCCAAATGAGATGAATAATTACTTGGTACAATAAACTACTAATATCTACAGAAACGTTTGAACACGCTGTTGTAAGAACATTATGAAATGAAACGTTGATAAGGTTGAAAAGATGTAAAACATATTTTTAAAGCCCACTCAATTGTTCTTTTACTTGTTAATCGGACTGAAAAACTAAAAACATTAAGTTCCAAGTAAAAAGTATAAAAAGCAATAAATATCGTTTTACTTAACCCGTTCATGGCACTTTTAAATAAATTTCCTTTAAAAAACTAAACGAGAACCATGTTTCAAAGAAATAATGGTTGCATTTTTTAAATAACTCTCTCAACTATTTATCGTAAATCGTAAATCGTAAATTTTCGGATCCCAACTTAGGCCTGGAACTGACTCTCCACGTATGAAAAGGAAAAAAGTCCAGTAAGGGACCGTTTCATCAAAGAGAAAGAAAAACAGTTTTAAAATGAATATCATATTGATGTGAAATGTATGAGACGCAGATAAACAACATTTTATTTGTGTACTCTTAATCAAACATAGTTATTACATCTATTGAAAACTATTTTCCGACTCCTCAAATTATAATTAAAAACGTCGGGATCTTAAGTGTGATCCATAAAATGAAAGTTGAAGCAGCTAAAGGAGTAAACACAACCAAAACAAATAGGAAACCGGAGAGGGCAAACGTTTGTAAGAGAACTTGGGAGGCGCAGGAAGCGAAGGGGCCAAGTTTTAATTCTTTTCGGCAGCTCAAACTCGGTTAAGCGAAAGGCAACGAGACAAAAGGAAGCAATACACATTAAAAAAATATGTATACAAACACCCCTCGAGAGGGAGCCCGGATACAATGTTCGCGTTTGATGGCGAACGAGCGCGCGTAAATGAAGACGATATAGTGGGGAGGGGGGAGGGGGTAATGTGATAAAATTGCACAAGAAACTAACACTGTTTGGCGAAGTGTCATTTACTACTGCACATCGTAATTGAAATTTGATGTTCGCTTGTACTAAAAAGGGCGCTGTGTGCAAGTGCATCTGTATGTGTGTGTGTGTGTGTGTGTGTGTGTGTGTGTGTGTGTGTGTGGGTGTGTGTTTGTGTTGCAAATCAAATAAAATGAAGCATCCGCTGCAACGGTGCGACACCCAGCGTGCGTGCAAGAGCAGCTGGGAATTAAATACTCCCGCGTGCGACTCCACCAAACCGGAAGCAGTCTTTTGGAGAAGCGGAACTACTAGCGCTTGGCCATTATTCCGGGACCCCTGGGGGGGAGGTAAGGGCCTGGGGGGGGGGGGGGTTTATGGTCTTCCATATTCCGGCCCGGGAGCTTCCGGGGTCGCGCCAATCGCCCCGGGGAAAAGGAGAGAAAAATACAAACAACTCACAAAAATGCACAAACTGCACGAGGAAACTGCAAGAAACCGGAAGTGGCACAATTGACGCGGCGGGCGGTAAGCCAGCGATGGTTTCCTGCCATTCACGCTTTTAAGTGCGCGCTTTAATATGCTACTTAATTGCATCCTCATCTTGCTCGTGTATGGAAGGATGTAAAACTGAATAGATATATGAGTACTAAAAAAACCCCGTCCGAAGTACTAAAAAAAAGAAGCGTGGCAGCAAATAAAGTTTGTGGCAAAACCGGAAGCAACACACAGAGGCAGAGACGCTGCCGCTGGTACTCCTTTTATGTGTCAATTATTGCAAAACTGTTTTCATCGCTCACCACCACCCACCCCTTCCTCCTTCCGTTTCCGATTGGCTTTGGAACCGTGCCCCGATCGAGGGAAGGCGTCGAGGCGTTGAAACATTGACAATTTATGTTTTATTGGATGATTTCTTTATGCTCTCCGGTGGCCAAACCGGTTTCCGCGCGGTCCAGAACCCCCCACGAGGGGTTTCTTGACACTTTTTTTCTCTTATTTTTAGTGTTGCATCTCCAACCCCGCTCAATGTCGGGGCCTGTCTGCTCGTGCGGCGATAGTTTTATATTTTCTTCCTTCGGCGCTGCCAGGTCTCGGGGACGGGCCGCCCGTGTGAGGGTTTTATTCATTCATTTATTTATTTATCGCCGCCACAGTTTCCGAGCGCAAATGGCTGGAAAATTGAAATCTCCGTGCGGTTTTGCTCTGGTAGCCCACACCGGAGAGGAGGATCACACACCCCACCCGTATTCGCTTTCGATGCGCAAATGGCGAAGTTTGCCGAGCCGGTCAAGCACTCTTTTTTGGGGGAAAAAAAAAATGTATCGATTTCGGGAACACAATGTGCGGTTCATTACCCATCGGAACCGCAGCCTCGGTAGACGAACCAAACTGAGGGTTGGGTGGCACTATAACTCGACGGGTCCAACTGTCCGAGCAGAGACGCTGCCCGCTAAACGTACCGCTCTTATTATGCACGTTTAAATTTACGATCGTACGATAAAACGCCGCCATTCGTCAACATCGTTTGGAAATGGTAAATTCAACGTCTTCGTCCGTCACTTGGGTCCATGGTCTTTGGCACGACCGACGCGAAAGGCCACTTGCACAGTAGCATTTTAACAAGGATGATTTTCAAAGTATTCAGAATTTGGAGAAAGAGAAAACCTAAATGGAATTGATAGAAACATAATTCCCAAATAGTCCAAGGTTCAAAAGAAGTTGTTAAAAGTGAATACCATAACGAGCAAATACGGAGAGGTCGTTCTTTTAGAATTAAACAAAGTACAAACGTAGTAGCAATTCCAAGAAATCCGATATGATTTTAGAGAAATTATTACTTCAAAAACCCATCTGCAACCAAAAAGGGTAGCTTACCTTGCTTTTGGTTAAAGGAAGGACGCAAAAAATGGACTAAAATGAGGAACAAAGTTGGTTCGTTTGAAAAAGGATACCTTCGTTCTTGAATACCCATTAGCATATGAACGTTTCTACCCGGAAAACAATAAAATAGAAAGCAGAAATTACATAATAAGCCAGCCACATGCACTTAATCGAAAAACAAACGATTAAAAAACAAGCAAAACAAAATTAAACAATCATACATTGACAGTGTAAAGGACCATATATTCAAATCCACTTGTACAGTCAAGGATGGAATTATTACAAAATTGCAAGCAGGAAGTAGGACAAGAAAATGTGTTTGAGTCTTGTTAAAAACGTTCATGAGCAGAGACGCATAGAATGGTTAGCAAACCTAACCAGCTGCTTAAGGCTCCGAGCTGTTGAAGGTCCCGTATTTTTTGTCCATTATTTTAAATTTAAATAATTATGAGAATTATTTTTCCAAACAGTTGCTTGCCTTGCGTGCCGGGTTTGTGGAGTTATTACCGAATGAATAAAAAAGAATAAAGAATATGAAAATGTGAGAATAATCAACTAAACTGTCTGAATAACGAAGATAAATAAAAAGGATTAGCAAGAGTAGGGATCTGTTTGTTTAATTTTGTATTGATTTTTACTTTACAACACATTTAATAAAAAAGGACTTTTTTGTTTTATAACGACTGAAAAGCTGTATAATTGAAAAGAAAACCTTATCAATTTTCAGCATAGAAAATGATATCATCGATTCTCGAGGAAAGTTGTTGGAGACTGCACAAAATAAGCCAATTAAAAACCAGTTGAATGAAATAACACTTGTCCTGTTTGCTTAAAATTGTATTGACTTTTAATTTCCTAACCATTTCACAAAAAAGGACCGTTTTCTTTTGCAACGATCCAAAAGCTATATAATCAAAAAAAAAAATTCTTGTCATTTTCCATCACAGCAAATGATATTACCGATTCCTGAGGCAATTTATTGAAGATTTCGCATGGAATAAGCCAAATAAAAACCATTTGAATGAAATACCACTGAGGTAAGTTGTTAATAAATCTATGTTTGATTACTTCTAATGGTTGAATCCTAATTAAAATTTTATAAATTTAGAAATGAAAACAATATGTAGAGTGTATAGTTTTAGGGCATCCAACTTATAGTTGCATGGCATTGCGTAATCCGCGTTAGTACATGAGTTGAACAGAAATTTATACATGAGATTTGTTTTCAACTATTTGATACAATCTTGAAACAACTTATTTGATACTATGGATACAAAAATTCTCTCATAAAAAGGTGTCATCATTTCTTTACGAACGCATCGTACTGAAAACCCAAATTGAAACCCTCTTTTTACTGCCCACGCCTGCACCGGTAATCTGCCACTGTGCACACTGTGCTCCAAGAAGACCAAACGACAAAACCCCCAAAAACGCTAGATTTACATTTGCAGGCAAATTGAATTCGGGTTGGCCACGCGCTGTAATTTACACCACGGAATGGAAACAAAAAAAAACCAGATGGGGGGAGGGGGGAAAACACCCGGGACAAACGAGATCTGTGATTTTTTCCGACCCACTTTTCCCCGGACCGGACGTCGGGTAACTTTTTCTCGCAGGTGGTTGTTTCTCGCTGATGGCCGATGGTTTACGATGCGCCGCGCCGGTCACCAAAAAGTTAAGCTACGTCCTTCTCAATGTTGGTTTTTGTGTGCGTGTGTGTGTGTGTGTTTTATCCAACTCTGAAGTGCCTGATTTGCGAGCACGGAGGTGGCAGCTCTGGCAGTTGTAATTTGATTGTGCTTCTTTGACACGCGACTTGCAGATCTCCCGGAGGGTGGTGGGGGAAAGCGGAGGGGAGGGTGGTGATGGAATGTTTTTGGGCTGATCAACTTAGCGCACTAAACCGGCTAGATGGCGGCCATCAGATTTACGAGTCCGAGCGGACGTCCCCACCACTTTGCGGGAGCGTTTGATACGGCGTTGGCCTGGATTTCGAACCGCACCTCGATGTGCTCACGTTGACCGCGCGAGGTTGTCTCATTAGAGACGAGGTGAAAGGGAGGACTGGAGAGAGAGAGGCAATAGAGTGCATGACTGCATCACGGATTGCATGCGGATTTTTGCACGCGCGACTCCGGCCATCGGAATGCCACTGGAACGTTCGCTTGTTCAGGGTTTCCCTACCAACGCAGGAATCGCCGCAATCGCGCGATCGATCCCGCGGATGATAGGGTTCCCCGAGCAGCAATTTGTCACACGCACCGAGAGCCTGCATGCCGGACATCGATTAGGCTCCGGGTCGAGGGGGCCGGTTGCCTCCCAGTGCAACAACGCTGGTGACTGCACTGCGTCACACAGAGGCCACGCTGCGAGAAGAATCTGCACGCGCGAAAGACAAACTCCGGCGTAATAAGCTGTACCCAATTACCTGATTTACACACCGCTTTTGGAGCGCGAGGTACGAAACCATCGCAGCATAGGACTGCTGCAGGTCCGAGCGAAGTCAATCAATCATCCAAAACTCCCCGGAGTTGGTTCTCTGTTTGACCCGAGTTACTCCGAACACACACACGTGGCTGTCACCCTTGGTCGAGGGAAAGGGGAAGAGATAAGTATGGCCGACCTTCCCAATTTTACCTGCCTGCTCCAACTTTGGTACACAACTCCAAAGATTAAACGCGTTACGTTTTGTCATTTTCTTCAACAGCAAAGGAAGGGTTATTTGGTTTCGTTCAAAGCAAACAATTTGACTCCAATAACTAGCAAATCAGCGATAAGAGTGACGATTCAATAACGCGAGTCAATTCAGAGTGAGTGAGTTAAGTCAAATCTGTCCGAATGTTTAACCCTTTCTAAGATATAAATGTAATTCAAGAAACGAATTAGTTGAAAATTTTTGAATTCACTCTGAGTGAGTATCCACGATTTCTGAGTTATTTCTGATGTCAATCACCATGTGAAGGAACGCTGTAAAAAAGTAGAGTTGTGTAACACAAATTCAGGTTCATGAATCTGGTTGAATCTTTCAACAAAATAAATAAATCGAAATCTTCTTGAATCTCTCGTGATGGATTAAGATTTTTTTATCGTTAGAATGAATCTAAAATGAGTTTTTGAAAATCACGATGCGATTTGTTACAATCCCATACGAGAAGTTAACAAAACTAAGACCTCCTTGATTCTTATTCGCACAGAATTGCATAGCATAACTGTGGTCTCTTAACTTCCAAGAATTATGAATAATTGAGCTGCATGAAACTTTAGAACCGTTAAAGATTTAAAATACGTTCTAATTGAATCTTTAATAAAAGATCCAGATGCATACCTCTCGTCCATAAGAGATTCATAAGGCGAACCATATCAGTGTCGGGTGTGTTGAAGTGAGTCAAAGTGCATCTTGCTCCACAATCTTTGTGGCTTGAATCAAAAACTAGTCGAACTGATTTAAGTTAAACTACTCCCGAACGAGTTATCCTCGAGCTTTTCCAATTCACGAATGAGTTAAAAAATTCTGAACATAGCTCACTCGGCATTTAGCTAATCATTCTGAGTGAGTTAAATCTCAAATGAGTCACCACAAATTGTCTTGGTGAATTGAATAAACCTTTTCCATTGTGAAGAGTTAACTCACTCACTCACTGTGACTTAGTTTGTTTGACTAGTAGCAATCTTCACCCCTTATAGAACAGCTATTGACGGAGGGGATAAAGGATTTGTAAAGACATGATTATTCGGCTTTGTTCTTTTCGTGTAACGATGACTACTCTCTGGACACGTTGATTGATCATAACAATCTTTTTTTGTCAGCAAGCTGTAATGAGTTGTTTAAATGTTATTTTTCTAAAAATAAATATATGTAAAGAATTATAAAAAGTTTAGTAAGGCCAAACATTTTCTCTTTTGTTCCGTTAACAGGTGTGGTTTAATAAAAAATGATAAACAAAGCAAACAGAAACAGTAAAAGGGAGTCAAGTTAGTAAAAAAATTGAAGCTTCCTTGATAAAACGTAATAAATTCAATTTTAAACAAATGAATCAATAAAAAATTGCTAACATGTAGTTTATGTTAGTGTTTATCATCTATTTAATGCAATTTGTTATTGCACATTTGTTCTAGTAACAAATATGTCGGAAGGCAAAAGTTTCAACCTCCGACACGCAACTTCATCCTTACGCCATGTTTGTTTTGAATGTTCTAAACGATTTATAAGAAACATTTTTCGTTTTTAAAACTAGGTTGATCTACAGCTAGTGTTTGTGTTTTACTATTTCAAACCAGTTATTTTGTATCTTACTGCGTGTTATCCAGAGCGAAGTAGAAGGGGACGAAAAACTAGGAAGCCACAAATCGATGGCCATCCGTTGGGCCGCAAGTTGATTAACGGTTCCCGAGAGATTGATTCATCGTGCCCGGCCGGGCAAAAAGGGCCGCCGTAATCAACGCACGGACTCGCAAAACCCTTCCACCGACACGTGAAAGCTTCGCGGAGGGTCGGTTGTTCGCGGTTTTGCGGTGAAACATAGCGCATATAAACGCGTCCAATCACACTTATGCAGTGTTCCCAACCCATTCCGCCGGCCAACTTCCGGGCGAGGATCAAACGGCAGACGCCGCTGGTTTGTTTGATCTGATCGACAACAACGCGCACCCTAAAAGAAAGGCTTTCGCACGGCCTGTCAAGCGGCCTGTTGCGATGTGCGCGAGAACTGCCAGCCAGCAGAATGCACGCAAACAATGGATTGCAACATAATTAGGCTCGTTAGGCTGATGCACTGGAACGTTCCACCGGTCGCTAGATAGGCAAAGATTCCCCAAAATCGTGTTGTAAAAGCTTTCCGCCAGCTGGTAAAGGGAAAGCACCAGCACATTCGCACGGCTGACCACTGCCCTTTTTCCGGTATGGTATGCGGAACATTTGGAGTATCTCACCCCAAAGTTTTCACCAATATTAGAGCCGACTCCAGACCAATATACACTCGGAAGTGGGAGAAGAAAAAAAACCGGGAAGGCTAATAGACTTCCACCAGGCGCCTTCAGCTTGGCTAAGAAAATCGGGTAGGCCGCAAGTGGCCCGTTTAAGAAATGTGATTCTTCAGAGGAGAAAGGCCGATGGGTGGGAGGTGGGAGGACGTTGCGAAAAGGCCATCGTCCTTTTGCCACAACGATCAGCCTTAAACTCCCACCGCTTTCTTCTCACATCGGAAGATGGCCGGACGATGGACCTACCAGGTCCCGGGTCTTTTCACATTCTACAACAATTTATGAAACTCCCTGCTCCTCTCCACCGACTTTCTCTTCCCTTCACGTTGCTCCAGTTGCCTGCTAAATCCGGCACAGAAAACCCGGAAGCTCCGGAACGTAGCCCGGCATTTCACCAGCTGAGACTTTTCACCTCATTAGATCCTCATCCCCTCGGCACGGGACATCGCTCTATCTCGGCGCTGGAGAATGCAAAAGGGGTCGATTGGTGGCACAAGTAGTAACATTGTTCCAGTAGAAACCACCCCCCTCCCCCACCCGGCGCTTCCTCTTCCTGAAGATGGGAATAACTAGACCGGATATGTTGCATAAACTATTTGCTCCGAAGTCGGCGACGAAACGAATAACATATTTCACAGCCTCAATCCCATTTTCTTCGCCATTTCTCTCTCTCTCGCTCTCGCCCTTTCAAGCACACACACACTCACACATACGCACACAATCTTTGCAGGTTTTTGACACAAGTTCTAGGTTGTGCCCACGACATCAACTACAAAAGCCACCCACAGTTGAGCCCTTTCCCGGCGTACGGAAGCAAAGCTAAACTAACACAACCTCTAGGTCGTAGACACCCCCGTTTTACTTCTACCGACTGGGTGCGGGGATAGGACTATGGGATAGTGTTCAGCGTGCGTCAATGGGATGGTCAAAAATAGAGCTAGAAAGCAATGGACTATCTAGTTGAACCCTTTATAAGTTTGACAGGTTTACCGAAAAGAAAAGGTTCTTTTTAACACGTTGGGTGACAGCAGCAATCCTCATCAGTAGTATAGTAGTAAACTTATATCTAAAAAGGTTAAGAAGAAATTTTAAAAATTATTTTCGAAAACTGTTGGTTTAAAACTTTGATCTCCAAACGGTTTTGAAAAATTAGTTTAGTACAAGAATTTTCAATAGAATTTGCTTATAAGATTTATTAAACCAACTATTTTTGTAAAACAAGCAAAGGCTAACCTTTCCAAACTTGTGTTTACTGTAGTTGTAGTTGAAGGCTCATTTAGTTATTTATGGAGCATAAACTGTTCTGTGCCTATGGCTATCAAAAATGATCAAGGTGCAAATAAATTTTGAAACCAAAATATAAACAAAACAAGTTTACTTAAATTTAAACTATTGATAAACATTTAGCAGTCAATGTGAAAAAAGTACTAGTTATCCACACGTTAACATCGAATAAAGTTCGGCGAAGCAATTAAAAAAAGATGACACATATTTTTGCCTTTTTTAACCATATTAACATAATATTACAAGCGACTACAAAATACGATAAACAAACGGTAAGCAGATTGAGTTTCAAATCAGAAAATCGATCAACTATTTTTAATCCCTAAATCGTTGAAATCTTGATGTTTTTTTGGCAAAAATACTATGATGATATCAAAACTACCAATTTTTTACGAAAATTAAGAATCATTGCCATTGTTTAGCACAATCGTTTAAGAATCGTTGCCATTGTTTAGCTATTGTGACACAGATTGTGTAGTATCTGTGTCGAACTTTAGTGAGGGGACAATCTGTTAGCTTTGAAGTAAGGGTCAATTTTTTTAAATTTTTAAGCAAGTTTGATGACGAGCGAGTCACGAGAGTTTCGAAAACAAATTATTCGACCAACCTCGTATTCCATGCTTCAACACACATACCAGTATGAGTCTTCTTTGAATCGAGCGCTTTTAAATTTGACGGAGATTTTTTTAAACTCGTTTTGAAGGTTTCATTTATCAAAGAGACGATTGAAAAGTATAATGCAACATAAAAAAGATTAATGCATTGAAGCTAAACTTAACAAAGAGACAAGTGAAAAGTGTAATTTAATATAAAAATAATTAAGGAATTAAAGCTGAACTTATCAAAGTGACGATTGAAAAGTGTAATTCAAAATAAAAATCATTAAGGAATTGAAGCTAAACTTAACAAAGAGACGATTGAAAAGTGTAAGTCGACAAGGTTCGGGGAATTGAAGCAGTTTCTTCAAACAATAAAATCATTCTTTTTCATCATCGAAAGAATGACACGACGATAGCTACATTAGATAGCGCACCGAAACGAGTGGTGTACCGACCATTTAGCAATGTTTTCGACTGAGAAACTCATCAGTTCGCAGTAAATATTACTCCCAGCGTGAAGAAAACTTTGCAGCGAGCTGAGTTTGCCCAATCATTGCTGGGATAATGTCCTGACCGACATCCTGATAAAATTCTAATAACGACTCGCTTTCTTCTCCCCCATTGTGCAAGCGACAAATCGGGCTAACTCTTTCGAGTATTTCTAAACCGTCCTCCGCCGACGTCCGCTCACCTCGCCTTTCTCCCCGCCGGTTGCAGTGCAACATCTTTCAGATGCCGGCAGACGACTACATCAAAGGGCAGCGAGCTCGGCAGGGTCTGGTCCGGGCCGCACCGGATGTGATCAAGTGCACTCCTCCGGATCGCAAAGTGGCGCATTTTAGATAGTCTTCACCCGTCTTGCACCGTACCAGATACCCCATTTTTTCCGTCCCCGTAGGGTCGTTTGGGTAAAAGTTGGTGCGTTTCCGTGCAGTCGCCGAAGCACGGAGCCCGTTTCCGGTGTTGCTTCGCACATTCGCTATGCTTTTTGTCTCCTGTTTGTCACTCCTGCCCTTCAAGTGCGAGGTGACCTTTTCCCCTACGCTGTGTTTTCAGCTGCATGAACACACAAACACACCGAGCATCGGGTGTCTAAAGAAGACGAAAAACTAAAACGTGCAAGTTAGGTTTCACTTTTTCTTTCCCACCGTAACCTACTTTCTTTCGCAATCTCATTCGCAGGAGGCAGCGCGGAAAGAAACCGTTCGGAAAGTAAAATCAATCCACCAGGAAACGGATGGCAGGTTGCGGGGGAGGGGTGTGAGAGAGGGTGGGTTTTGAGATGGTGTGAAATGTGGCGGTGCCACCAGTGTGACAGTTATGTCTCTCTGACGGGGGGAAAAAATCATTCGAAAAAGCGGTAATCAAGGATAATGATTCAATATCCTCCCATATAATCCTTTTGCGAAACGGCACTCGAATACGTTTCTTTCCCCCGCTCCCTCCTTTCCCTTCTCCCTCACCCCAGTACACTCGATGACACATCATTACGAGTGCGGGCGCGTTCGCGAGCGAAGGAGGAGAATTAAACCGGAAAGAAGCTCAAATCCATGCATAAAGTAAGGTGGGGCCCAAGTGCGCATCAAATATTAAGTAAAGAGATATTTTAACATATACAACATTTGAATATGTTTAAAAATGAAAAAGAACAATCAATGCAATTAAAAACAATATCAGATCTCAAAGTAACAGATGATTTTCTTTATTGTTAAGCTAAATCAATGGCGCATTTTAAAACACGAATTAAAAAGGTGCAAAAATTAAAATTCAAGTTAAAACTCTGAACACAACTTTTAATACTTTCGGTACAGTGATATAAAAATATAAACGTGTAAGAAGAGCTCGAAAAGAACAATCAATGGCGTATTTTAAACATAACATTGCAAATTAACAGATAAGGCATTTTAAAACACAAATGAAAAAAGCGCCAAAAAATAAAATTCTACTCAAAACTTTTGATTCTTTCGGTTTAATGAAAAAAAAAAAGAATAGTGTAAGAAAAGCTGGTCATTATAAACAACTTATTCGTTTTTTGTCTTCATACAGTAACTGTGTTCAATGTTTATTCCTTATTTAAGCCTCAACGTCATCACAATACGCCTTTTTTCTATTGTTTTGAAGCTGTTTGACTTTCTTTTCGTTTCTAGGTTCTCGTTTCCTCGGGATTGAAACTGTTTTCCCCTGAGTACGCATGAATTTTCTTTAATCAGCAAATAAGTCCGAACCTGAATAAATTGAAACTGAAAAATTGATGCTTCGATTTTGCGATTCATTGATCTTTGTCCCAAATAAATCCCAAATATGTATGATTCTATGAACAATGGATTGGTTGGAGGAGGTCAAAAAGTCACTGATTTAGGAAAGGAAAATTTCGATCATGAAAATTCATCAAAGATTTATAAAAGATTGAAAATACAAAGAAATCAAAGAAAAAGTATCCCTTTTTAAAAAAAAAACAGAGATGCTAACAGATTCATGAATCAATCTGAATGAATCTTGGAAGAACAATGTATAATATATAAATAAATCTCACCAAAAGATAAACAAGGTTCTAGTTATTTGTTTTAGTGTAGATATTTATCTAATTGAGTACATTGTAATTCGAAATTTATTGAAATGTATACAAAAAACAATTAGTTCAGTTAACGAAAGTTTTTGTAACAAATAAAACATAAAACATGCAGTGCAGTTGCTTTCCAAGACTCTGCTTTACCTCCCTTCGAGTTGTAAGTTGTGCGCCCTTTTGCCCCACCTTACACCTTGGCCCTCTGGCCTCACCCACCACCCCGTCCCGTAGGTCAACCCCGGGTGCACCCGAAACCGCCGGCAGCTGATCAAGGTTTGGGAGATTATGCTTCGGCACGAATCGATTCCTAATAGCGAAATCGTACATGGGGTACGATTCGCCGCAAACACCCGGCTGGTGCGTCGTGCTCGATTGTAAATTCGCCGCCTTCGAGAGCCGCAAAACGCAAATCAACACGCTTTAGAGGAACGAGGGGATGGTGTGGGGACGGGAACACTTAAGAGGGGATCGTTTTATTTTATTTTTTATATTTTTCTAATTTAAACACGTCGTTATGGAGGCGCCCGGTGGTTGACGTGGAAAGGACGGAAGAAAAAAAAATCGAACCTCCCTCTCGAATGGAGCAGCACGGTTGGGGAAGAGGGGAGGTGCATGATGGGTTGGAGGGGTGCGCGCGCGCGCATACGGTGAAGGAAATCTCATATTATTTTGCTGCAATTGATGAGGACATCAATCTTCCCCGGGGAGAGAGCTCATCAGCAGCGTCGGCGTCGACGGTCGCCGTTCTTTACGAATCGAATTTTCGGAAGACGTGCGCGTCCCAGGCACCCCCAAACACCTCCAGCAGGCTACAGGCCGGAAGCTGTCCTCGTGCGCTTCCCAAGATCCGGGAGCTTCTGGGCGGAAAAACGGGTACATATGTATCATTTTGGGGCGAGAATTTATTTCCTACTTCGGGTCCGATTTGCATGAGGGATGAGAAGGTTAAATAATAGGGTGATATGTGTGGGAGGGTGCGGGGGTAGAGGGTTGCAAAAGCGAAGCTCCCAGGGTGGAACTATTTAGTCCGGAAAATAAAAAAACCCCTTATCAGGCCTTCATTTCCAGCACGGTTTCTGGTAAAGCTCCGGAGATCCTCTACACGTGAAGTACCATGATCACGCTCTCTTTTCCACACACACACACACACACAAATACACACCATCTCTATCTCGCTTCTTTTGGGGCAGCACAAGTTTATCCTCGCAAGAACTGCAATCGCAGAGGTAAACAATCTGCCCTTTTGCGGCCTGCCATGTTTTTCGTTTTTCTTTTCTTTTTAGGTTTTTGCAAACGAGCAGACGAGGGCAATAATGTTTACTGGGCGTCCGGAAAATCGGAATCAAGCCCAGCTTCACCCACTACCATCTTTTCCACCCCGTTTTCGTGGTGTTGGATGTCTGTTTACTGCAAAATGGTGGACGGGTTTTCAGTTACTTCCGCAATTTTTCATACAATTATCAGACTCCCTAAATCATCTGTTCTGCTGCATAGATCTTGCCGCACACACATACACACACACACACATGTTTCCCACACTAGGAAAGCGGGGGGTTTTACCGCATATTTTTGGAAGGATTTTATTTTGCGACGGTTGTTTTTCCCGGTTCGTTACCCTGGAAGAGAATCTATGTATAGCTTGCTTGGTCTTCAGTCTTTCGACCACCAACACACCGTCGTCCCCACTCTCCCAAAAGTCCCCCAAAACTGCATGCATTTTCCCCTGGAAATTGCGATGGGTGAAGGCATCCGGGACCGTGAGAACATTAAACCCGGCCTCTGGCCGCTGCATGCGGCACCTACCAGCTTTTGGATACGCGTCCCCACCCCCAACCTTTGTCACAGTGCGGTTTTTGTGGCGGACGTAACGTCGTGCAAAGACCCTGAACTCTCCGGTCACAAATTGTGCGGGGGAAAAAAACAAACCCTGATGCATCCCGTTTTTACCCGTTCGAATTCGTGCGCGGCATCCAACATGACTTTCAAAGTCGTTCCGCCGGGAAAATGTTAACTTTTCGATCAACTATAACTTCGTTGGAAAAACTCATCCCAGCCGCGCTCGGCTGTTGAAGCAAATGTTTGCAAATGGCGATGCATCGTGCACTTAACTGCCTACGAACGGCTCGGGTCTTTCATTTTTTCAACTTTCATGACAGAAAAGGTATTCGTTACAACCATTCCGATATTTTTATAAAAATCACCATTCACCAACAAATTGTTATCCTTCAATCTGAGAGTTAACATTACATTAAAATTGAATCCACACACAAAAAAAATGCACAGCACACCCACATACGGCGTGTAATGTGATATTGAAGGCACTTTTCGAAAAAAATAAAAAATAAATGATACACAAATGTCGGATTTCGAGTATGCAGCGCTTCAGGGCCACGGTAAACGTTAATTGGGGATAGGATTTCATATATAGACACCGCATATGTTAACTTTGCTGATGGTTTCCGAATATTAAAGAACATAAATTTCGTTGAAATGTATTGCTTTTTTGTAATTATAACAAACACTTGTTCCCCGTAATGTAGAAAAAACAATACATGTCATAAAACATGAAGTAGGAATATACAAGATGGAAAATTTGAATAAAATCAACAACTAATTGGGAGAGAAAAAAACAAAAACAGCAAGTAGGTAAATTAAAAATATAAAAATCCCAAAACTTAGTACACCTTTGCTTATCGGGCTAAACAACAAGTTTTGTGAAATTTTATCATGCAACGAAATTGTAAAGTATAAACGGTGTTGTAATGAGACAATCCTATCGATCACGCCATGTTAGGTAAATGAAAAGGTTTTATAAATCAACAATAAATGAAAATCTTGAAATTGAGAATCAATGAGAGAATAACGCAACAGGTAAAGATTTATAATGTATGCTTTTGGGATTTTTCATTGCGTTTAAAAATGTGTTCAGTTACAAAACTATAGAATTACGAACTGAATTTAGTTGAAATATTATTTGATCATTAAATTAACTTCTTTCATGGAGTTGTAGAAATTAATTAGAACTTTTCTTGGTTGGAATTCGCGGGGTTTCACTTTGCATTATTATTTTACTCATTTTGCTTTATTTTTAGTAGTCCTGTTTCCTAGAAATGCTTCAACTGTCTTAGTTCCACATTAATTTATCCTACATTAATAAATTCTTGTTTGATTTTTCATCAAAAGTAATCTTAAAAAACGGTTTCGAAAAATCGAATGTGCGATACCATCGAACGGGTTGGGAATGTTGATTTAGATTGCATCGAACGGACACCACAGCAGCTGTTTCCGGGTGGAAAACACACATACCAAACCATGTCCATCTCCAGAGGCAAACAGAAAAGAAAGGGGGGGTGGGGGGGGGAAGGAAAAGTTTATCTTCCTTCCGACCTTCCTTCCCTGGTACACGAACCGGAACAGAGCGCACGACAAGATGTTCGTGGTGTTACACTAAATTTATTACCAACGACACAAAGGACGCATCTCACCGCCCAGAGTGGTTGGGGAAAAATGGCACACACACACACACACACACGCGCGCGTGCGAGCCGGAATGCAACTGTTTCTGATTAGTTTGCAGTTTGCGGATTTGTAAACATTATCCGCTCCCAGGGAGAGGGTCCTTGCTCCCCGGGTTGCTTCAGGACGACAGTTTTCACAGAACCCAGGCTACCAAAAATACAGCTCCGTAGGATATCCGATGGTGAATTGCGGGCACAACTAATGAGCGAACGGAAAATGAGCCAAAAATGGCGCCCAGCACTCGTTAGCTTTATTATTAGCGACCAACGAAAGGAAGTTATTAACTTCTAGTATCTATTATTATCGTCTACGGTTATAGTGAAACATTCGAGCCGAGCAAAAACGCTCCCAATGCTCGTTAATATGATTATGGAAACGTACCGTAATTAGTCGTCACGCGGTGACACTTTCCAGAACGCCAGGGCTAATGAACTAATAGCCATAATAACGGTAAGCCGAACCCAGCACGGACGTCATTTCCTCCGAAAATCTTTGCAAACCGAAAATCGCTGGGAAATCATTAATTTTGACCAGTACTTTTCCAACCGGATGACCGGAAAATTACAATTGAAAAACCAACCAACTTGCCTGGGGCGCTTTTGTGAAAATCAGGCTTATTGTTTTAATATAGAAACACAATCCGACCGTTTCGGGGCTTTCCCTCGTAGCCCGCTATTACGAATTCCGGCACCTCGACCCCATAAAACCTTCTCGAACGTCAATCGCTTTGATGTCGATGGAAAACTATTTTTTTCCCGGAAGAGTAAAGAAGCTACGAATGGCAGAAGAATTATGCTGCACGAATCCGATTGTTGTGCAATAAATAAAATCGGCTCTTTTCAATTATTGCATCATTAAGCGCAGAGAGAAAGAGGAGGGGGTGGTGAGGTACAGAACACTGGGATGCACATACCACCAACCCCCCGCTTCATTGTTTTGTTCATTAACACCAGGTCGGGGAAAAAAGCTGGCGCGGTAATCAAATATGGGTATAGTTCGAAACGCTTTTTAAACCTATTATTGTACCTTTTATCTTCCAAGAGCAGATGTGTCAAACTCATGTCATCGAAGAATATCAACATGGTTCAGCAAAAATCGTTTTGAAAATGTACAAAATTGCACGTTTGATATAATTCATTCATTTATGCATTGTTTCAATTCAGTATTATTTAATCCACAAATTAATTTGTCATTTTTTTTCATATTTTCATCGATATTTGGTTCAATTGTTTGTGAACATACTATTTCTAATACATGACTTTGATTTCTATCTGTCAATCCTGTTCTATGTGCTTTTTTATTTGCTTTCATGTAAGAAAACAATGTTTCGCAAAAGTATGTGTTGCTACCCTGTTTTTTTTATGATTGCACAGATGGTTTTCAGATATTTTTAACAGATTTAGTACAGAGTCATCCTTAAAAAATATTGATTCTATTTGCATATCAAGTGGAAGCTTTTTATACCTCTACGGAAAATGGCTCATCAATAAAAGAAAATAGTTACTCCAACTCTTTGAAATCAAGAAATCTGTTGTTAAACCAAATCCTGTAACCAAAATTGATTTTCAAGTGCCCCAATGTGCTGATTATTTTTATCCTTAAATTAAAAGAACGAGATTATTTCTGGTAAAATTATACAATATGTTCTGAGAGCCTTAACACTAGAATCCAAACTGGGGTCATTTTGACCCCAACGCAGTTTTCGATTTTAATATCTCGAAAACGGCTGAATATTTTTACAAAAAAAAATAAGGCTTTTCTTAAAATCCAAAGTTATATCTAAAACAAAAATTTCAGATTTTTCTGTTCGACCAGTTCCGAGAACCAACGTGACTATACCTAGAATGCTTTTTAGGGGTCATTTTGACCCCTACTTGTAAAACGCTATAACTTCACTATTTTTGAATTTTTTTCAAATCCGTAAACTGTTACTTTTTAGTATATTTGTTAACTATCTTTTGACGTTTTTGGTTTTTCGATGAATTTCTTCATAATTCCGCTAGCTCGGTGTATAGCAAAAAAGGTCGAAATTGCGTTTTTTTCAACTTTTATTCATTCAAAATCTTTGATGTCAATCTAGAAAAAAAGTGTGCGCTAGAAAGTTAGTATGTTGAGCAACATTTCAAAAATAAAATCGTATTTTTGCCATTACAAATGACTCCATAAATTGACCGCAAAGATTAAAAATAACGCCAATTCTCATAGTAACGCATCGCGCATAACGCTTCGAAACGCTCGCGTACGGAATAACGGAACAAAGCGCAGAACGGAAACTTCCTATGGAAAATGTTAAAATCCACATCTTCAAGATCAATTTGTGGCGTTATTTGTTAAGTTAAAACCATGAAATTATTTTTCAAAGGTGGCCTAATATATCAACATCATAGCGCACACTTTTTTTCGTAATTTACATGATACGTTTTCAAAGAATAAAAGTTGAAAAGGATTAAAATTCGACTCATAACGATCTTTTTTGTTATACACCGAGCTAGCGAAATGCTGAAGTGGTACATCAAAAAATTAAAAACGCCAAAAGATAGTCAATAAATATACTAAAACGTAACAGTTTACGGATTTGAAAAATCTTCAAAAATGGTGAAGTTATAGCGTTTTCAAAATAGGGGTCAAAATGACCCCTAAAAAGCATTCGGGCAAGTTTTCAAAGCAATGTATTCTAGTGTTAAGAATCCTTTAAGAAATTCGTTAGTTTTTTTTCTGGTATTATATTGATTATGATATTCATTTTTTCGATGATCAGATCTTTCAATACAGTTTGACACACCTGTCCTAGACCATTGGTTGACGTATTAACATTCTTTTCGCTTATTTGATAATGAGGTATTGTGTATTTTTTTAATATTTTTATTGTGTATGTGTGTGTGTTTTTTTTTTTTTGTTAATTTTCTTTGTTCTTGTGTGCATTTACGTTTCGTTGATGTAAAGGTTCACTTTATTATTTGACCTCATCATTGCCATTACTGGGTTTTCTCCCTTTTATGCAACGATTTTACCGGTCCACACAACAAGTGCTCCTTCCCCTGAAACGCCCCTCTCTCTCTCCCCGATCCCACTCACTCCCTTTCCACTCCGCCCATGGTTTGGTGAGCCGAACATAAAAATAAAACTGGTGACCCATCGATACGTTTTCGATCCATTATTTCGACACAATTAAAATGATATCATTATCCTCGTCTCGCGTTTTCGTCCGCATCGCTAGCCAACCGGAACGCCACCCCCGCTACCCACTCAACCCGTTTTACCCTTCGTTGCCAAATATGCCAACCATGGGTAGGTTGAAGTAATGCCAATTTTCCGGTTCAGGTCAACGAACCACCGTTTCCGCTTGCCTTCGTGGCTAATTTTCTCCCGTCTCCCGTCTGACAAGCAGTTTCTCAAAACTGTCATTCCGCTCATTTACGAGAAAAAAAAGAGGTGTGTTCACATTTAAATTTGCTTCCACAGAGAAAGTTGAACCTATTTGGCCTAACCCGTCAGGCTGTAACATTCAGATTGTCGATTCAATTTAACTTTTATATTTATCGTTAACATAAAAACAACATCGTGAAGGGGACCAGGACTCACTTTTAAAAAGCACGGTGCGCTGATTACGCCGATAGCAAACAGGGATTTGCCTCCCTGCAGCAAAAAACCAAACCTGAAGGGATTCTCGATCTTCGAGATCTCGAGGCGGCAAGTGCCAACAAAGTGGAAAAAAAACATTAAAAACCACATATACCAACATACTGGTGCGACGGTGCTCAACCGTGTTCCCTACATGCTTGCCCGACACACAAAGGTTCCCCTCGAAGGTAGTAACGCCAAGGATCGGAACTTTTCACCCGCTCAGGATGCGGAAGGGGCGAGTGAATGGGTGCTGGGAGTGCGATTTATTACCCACTAAAAACAAGCGAGTATTGCTATAAAAAATAAAACGGAGCAACGATAACAACACACACACACACAAATACAAACACAGCTTGGAGAAAGCTCATGGAACAAACAAACTTGTGTCTACATCCTTCTTGTTCTGCGTAGAAAGGAATGAGTAGAGGAAAACAGAAAGTTTCTACCATTGAATCGTGGTGGAACCAAATTTAAAAAGTCACAGTTTAGATTAAAGCAATATTTTCCACACTTTTTCGATCTCGTTTCCACTCATCCAATTCCATCACAGACAATAACAATTAAAAATGTCTTTTGTTTTAAAAAATAATAAACTCCAAAGTGGTTTGGTGGTAAACAAAACTGAAATTTAAAGAAAACCTTGCTAGAACTGTACTGGCCAACTTGGAAAAATTTAGGAAAATATGAACAGCACTACAGGATTAATTTTGACCATTCGGATTTTGCAATTGAAACACACCACAACACTAACAGAACTGTGGCGGGTCATTCTAACCCTTTTGAACTTTTCTTGAGCTAGAATTGTAAACAAACTGAAAATCGGTTGGAGCAAATCGAACATATTGAAAGTGATTATAAAATCGTCTTTCGGAGAAGATTTTAATAACATTTAATTGTTAGTTAAATGTTTCCATTCCGTACCTTTCGAGAATCGTGAACCTCTAAAACATTGGATAAAGTGTGGTTACTAAATGAATTTAAATCAAATAATTTTTTGTTTTTAATATTTAAACATTCAATTTAGATTGGATCACGCATAGTTAAAAAGGAATTTGTTTTACATTAAACTAAACTTTTCCTTAACGTTACTTAATTGAAAAGTTTTTATTGCCAAAAGCTTTATTTCATGTGAAACCACCCATAAAAATCGATCGATAAAAAAAATTGACAAGTAATTTATTTTTTTACCTTCAAACTGAGTCCTTTCAAAATGACATTCGTGAAATAACGAAAAGGATTATTAACAATAATATTGTGCAAAATTACTATATTTGGAAATGGCAGGACATTTCATTTACTTATCCATGCCGATTATCCTTAAACTATTCTGAAAATTTTCCATTTCCAAATCTTCTATATAATCTTTACACTCATGTTTTTAATTGAAGTTACTGCATCAATCTCGTATTTTTAACCAAAAACACGGCATCTATTGTGCAACAAAACAAATTTCCGTTAGTTATACCGAAATTAGTTTTACCGAAATTAGAATTATTAGTTATACCGAAAAACATCACCTGCTCTCCTACTTCTCTGAGGGTATATGATTTGTTTTCAATTTAAGGAAAAGAGTTTTCCGGCGTCAAACAATATTACAGAGAGACTTTTAAAATTTGATTATTTTTCAAGCGGATTTGCGAATTTTATAATGATCTCGGTTAAGTTCAATCACCCTAATTTCTCAAATTTGATATTTTTATTTCAAACGCGAAACCGATCGCAATTCAGTCCAAATTCGGTTGCGGTCATTGTGACCCCACTCAAACTGCTCATGAGGATATGTATGGGGTTTTCTTTCTATCCCGCTGTAGCATGGGAAGGAAAATGATGATGCACAAAGATACGAACGAAAGCCAAAGAAGCATCTCATGTTTTTACGACCAAACGCCACAAAAAAGAGGGGGAAAGAGGTGGAGAGTGAGAGTGAGAGAGAGGGAAAGAGAAGGGCAATGCTAAGCGGGATGGTCCCAAGACGCGAACCGGGGCACGCGACTGGTATGAAACAAATGTTTACTGCCGGAAAGGGATGCGTCGGGGAAAAGGTTGCGGAAAGCGTCAGACTGGAGTGCACACATACACACACACGACAAACAAGTTTCGCCCGGGCGGCGATGAGCAATAGCGTTGTTTGTTTTATGCGTTGTTTGTTCTTTTGTTAGTACTTCATGTGATTTGCCACCGACTGACACTCACACCCTCACTCCTTCAACTCTCAGTCCAACCCCGGTGTCTTTCAAAACGTCCACCTCAAAACCGGCTCCATCCCTCTGCCCCGCGGTCCGCGGAAAACCGAAGGAAAAGCGCACGCTGCACCTGCCAAAAATAAAAACCTAAATAAAATGGAACCAGACCGAGCTACTGGTAGCTTACCCCCCCCCCCCCCCCCCCCCCCCTCCTTCGACTCACCATCCTCCTGGTCTGACTGGCCACCCCTTTTCCCTACACCCCTTTCGGCATCCCCTCACCACCCGCCGTGCCGTACCTCTCTCTCTCAATTTTTAATTCCTCCCTATGACATTTTTATTTTATTGCCCGCCCCATACATCATGTTTATCTCGCGATGCTCACTCTCTTGTTGGGCGCGCACGAGACCCACTCCTCCCCCAACCCCACCACCCCGTCCCCACACCGCACACCGCTCCCACAGGTTCCCCGGCCAGCAGGACCGGGAAAAGGTCGTGAATTTTGCTGGCCTGTCTTTTCCCCGCCGTTTTTCGGTCGGGGGTGGGGGGGGGGCTTTTTATTCTTCTTCGAAAGTCGTTGTTTCACCCTCTCCCCCTTCCCAACCACCCCCCCTTGGATCCGACAGTCAACAAGGGTTTCCTGGTGTTCTAAAGCGAACATATCTAAAATAACAAACGTTCCGGTATCAAACGGCAGGCTTGAGAGATCGTACGGTGGGTAATTTTTGGGGCGATAGGAAAACTGCTGGAAAAGCGTCCGGGATGGCTTGTGTTTTTTTGCTTTTTTGTTTTGTTCTTCTCTGCCCTGCCCGTGGTGGGTTCGTTTTGTTTCTTTCTTGTTTGTTTTATTTTTGGCAACTTTTTCCGGGGGTGAGGGGGGGGGGGGGGGGGGGGGGGAGGGGGTGATGGCCTGCATGCGAGCGAGAATTATGTTTCGCCCCGGCAGAGTCGCCATTTACTGGAAACAATTTGCTATCGGCCAGAGATCGCCAGCCGGGAGTAATGATTAACGGTTTTGCAAGCCGTTTTGGAGTCTTTGACTAAGCAAGGAACCTCTGTTTGTGGTTTTCAATTTGCTTTCGTGCGGATTTCGGTCAAACCATTTACGTGATCTGTATCGAAAATCAAAACAAAACATATACAAAATATCAATAAAAAAGCATGAGGACTGTAATGTGAACCACTTAATCCGAACCTTAACAAACCTCAAAACCAGCTACATCAACTTCAATCTGTAGATCGTCACATCTAGGTTATAGGCCAGTAAGTGTTAATTAGTATGCTGCAGCTACTGTTATTAATAGATTAGTCATTAGCGTAGGATTGAATTGAACAATATTATTCTACTTGAGGGCTTTTCATTTAATTATATTATATTTTTTCTCTCATACTAAACATACATAAGAGTATTTCAAACACGCCGCAAACAGCTAGCAAACCTCAACCACAATGCGGAAAGAATGTTTCGAACCCATTATTTATGTAATTCAAACACCCACAAATGATTTATGAATGCAAAGAATGAAAATATGTTGTATACTTCTACTACAAAATAACAAGCATAACGTTCCACTAATAGTTTTTTAAACACTGAACTTCCCAAGCATATTTTATGAATGTTTTGTATCCATTCTGCTTGCAACGTATGTTTATTTCCACAATTAATCGACTCTTACCAGTGGACTATTGGTTATGTGGTAAAATCGCATTTATAATTAATATTACTACCCTTCATTTGGTAAATTAACTGTCGTTTTGAAATAGATAGAGACAGAGTGAAAATAAAAAAGAGCGTTTTAAACCTGCTTAAGAGATGGTGGTAATCATGATTGAGAAAGAGCTCACAGACTCAGGGAGACTCTTTCGGTTATTTTGCACAGATTTTGGCTCACAAAGGAAGACACATTTATACGTTCAAAAAGTGAAAAGTACAAAATAAGGTACCTAACCACAGTAACAAGCAACATTTCACTACAAAAACTCGTGCTAGGGAGTTTAACACTAAATTTTAGACAAAAACATACGTTGTTGAAGATGCCGAACAACTTTCGGGTTTAGCACTGAAAAGGAACGCTGTTGATGAGCATTTTAGAACAAAAAAGGTGTCTAAATTCCTGTAGAAGTGTTTATTTTGGGAGGCCATATGTAATTTTAGGCGAAAAATTTAAAAGTATTTACCTTTTTTTTACTTTTTTATTATTTACTTTCTCACTATCAAAAAGGATATCAACAAGAAATGATGTCTCTAGAACAGTCAATCCACCAAGCTGTCCAAATCTTCTTTCCAAAAGGAAAGAACTGGGTTCTAATTAAGCGGAAACTCTTCGAAAATAAGGAAAAACAAATTAATGTCAAGAGAAGATGGAGAATCTCCAACCAGTACGTCGTTGATTTATCATTCAATAGAAGATGAAACATTGATAAAGTTGATTTATCATAAAACAACGGCTGTCACTTATTAACTAATCCTAGCAAAAGTGTCGAAAAGAAAATGTTTAAGAAGTTTAAGTTTGAAGTAAATGTGGAGTATTTATAGCTCGTCGTTGAATATTCGTTTTCATTATTTTAAGTATAAAACAAAATAAGTAAATTACCGTTACAGAAAGAACTACAAAATGTGGGATTTTAAATTGGAAAAGGTAACGTTAATGCTTGCCCCTCCCGTTAAAAAAAGGACCCACGTAATTTCGCCACCTTGCGCAACATTTTGCCGAGTTTTCCATACCTCGCTCTCCGAATCGGAAAAAACATTACGCCTGTTAAAAACAATAATAAAAACAAAAACACATACACAAAAACAAGTAATAGTAAAATCTCGTTACCGTGCCTGTGCGCGATAAATTTGGTTAAAATCGACCACTCCCCAAAAAAGGGCCTCCTTTCGGTTCGCCGAGCGTTCGATAGGATGTTGTGGATGTCTTTTTTTTCCGGCGCTACCCTATCTGCTTTACCGCCGCCATCCCGCCCCGGGCAACCACCGAGGGATGAGGCGGACACCCTCGAACGTCCATTAAAAACAAGGAAAAGAAAAAAAAAGAAGAAGAAGCGGAGGCCCGGAGTGCGCAACAGCGAGTTGACAAATTAATCGAAAATTGCTCATAAATAATAACGACTCAAGTGCAATTCCGTTCCTTCCGGCCGTTCGCAGAAGTTAGGGCGTAGGGGGTGGGAGGGGGGAAGTGTTTTGGGGGGGGGTGAAGAGAGGTTAGTAGAGAGAACCCTACGTGCGTATGTGTGCTAGAGAAAGTGAGAGGGGATAAGAGCGAAGCAGAGCGAGTGATCGAAAAATAGAGTGACGATTCCTTCCAACGTTCGGTTGCGCGGGGAGGGAGGGAGGGGAATAAAGTTAGAAACTAAATGAGTGGGAAGGCCGACGGAAGGTGGCCGAAAGAATGGGAGGGGGGGAGGAGGAGCGGTCGTTACGAAGGATGAAAACAGGGCCGGAGGATGCCTTATTTGGCAGCGTTTAACACGGTAAACGATGTTGTTGAGGTTGTTGCGACGCTATTTGGCATGTTTTCCGCCCGGGATAGGGTGGCGTGGGGTGGTGGGGGTAGGGTGGTGAGGCATATCGCCCGACCGGAGCTGGAGAAGCCAGCTGAAAATCGAATTTTCCGCCCGAGCTTTCGGACGGATGGGAAACAAACTTTCGGGCAAAACGTTACTTGCGCAAGACAGAAGAAAATGCCGTACGGTAGGAAAATGAACATGGGCACATGGAGTTGCCAGTAGGTTTTTTTTTTTTATTCAAGAGTCCGTCAAGAGCCCACCTTTTAAAAAAAACGAAAATAGGTACGCGGTGGAAACTTTCAAGAAAAAAAAAACGGTTGGCAAAATATTTCCAAGCCACAACACACGTGGCGGGAGTGAAAACCACCGCCTGCAATGCGAGTGTGCCGGGTGGTGGAGGAATTGAGGGAGGGTCAGGGGAGAGGGAGGGGGTGTGGAAACCAAACCATTAAACGACGCGCCCACTGGTGACTCAATATTGCCGCGTTCACGAAACATTTCGGGAATGTTTGCCATCGCAAATCGCAAATTATTTTTATGATCATTCCCCGTCGAACCCCCGCTTCCCCCTCCGCAGGCCCCGCTTCCCATTCAACCACCCCCGGGCCGTAGAGATATTTGTGACGTTTATCCTACACTCTCGAAGCTCGGAGAGAAAAGCGGAGATAGTGTGAGAAAGGAAGAGCACCGAAACACACACAAACACACCTAGGGAGGGAGAGAAAAAATATATATAGAGAGAGAGGAAAACATGGAAATTCTAATCGTCCATCCAGCATGTTTGCTGAATTACGTTAAACATACTCTTTAAATAAAAATGAACAAAACAACGGAAAACAAACGCAATTAAATGCAACACCGAGATAGAGAGAGAGTGAGAGAGAAAGAAACCAACGAAAGATGCTAAGACGGGGTGAAAAGGCATGTAAAGTGCAGGAAAAGCGTCTCCCCGTTGCCCGTAGCGACGACACACCGCAGCTGGGCGGAAGTGAAGGAAATGTGCTCGAAATAGCGTTTGGGGGAGTGGGAAAAACTCGAAGAGAGGGAGGGAGGGTGCAAAGCACAACCTGTAAAATCGGTGTAATTATAGCCCACCTCGCCAAAACAAAAAAAAAATAGCGAAAGGTCGCACGAGGCGAAGAAAGTAGCTTGAGTGTGACTTCATTTTAACTTTTTCGCTCGCTTTGGTATGGAAAACCAAAACTACTCGAAACATTGCAACGGGACGGCAGAGGGGTGGAAAATCGATGGTAGGGAGGGAGGTTGACGAAAGTTTCCATTTCCGGGCCAGCCGGTGAAAAAGAAAAAACAACAAAACGGCGTTCGCCTCCCGTTTGCCGGGAGTTTACATCGATGGAGCGAGCGGGTCCCAGTGACCTACTAACAGCGTTCCTTTGCCCGTGCGTTAGTGTGTGTGTAACAAGTTAGTTAGTGCTTGCTGTGAGGGGCAGAATTTTTGTTTTTATTGTTTTAATGTCACTGGAGCACGCAATTCGAACGGGAAACAGGAAGCAGAAATGAGAGCACAAACGCAACACCAACAGATGAAAAACAAAGAGTTGGTGCGAGAGAAGGCAGGAGAGCGAGAGAGAGAACATGAAAATTTGGGTTGGAACACTAAACGGTGAGCAAGACGATTTTGGAAGGATGAAAATTCGCCGAAAAAGGATACGAGAGTACTCCCGAAAAAAACACCAACTGAACAAGAAAGGTAAAGGATCGTCCGGAGAGAATGACATATTCGAGAGGATACGGTTTGATGTTCAACCGTGTGTGTGTGTATGCGTGCGTGTCTGTTAAAACCAGCATTTTCCTCCACGTGTAGCGGTGCGCTTTTTCGATAAAATTTGGCTTTGGCAGCCGACAACCAAGTGAAAATGTGGTTTTCACCGCATGAGTGCCGGTGTTCGGTGTTTTTTCCACCGTGAGCAACCGACAGTTGAGAGGATGCACCGCGGACACTTTCGAGCAAGCCAGTAGGACGAAAGTCTTAAGTTGTCAATTATTGCATTTCTCTTTTGAACGTTACAGCATCGTATCCTTTTGTATATATCCTTGTTTATATACAATTCGTTTGAAGGATATTTTTGTATGAGAAACCACATTTTGGACGTCACGTCACACTCAGTCAACCTTTTAGTTCTTCTTATCTGCCACAAATGTGCCTACTAAGCACATTGAATACATTGAAATGCAATTTTAAGTCATTTATTTACGATAAATTGCTTTAAACATTATGCAAAATGATTAATTGTATCGTTTTAGCACAGTTTTTTAGTACTATTTTTTTCAATGACATTTGTTTATAACATTTGTAAAAGCAACGACTTTTAAAGGGTAAGCAAAAACTTAGTTTCCCATAGAATTGATATTACAAATTACAATAATTTTTAAGTTGCATTTTCATTTATTTATGTGATAAAAACTTTTTAGAACTAATGACAGATGGTTATCAAAAATGATAGCCATGGCAGTCAACGTGTTAAACATCAAATAGTCAAAACATAACACTAATCCAAGTAAATACTCGAAACGTAACGATAAACAGCGCCATTTTGAAAGAGGCGTTTAGTGTAGAATGTTTTGAAAACTGTTTAGTACATGAAAAGCAAGACTTTGAAATGTTAATTTCTACCTACAATTGTTTTTATTACTTTGTTACGGTGCACATTGAGCAAAGAATAAATAAAAACGCGCGCGCACACACAGAAAAATACATCTGAGTGGGTTTTTCTTCCTAAAAAATGAGCTCCAGGGTTTTCCGCGAACAATTTCCCCACAAACAAGGAGGAAGGGAAGGGTTCCGTGATATAAATCTACTTCCTCCGTTTCGCGTTTCACGGAAGCTGCTAAGTCGAATGGAATGTTTATCTAGCACACCGCTCGCAAATCCTGCACAAACACGCTCGCCTTTCATCGGCACTAAAAAGAATGACGACATTCATCCCGAAACCGAACCGTGAAAAATTCCCATTAATTGATTTTGGATTTATTTATTCTAGAGTCGCCCTTGAAGCCATGCCCGGGGAGCATGACAGATCTTGTCGTTGTGTTGCCCTTGAGGCGGGTGCGAGGTCCGAGGTTTAGGGCGGAAAGATAAATAAAACATTAACCGGGCGGCGATGATGCAAACGTTACAATGGCAACCTGTTGCTTCACAATGGGCACGCGGTCACCACCAACACGAAACTTTCGGCAACGAATTTGCTGAAGTCGGTGTTAGAAAGTGTCTGTCAGCTTTGAAAACTTCTTCCGTGTGTGGTGCGATAGGCTGTAGGTGCACATACATAAGTTCGGTCGGGTTTAACCTCAACCTACAGAGTGCACGGGAAGAGAATCGTTGTGGATTGAGATACAACTGTAATAGACTTCAACGAGACATAGTCGAACCTCACCCTGGAAAGGGTCTAGGAGGCACGGTTCAGAAGGCTGATCTTTAAAGAAGTTCCAGAGATGATGTTGAGTTTCACAACTCCTCATCCCGGTATTTTATAACGCGAGGTATTTCCTCATTCTGAGGTCAACTCTCCGATTGGATGAAGATGGTTTTATCGTTCCTCCCAGTTCTGTTACCTCCAAAGGACTTTGAAATATGCTACTAAACAAGTGTATCTATTCTTGAACCATTCTGATCCATTTCATGGAGGTTGTTGTTGCCTCATTAGATCCTCAAACGTATATTTACAAAACTCAGAAGATTCCATTCCACCTAGGTATTGGAGGGCTTAGCTCACCAGGACTTTGGAATATACTGCTGAGCAAGAGAATTAAAATTTTGATCTTAACAGCAGGTCCATCGAAGATTCTTCTCATCCGCATGTTTTATAATCCGGGATATTTTCTCCTTCCAAGTTCAACTCTTTGATAATTTGATCGCTCTTACCAGTTCTGTTACCTCGAGAAGACTTTAAAATATACTCCTAGGCAAGTGCTTTTGTTCTTAAACCATTCTAATCCATTTCATGGAGGTTGTAGTTGTGTTAGGAGATCCTCAAATGTTCGTTTACTAAACTCAGAAGACTCCATTTCACACAGGTGCTAAATGTTTTAGCTCATAAGGGCTTTGGAAGATACGACTGAACAAGTATATTTGTTCTTGAAGCATTCTGATCCATTGCATGGAAGTTGCAATTGATTCATGAGATCGTCAAATGTTCGTTTACTAAACTCAGAAGATTCCATTCCACGCAGGTGCTGAAGGGTTTAGCTCACACAAGCAGGTACTCAGTCACCTCTCCCGCTGTACTGACGCGTAAACATGGTCCATTTCCCTCCATACCAGTACTCGCACATGTGCGGTTATATCGGGCAGCACTTTGCCACCCGCCCCGTCACGTCCGCTTCGGCGCATCGAGATTTTGGAACAAGTCTTTAATTAGAAAGTCGTTAGGAGACGCGTTGCACCGCACGCACTTACCTCGTTTGTGCAGTCCTCGGTCGGCGTCGGTCGTCGACTGCAGCCGGCTGGGGGCGCTGGTGAGCAGCAGCAGCAGCGTGAGGAGGAGCCACGTGCGCACGGTCAGCCGCCCTGGTCCACCGAACATCCGGCGACTGAGTGGTACGACCTGCTGAAGCAACCCGGACACAGCACACGGCGACATGTTTCACACGGTACACACCCGAGCACACTGAACACACAAACGCGCGCACCCACACACACACACACACCGTCACGCACGCACGATCACGAACTGGGGCCACAGACAGGCAGGCAGGCTACCACACACTGCGTTCCACTGCCGTTTCCTGGGCCAAAACCACCACTGCTCCTTCCGCACTTTGGTCCGGGTCCGGATCCGTCGGTCGTTGGTTGGTTGCTGAGAGGCGGCGTACGTGCGGCCGGTTTTGGTTGTTGCTCTATTGCGCCGTCTTTCACCGAGAAATGAAGTTTGATTGCTTGATACCGGTGTCTGGGGTTTGTGGATGACGATATGATCCTGGTTCGTTCGACGAACACGATGCTGCACGCAGCGTCCACTACCTTCCGAATCCGACGGCAATGACAACGACAACGACAACGACGACGAAGCTTCTGCTCCACACTCGACTTCCGGCTGGAACCACCATCTTATCCAACCCCCCTTTAACCCTGGATTGGTCGTAGAGCACCGGGAACACTACACTGAAGGGAAACCACCGCACAGTGTCTAGAATAGCTCTCGTCGGCACAACCCCAGCGGTACACCCTGAGTTTACCAGCGCACTCCAACTACTGGATCGTAAACTTGTCCGCGCAGATCTTCGCACCTCGTCACTGTACGCCGTCCCGGTCGGTTGGCGCAGGCAGGCAACGTCCGATTGTTCATTACTCGCACCGATCACCGGATCATCGAAACGGACGGTGGCTGCCGTTGCGCAAAATGGCGCGCTCGCTCTCTCGCTCGCTCTCACTCTCCGTCACTCTCGTTCGTCCCGCGAACACCTGCCGTCAATCAACGACACACGCACACTCGCCCAGCGGCCACGAGATCAGCTTGCGCGGGAGATCGCACCGCGGCCGGACACCGATGGTGCGGGAGTAAAAAGCACTTGCACCTGCAAAACCATCATCTCCGCAGCATCCTCATCGAAGCGGTGCACGAACTCGCACAATTTATGTCCTTTCAATCGAACCGATCAACGTGCGATTCACAATCACCATACACCGAGCGGGGGGGAGGGGACTTAGATTTACCTTAGCTCTAAATAGCTGCTACGTAAACACGAACTGCATCGCACGCACCTAACTCGTACACTATTTGAACCATCGGATGAGCCTCTTTATTGCTTCGAATTACTGCTTCTTCGTTTAATTCATTGCGGTACGAAACTGCGAACATACGGTCCATAGACTAATGTTTCCACTTCCGAACAAACCCTCCGGTCACAGAGAGCCGGTTCACAACACCGCGCCACAATTCCTGAATGAGATCATTGCTTTACTTTACGTTTTGAATGGCTATTGGCTTTTTTGATGTTTTCGTTTGTATGCTTTGCTGTTGATTTATTAGTTTAGTTAGATTTGCTTTGGCTAATACCAGGTGCTAGTTAGCTAGTGTGTTTGGTTGAATGATTAGGCATGTGATTCGCTTATCCGCTAGCGTGTTACTGCTTCCGTTATTGGCTTATTGCATTGCCGGGTTCGGTTTTTTTGGCGATTTACTTTCCCCCGGGTGTTGTTTTATGTTTCTTGCTCTATATTAATGCTTTCGGTTTTATTGTTTTGTATTGTTTGCCTTGTTCTACCACCTCTTCCGGCTTACTTATATTATATTGGTTATCGTTTTAGCGTATAAATGTGTCCTTCCGGCTTGCTGGTGTTGTTAGTTATTGTTTATTTTGATTTAATTTGCACTTTATTTTTCATAATATTGATGGTTGGCATTTCGCGCTTGGTGCTTCGAGGGCCTGCTGGGTTTTTGGTGTGTAGGAATTCCCCGTTCCGGTCTTAGCTCCTTTTGCAACGTTGGAAAAAACTTCTTTCGTGAGGGTACGGTTCCTTTACATCACATTCCTTCCTACCTGTTAAACGGGAAGATAGCAGAGAAGAGGAAATGTTGAACGCTAGTAAGCAAAGTCGCTGCCACTAATGTCTATAAATAGCCACTGGAAAGAAGCTGTCCAACCGCTCGAACCGGTTCCGGCAGAGGGAAACTGTGTGGCTACTGCCCGGTGGTTCGCACGAAAACAAACTGAGTGGCACCGAACCGCTCTCCCTGATAACACTTATCGAGCCACATGCTCCGCTGGTATATAGGCAAGCGGTCCGGGAGAAGAAGCCATTCGATCCTTTTGCACGTGTCGAAAGTTCGCGAGAGCAACACCGAGAGAACGTCTGCGTGGTCGCGCCTCTCAGAGGAAGGATTGATTATGGTGTGGTGTTCGAAAGGACCAACACCAGATGGAGCACATCGTGAGCGAACCCAACCAAAGGACACAAAAACTGTACCATACATCAAGTAACAGGGAAGTAAACAATTTAAGGCAGATATAGCAACGTCAAGTATAATCAATTCTTCTAGCAGACTGGGATCCGCTAGTGTCTAACATTCTCATGAATCTGTCTGATACGAACACAGCAACGTTCCTGCAATTGGTTGATCGTGGGAGAAATGCTTTGAAATGTTGACATTTAGTTGCTTGATGAAGTACAGGTCACTGTGTTCCATTGGTTATCTCTAACTGCCAGTTGTCCAAAGCTTCCATCTTCTGTTAACTCGAACACTTCCATACGAAAACACGAACTCCATCTTCAAAATTCGATACCTTCAACCCGGCGGGAAGGAAGTATCGTTTGGCGAGCGAACCAGATGAGAGTACATCATGAGGTACTGTTCTGCACGTATCGGCGGAAAGTCAGTCAACTTGAGCAGCCATCAATTCTCTCATCTCGATGTGCGAAAAGCTTGCCGGAGTTAAGTTGATTGTAGCACCGGAGAGCCGTTGCCGGCAGCGTAGGCCGCCCTCGTTGTTGTCGTCTCCAGAGTTAGTGGCATAGATAGGGCGACCAGGTAGTTTGGTGGCGTAATTGTGGTTTTTTTTTTGCGTTGTGTCTCCGAGTGTCCTGGAGCTCGGGAGAGAAGATGGAGTACTGGAAGCCTCCACCAAGGAAGCTCACTCGAGGCAACTGTTCGAACGATGTGACAGTCCCAGCAAACTTTTGCAGGTCATTCCCGCTGCGTCCGTATATGTGCAAAACAAAAACAGGTGCACACACAAACACGCGCCAATACACACACACAGAGATACGCACATCTACATGCGTGGAGATGCGTTCTATATCAGCCCTCCTCAGGTGGAAGGATGAGAGATTTAGACATTTTTAAAACTTCGCTGATGGTTTTCGAAGGCTGTCAACTGCTTCGGCGAAGGGATGCAGCTCCAACCGCTATACAGTGACCTCGTTTCGCGCTGGATGCAGAGTGGATGGAGCAGCATGGCTTTCTTCTGGGGGACAGTGTTTGATTGCTGATTGCTTCTTTCGGCACTTTTGCTCGGCCTTACCCTGCGATCGATCTGTGCTGTGGTCGGGTGCCCCTCGAGGGTACGCAGCACGCAGGACGCTGGAAGGTGGGGGAAAGGGCGATAAACACCACTCTCAGGATGGCGTAGCCCTTGCCGCCCCAAAACGCCCGCAGGGAGGATATCACGATGGAAAAAGGGCTGATGGCCTTAATTGTACTTAAGGAAAGAAATTGCTAGAACCCTGTATGTGGTAGAACCTGCGTTCGGTTGTATTCCGTTGCGTTGATATTGCGGCGAACCAGTGGGCGAAGGGAATGGGAAAGTAGAACGGTGGTGATGGTGGTGGTGGTGGTGATGGTGGCGATGGTGGTGGTGGTGGTGGGGTCGGTCCCGTCTCGCTCTGCGCTCTCGCAATCTCGGCAGTCCGCGCAAACCCGTTCTGCCCGCGAAACGCCCTGTTCGTCCTGGGGTATCTGCTAGGATGGCACTACTTTGACCCAGACCGGTACGAATACGGGGCTGGCCAACTTTGGCTGTGGCCTGTGCTGGCTGCGATTCACTTCGCTTCGATCCGGACCCACGTTACCGACTGTCGCTGCCGTCCCAGCCTTGGGAGCAGTTCATTTATTTTCATCTCCGATTCCGTGCCCGTTCAGAGGAAACACACGCGCTCGCTCTCTCTCTCTCTCTCGATCTCTCCTTATTTGGGACGTGCGACCCTCCGCTCGAGGCAGTACACTCACGCACCTTCTTCAGCACCGTTTGCCATTTCGTGCAGTTCCCCTTTAAGCGCCCTTGCCCAGCTCTCCAAACATCCTTGCAGCGAGAATTTACTGACACATCCTTGGAGCGCACACAAGCACCCCTGCCTTGCCGTTATCAGAGCGTTGTCTCGGCGTGAACATCGAAGCCTATCTCACGCAAACCGAGACAAACCCCAATGCTGCCCCAAAATGCCTCCCGGTGTGTGTCCCGTGTCTTCTTCCCATAGAAGAACAGCGGAGAAGCGGAAGGAAAACGGGAAAAGCTTGGAGCTGGTGGAGCTTTGAAGGAATATGTGCTCCAAGTTGCCTGGAGGGAAACGGTCGCCATACCACACCCATTACATAACGTGCAATACATCCACACACGCAAAAAAAACCCCAAAACTCCGAAAAGTCGCGTCGGCAGTATCGCCAGCGCGGAAAACCAACCTACACCATCCATCATCGACCGGCAGTCAAAGTTTCCCGGTTACTTGGTGTACGCACACTCACGCCCATTGCGAAATGGTTTTCCCAATTTCCCACCTCGAATGGTTTGCGAAGCTGCGAGACCTTTGCCCCGCAGGAGCGAGAGAGAAAACAGGAGAGGGAGAGAGGAAAAGATAGCTGAGCATCAATCAAGTACGTCCTCCCGCGGAATCAACAGCTACGTTGGATCGCTGTATGTTTGCTCCTGAATCATCGCAGCTCGCAGCATCCTCTCGCTGGGGGGAACTCAGCCGTTATCAGCGCAATGAGTTACCGTGGGGCGCTTGTTTTTTTTTTTTTTTGTTGGATGGGGAGCGTACTGTCACCGACTGTCAACCCGCAGAGACACAGACGTCCGGGAAAGGGGTTGCCGATTCGGTTAGCGTCCGAGCGCGTTCATTTATACGACTCAATTAGCTCATTACGGTCGCTAGAGGAAGTTCCTCTACACGCAGCACTTAGGAATTTCTACCAGCTGAACACAGGCACACCTTGCACAAACCCCTGCGGACAAGCGAAATTTGCCAGCACCTCGACACGCGATACACAAACAGTGGAAAAAGGCGTAGGATACACGACCTCGCACGACCGTTCGGGAAACTTTTTCGTCCGGATCAGCGGTTGCCCAGCGACTGCGTGCGGTGTCGGTAAAAATACGAAATTTTTGGCCACCCCATCCAAAGCAGGCCCGAAGGAGAGAAAGCAAGAGGAGAGAGGGGCGGGTTTCCAGAAGGGAGATGTTGTTTTTCGGTGCGTACACCACCCAATTTCTCTGTTTACGATTTCTTGTACGAACAGAACTTCCCTTTTTCCTGCACCACCAACAGATGTTCCGTCCCTCAACTGCGGTTGCTCATTTTCTCTTCTCTCACTCACCCTCTCTCTCTCTCTCTCTCGCTGTTGAGAGATATTGATATATTGAGATATTGAGAGAATAGGCGCGCCATGAGAAGTGCCTGTCGGGAAATTTGAATAATGATAATACGACCTAGCAATCCGTTTGTCCTTCCGTCAAACGGTCAACAACACATATAATAATTGACTTAATTAGCCTATACATTTAACAGCTACGCAAGACTTATTACTTAGTTTGTATATGTGTGTCATACATCTTTGATGGGAGTAGACTAAATTTGATATTTAAAGTACTTTAAGGTTGGTTCATCGTTTGTTTGTTGGCAAGTATTCGAATTCGATACTCATATTTAAAAAAAAAACAGAGTTTTTAATATACTTTAGACAATTTTATGCTATGTACCAACAGTGTAGACGCAAGAGGTAAAACATCAAAACATTAACAATGTCTGTGGTACAGGTTTTTTTAGATAGTTTTATAAATTTCAGATAGGTTTATTACGAATATAAGTCTCAATTTTCAATCGTCAACGACATGCAGAACCGAAGATAGAGATTTTAAAACACACAAATCCATCTTTTCCTTTACATATTGTATCATAAGTTTTTTCGATCATTATTATTTGTAAATAGAGTAAAAACCTTTAAAATTCATGAAACATTTGCCACTTTAAATAATAAATTAATTTGTAAACCGTATTCTGGCGGTTTTAATTTAAATCGGAAAGTTACAGCACGCAACCAAATTACAGCACATGCTGGCAGTACAGCGACACCTAGCGAAGGTTTTACCTGAACCATGTAAACGTAGAAAAAGAACAACTGTAAGAGCTTTTTAGATGAACGCAGACTAGCTTTGAATGACAATAAATATTAGAATTGAATTCATTACAAATAATCGCTATACAAATAGCATCAGCAACAGACGAAAAAACAGGTAACAGGCAGAGGAGATTAAATTAGCAAGTGACAGCACACTGACAAACACGTCTATACTGGCGACATCTAGGTTTCGAAATCGAAGTAGTTTGTGTCATCGCTAAGTGCGCGACAATTGTGAGGATACCATTTCATATTATTCCCACATGTACAATGAGCATTCATAAAAATAAACAGCAAATTTTACTGGAAAGTAGGCATTCAACTGACCCATTGTTATTAAGGAAGGGATTAATTTATTTAACGTGGTTACTACAATAATCGTAAATTACGCTTATCGATCTATCAACATCAATTATGATTCTAATAATCGCATGCGTAATCAAAAAGATCTAAAACGTAAACAAACGAACCAGTACTTCATTCGATCGTGTTGTATTCGAATATTTATTGAAGCTCCGACAAAATGCTTTAACATTTACTTTATTTTGTTAGCGAAACATCAGCCAGAAGTGATGTAAAACAAAAGCAAAGCACAGATTACGTGTGACCAGCGTGATTTACGATTACAGTAGCGTTTACGCTTGCCCGTGCCCTTAAGTAAATTGATTTATTACTCTAGTTGCTTCCGAAAAGTGTAATGAGAACGTATTATAAATCCTGTACAACTCTGTGTATAAAATCAAGAAAAGTTCTGTATAAAACGAAAAGCCCCAGGAAACGAGCTTTCCGAATGGAAAGCTACGATGCAACGAACTTTTCTTGGTTGCCCCTTTGGCGAGCCTAGGGGGCGCTGGTGGCAGTTGAAAGGAAAAGAAGTAAAGTGCAAACCCAGCGAAGGTCGGAAATAATGTTATTTTGTTTTTTTTTTGTTGTTAGTGCTGTTTGTTAGTGTATTTCTTTCATCCATCGGTTGAGACGTACCTTCATGCCGAGTGTAAGATCTGTGGAGCACACGTCCATCGCTTTTTGGTGGAACACCGGGGACACGCGGGGATAGAAGGCGTACAGATGTCCGAGGTAACCGAACGAGCACATCTGCACCAGGCGCAACATCGGCAAACGCTGCAGCTGACGCAGCACGGTCGTGCGCAGGTTGGGTCGGCTTTCTTCCGCCCCGATGGTCGCGGTGGACCGGGAATGTACGGTCAGACAGTACTCCCAAGCAATTTCGATCGCTTTCGTCACGCCCAGCGTGTAGATCTGATAGGTTGGGTAGACGCAGTACGGTGCGCCGGCCAGAAAGCCGGCCAAGGCGGCATGCATCAGCACCGGGGTGTTCTCTTGTTGTTGTTCGTCGCTCCGACGGCGGGCAAGCAGACAGCAAACTGCCCGGAAGATGCCCACGTAGCACGCGAGGAACAGTCCAAGCCGCAGGTTGCACGAACGGAGAAATTTGCCACCGAAGACCGCAAGCGGATTCCCTAGCAGTAGTGTCCATTGACGCAGGACGGCCCGGCCAGCTTCCAGCACCAAGCCGACCGCGCCGTACTTAAGCATTCCGTCGAGAAGATGACGCCGGCAGCAACCGGGATGTTCGCACCGAACCGGCCCCTCCTTCGCAACCGGGCTGGGGTTTACGAGCCAAAACTGCTTCGCCAGGCCACTACGGAGGCAGGTCAGGATGATCGAGCTGAACGCCATAAAGCTAACGGTGGCGAGCGTGTTCGAGCGGCGCGCGAACCGGACAACTGGTGAGGTGCTCTTTCGGACCGCCGCTTCCAGACTCTAGAAGAATACACAATGTTACTCTCAACACCGTTTTTCGTGTGTTTGGGTGTGTCTTACCATGTTAAAGAAAGTGATGGCCTGCAGTCGAAGCAGCTGATTCGGCAAGGGCGGCCCTATCGCTACCCCAAGCAAGCACGGCCAAAACATTACGCACCAGTAGTTCAACCTTCCGACGAGATGGCTGGAAGAAGAGTGAGATAAATTAGGCGTTTAAACCTTTGTATTTAAAACTAAAATGAACGACGAAAAACGCTACCAACTTGCTTCTGAAAGCATCATTTGGAGTAGCATTTCACAACAAACTTGACAGTATTCTGTTTCAAAATGAATTGAAGCAACTACGATTGATTATTTCTTCGTACATTCAACTTTCTTACGGAACAAACTTGTTTAATATTGCAAAAGCTATACAGCACGCAATGCCTTAGGGAAGTGACTAATTTTTATCAGAAAACATCATACGTGAACCGATTAAAAATCAACAATACACCCAACACTGATAACCCTCCGATCGTCTCTCAATTGTTACCCATGGGAGGGGGGGGAAACATTGACAAAACTTAAACGCAGGATCTATTCCAACAACTCAAAAGCTGAAAGAGAGTAAGCCACACAGAAACGTGGAAAACATGTCAACAAGAATAGTTTTGTCTGATATGCTTAAAGTTGCTACCAATACACGTAAACGGATGCAAGATCACGATAAAATTTACTTCATTAAATTGTCTTTGCATTAAATTGTCCTTTGTTTTACTGTAAGCGATGACATTTTCTCCATTCCAAACGTTAGGAAGGGTTTTAAGAAAGCTCAACTTACAACAATCCACACTGGGCCGATAGGGAGAGGGCCGCCTGGACGTAGGTGCAGAAGGAAATGTACGCATACTGGAGCGTGTGGTCCCAAAGGTACCGCCAGTCGACATCGTTCAGCTTCGCCAGCGGTGGCAGCTGTGGACACAAAACAATCAATCACAAATCAAATCGCACGCCCGAGATACAGGAGGCTGATTGAAGATGGCAAGGAGCGTACCACCAGGAAGGGAATGTACAGCTTGAAGCTGCCCGGCAGAATCGTGCGCCAGACGTGCACATTGTACGCGAGGCAGCTGGCGAACTGCGGATGCCAGAGGTCACGACAGGTCCGGCCGAGCGAGGCACGGCTGAACAGAAGCTTGCTTGACGACACCATACCGTTCACTGAACCTCTGGCCAGCGATAACGCGGCCAGGCGACTCGTGCCTGCCAGAATGCACCGAAATGTGTGCGTGCGACTTTTTTTTTAGGTTTTTTCGGGGTTCTTCTTTCCACGCAACATCGAACTTTAACCACATTGAAGCACGTAACGGAAAGAGTTTATTTCGAAACGACCCACCGGGGCCTAAAGGAATCGCGCACCGATAGAGGTTTCCGTATGCAAATGCGGGCGGCGGCTTGGTGCATCAAAGAAAACAAGCTACTAGGTAGCTGATGAGGTTTGGGCTGCGGTCGGAGTTGATTGGGTTGGCTGTTGATGGACGTCACGGTCAGCTGTTCCAGGCGTGCTCGAGCATCCAACCGACGAGCCGCCGTTTGGTGCGCTCCACACGGTAGCCCGAGCAGTAGTTGACGCACTTCGAGTTGAACGCGGGCGAGAGATGCGGGTGAAACACCAGCGCGTGGTACATGTACCCGATGGAAAGCATGTGCACGAGGCGCAGGAAGGGAACGCGCTGCAGAAGCGCCACCAAGCGGGGCCTGCTCTTAGCCGTGTTGAGGTAATGCTCCCAGGACATCTACAACCGAGAGGAAATGTGATTAGAATAATGCCGATGATGCTGATCGAGGATGTCAAACACTACCTCGACGAACTTGGTAAACGCGAGCGTGAATATTTGGTACTTCGGGTAGAGCAGGTAGCATACACCGCTGACCAACCCGGCCACCCTCGCCTGGCCCGGATGCTCGCGGCCGCTTAGGCGAGCCATCACACAACTCAGCGATCGGTAGCTCCCAACGTACAGCGCCAAAAAGAGTGGCAATGCCACCCCAACGGCCGAACGCATCTCGGTAAGAAACCGTGCCGGTTCTCGGTACACCAGTGTTCCCTTGGATAGGAGCGCCCGTGCCGCCTCGATGGTAAACCCGGCGAGCGCATACTTCCACATGGCCTGTGGATGACGACGAGGAAACCAAGCGGTCATTTATTTTCATCACAGATCTTCTCGTATCGGCGTACTTACATCGCTCACGTAGAAACTGCACTTCCCATCATGCAGACACGGTACCGGCGTCGCATTGGAGCCTTTCCTAGCGTCCTTCGGTGTGGCCGGATACATGATCCAAAACTGGTTGACCGTTTCGGCGCGCAGCACGGCCATTATCTTGGCGCTGCACAGCATAAAAGCGACCGTCGCCCACGGCGTCGACTGGCGCAAGTACGCCAGCCAGCGGCACCGGCTCTTCTTGATCATCACCTCGAGCATCATGTTGAAGTAGGTGATGCCCTGCAGCCGGAGGTGCACTTTCGGTAGCTTTGGTACGAGCGCCGCACTAACCACACCCGGCACACCCATCAGGCAGTAGTAGTGCAGCTTGCCGAAGAGTTTGCTAAAACAAAGTAACACAAAAAGGTTGAGGTTAGGGATAGGTGGCACACACGGGGCGACGCAAACTTACTAGAGCAAACACTGCAGGGTCAGTCCGCTGATCGCTAGAACGTAGGTTTTGAACGAGATGGACGCATAGCCAAGGATGTGGTTTTTCCAATACTCCGCCGTATAGCCACCGCCTTTCACCAGTGGAGGGATCTGTTAACAACAGGTAGAAAAGGTTCTGTAATTGAAGCACTACGTCATTAGCGTTGGTCACTCACCACGAGCAGTGTTAAATACAGCTTGTAGCTTCCCGGTAGGAGCGTTTTCGTAACCCCAACGAACGACTGCCAGCAGGTGGCGTACTCCGGATGGCACAGGTCCCGGCAGGAGCGACCGGCCGTCACCTCGTAAAAACATTTGCTCAACTCGGACATTCCTCGTCCGGCCGTACGCTCGTACTACACGCTAAGCACTGCTTGGCAAAACGGAACTGCCCCGAGCCGACCACTACATGACGATCGGTCATAATGTATGCCTGCTTTCCAAAAGGTCACCCCACGGCCACGTTCTGACTTTTTCGATTCCCCAAACTCTAGCGCAAAACGTTCCCGCGTTCGCTCCGAACATCGCAGTGAGTTGTTGCTTGTCCAACCGTTACGCAAAGAAGTGAGTTTTAAGCTAATTAACAAAGAAAAACTAAATATCAACATTCTCTTAAACACCGAACAATGTTTTTTTTTTAAAATATAAATAGTCTAGCTAAAGGACAATCGATTAAAACTTGAACATTGAATTGATTTGCTTCAAGATGGAAACAGTTCACTCCACTTGATTAGCTACCAGGAATCGACGGGCAAAGTTTTCCGATGCCGTTCGCGAACTGTGGAGAGAAAGAAGAGGGCAGCGCGTTAGTGTTGTGCTGTTTTCGCTTCAGGCAACAAGGTACAGTGCAGTGGTAGTCCTATAAACGCACAACCTTTTCTTTAAATTTCAAACTTACTGTTGATGATGGAAGTTGTTGTATTATTTTGTTTTAAATTAGGTGCCCATTGGCCCAAATTATTTGAGATTTTTACTAGTTTTGGTGCAGTGACCCTTTTTTTAATGAAAATATTATTGTTGTCATTAAAGGAAATTTGTATAAAAGCAACATAATTTGTTATAGATTAAACATGATAATCACCTCAAGAATCTTCAAAAAGTACGTAATTTATTCGATAGTTTATAGAAGAGTTATTATTAAAAAGAACATTCGGCATCGAATTCGCCGGCTTTAGACAACACGGCCGAGGGTATCTTGCGCTATTCTTCTCTGACAATCGCTGCAGCCTTGCCAGAATTCCCTGAAGGCTCTCTATGGTATTTAGGTTTATGCTCTATGCTCCAAAACCTGCCCAATTCGATGCCGAATAATTTTCTTAAAACTCTTCTAAACATATCAAACAAACTGTCATAGTGCTTTTCGCAGATCTTAATTGAGATTATCGTTATTTAATTGAAATATAGTTATATTACGTTTATACGATTTTCCTTATTGTAAAAACAATAACAGTTTTTCCATTAAAATTGGTTATTGGAGGTAATGAAAACCTCAAATTCATGTGGTCAAAAAGTAAACAATCTTTGGAAAATAAAACAAATCGTGTATCATCAACAGTATGTTTAGAATTAGAAGAAATTGTGATGCGTTTATCGGAATTGCCACGCGAACTGAAGGCTCCGTCATAAAAGGATTGAAATTGAGTTATCCAACCGCTAGTCAATTGAAACAAACGACATGCATACACTTACGCGTAGTTGGAGCAGAGATCGATAAACTTGTGGGCAAACTTGGACATCGCCCACGGGTAGTAGGCACGGGAGTAGGTAACGTAGCACATCGATGCAACCCAAACGATCGATGCGAACGACACGCGATCGAGTCGCTGCACGACCGGCACGCTGGCGTGCTTCTCCACCAGGAAATTCCAGTACGTCTACAAAACGAAAGATACGACTTAATACACGATTGATAGAGGCGCGACCGGAACTTACCTGCGCCAGGGCGCTCACGGCGAGGTTGAAGATGTTGTAGCTTGGCGAGAGGAAATACCAGAACCCGGCGGTGAACCCGGCGACCATATCGTCCGTCTCCCGCACCCGACTACGCTGGCGAGCAAGTAGGCAATTCACCAACTGAAAAACAACACATTGGGAAGAGTTTGGAAGAAAACGTGCCATGGTTAAGCAGTGTTTAGCTAATTCGAGCGCGTTGCGCAAAACGCGTGCGTCGACGCTTCAGAAGGGCGCTCCAGTGACCCAACGAGCGAGACAGTGTCGACGAGCTTGACCTTCCCCGTTGTAGCCATCACCGTTGGAGCACCACACGTGTGGCATATGTAAAGACGGTTTACATTAACGGTGCTACGAATGGGTCTAGGATGCGATAAACTACAATTTTTTGCTAAGCACCTGCTTGATCATGTCATTAAAGTGTTCATCTAACATCAGAGAAGTAAGTTAAGGTGTGCCAATTTGAATTACTACACGAAGGCAGGCATTAAGCAGGCCCGAAAATTAATTTGCCCATCTATCTGTCCTCTCTTAATTACAACCTAAGTGCTTGCCGAAGCAACTACACGCGAGATGATGCTAGATAATCGAGCAATGCAACCTTCATGGCAAATTTATGACAGTGTAAAAAGGTGGTACTATTTTTTGTTCTTACTTGCTCGTATGATCTCTACGAAACAAACATCTGATTTGTCGCAAGTAAGATCGGTAAAAAAGAGAAGCCGCTGTATATTACGCAAAGATCGAGAAAACATCACTTTGACAGTTACTTTTAATTTGTGAACAGCTAGAAAAGTTAGGTAAATCTGCAAATTGTGTCTAACGAGCAAGCAAATGGAACACAATTACGACACCGTTATCCATAATTACCGGCGACACATATCGTTTAAGCAATTGTTATGATAATCTCTCACATAATGGAAGTTTGTTTGTACACCATTTTTGAATATACTGTCAAAACAATTGCGGTACATTAAACCACTTTTTACCGATCGTGTCCGTGAGCGTATAACGTACCCGAAAGCTGCCATTGTAGAGCGTTAGGAATAGGATCAAGCGGTAGCGTAGGCGTAGCAGAGAGCGAACCCGTTCCAGCGCGGTCGTCTGGTGCAGCTTCCCAACGGTCACGATCAGTCGGCGTGCCAACTCCAGTATCGCACCGAACGTGAAAAAGGTACGCATCCCGGTAAGGACGTACCGGGTGCACCCTTCACGGTGGTAACACACTTTGGGTGCCTTTACGTCCTCCGGTTTCTGCGGCCGGAGCGGTGTGAAGAACCAAAACTCGGCACGGTGACGAATCTGCCGCCCGTACCGGGCAATACCTGCGCTGACGAGCATGAAGCAGAGGGTGCCGACGGTTCGCGAGTCTCGCATCCACTCGATGAGGGTGTTCTCGCGGGACTTTATCCAACACTCCAGATCCTACGGGACACACAAGGGGAATATGGGTCGGGTTTATGTGTAAAAGAAAAACACCTGTCGGAGCATTTACTTACCGCGATGAAGATGGCCTTGGCGTGGGTGGACTGTACATACGCCGGCATCACAAACATGGCAAGCGCTCCCAGGAAGGGTGCCAGCGAGACGGAGTAGTTGTCGTGGATTCGGCCGGTGGTTCGCGACAGCACGCAGAACATACCGGTCCAGCAGTTGGCCACCAGCAGCGCGTTCACCATCATGGCGCCGAACTCGCGCCCGGTCTGTGCCAGGATGGCCCGGTTGAGGGCGCGCCGATTGTATACGAGCAGTAGTAACCGCAGCACCGAGATGGGCAGGAAGAAGCGCACGTTCGAGCCGACCGTCCCGAGCAGGTTGCGGCGGGCGAACTGACCGCAGCTCGATGCCGGATGCAGCAGCTCCCGGCAGGTAGCTCCCACGATCGCCTGGTCAAAGTACTTGCTGAGGGCGGACATGCCGGACACGATCACAAACACCGGATACACACTGCCGAGCGTCCGGTCATCCGCAGGTCCGAGTGGATTCTGCCCGCGCTGGCAAGCAAGCCCGGGGCGCACACATTGTGCGCGACCAAATGGTACCCGCTCACACCTACCGATACACACACGGGTGTAACACGTGTACTACTCCACCATCAATTTGCTGCCCAACTATCGCGTGCGTAGTGAATTGTCATCACGGCAAGCGTTTTCGTTTAATCGTTTTTTTTTTTTCTTCTCTTCTATTTCGTTCCACCGTTTGAGACGTCGAGAGCACTTACCCGCGTACCGGACACACTTGCGTACAAATGCATGGTAATGGTTTAATCGGCGAAGACCTTTACCGGCCGGCCACACTAGGTCCCGGGGCGCCTTGCGGTCGGACAAATTCCGTGTGTGTTGTGATTTTGACAACGGAGCCCAGCCACTTTTTTTTTGTGCTGCCCTCCTTCAGCCTTGTGCCGTTGTTGCGCACAGCACTGTTTGCAAAACCCCGCCGGCCACACACACCACACTGCTGGTGTTGTTTGAAATGGTTTTTTGTTGCGCGCATCGTGGAGGGCGCAAACAAATTTGTTCCGGGTCATCTTCCGCCTTATTCTGCACGATTTGACGAACGGAAGGTATATTTAAATCTAAAGAGAAGAAGAAAAAAACATTTTGTTTGAGCTAGCCTCGGTCAACGTGTAAAAACATTCGAACATGTGGTAGCCTGAACGTTCTCATTCATATCTTCGTTAATAACATTAAGTACACCACTACACCACAATTTTGTTTAACCCTTAAAAGTATATCGTGTAATCATAAAGAAAAAAAACTATAGTTGGTTGATGTTGTATAATTAACTATTTTGCATTGTCAGAATAGGTAAAATATGTAGAATTGAAAATAATTTGGTACTTATTCTGCTAATATAATTGAATTTTCTGCTATTTAATTCAACCCTTTGATTAAAATGTGATTTCACTTTGCGCAAAACAATAAGCTCGCGATATTCCACGTCCAGTTTACAGGATTTTTTTTTTTGTGTGCTTTTTTACTGTTTTATTTTTTTTAACATGTTCCGAACTATCCCAGGAATCACATTAAATTGGTAGAACGCTACTGCTTTTATCATGATCTTATCTTTGAAACAATCACGCCAGTTCGGCACCTGTTTAATCCCTTTTCCCAGCACTGAAAAAGGCTACAAGGACAGAAGTAATGATATCTTATTATTTCCGATTTATGTAGTTTCTTTCGAAACTTATTGTTCCTAAACTTTGAGGTTGATGATAGAGCATGTGTTAGCACAGATAGTAAATTAGAAACAGAAATTAGTTTTAGTTTTGTCATTTCCGGAAGTAGTTAGGTATCATAATCATGACCTCTGTCGAAATATTTTTCTTTGTGCACTATTACTTATCGCAGACGCTCAACTACGCTTAAAACAAACCAACATACAGAAAACAGAAAAACCGCAAAGCAAACATTATATTTAACTTTTTTTAAGCTAGTCTTTTCGTAAGTACGATCAAACACGGTATCTCATTTATTTATTATTTTAAAAACAATGAACAAACAAATGTTTGTTATAAGTCAACATCATTTCACACTGCAAATTAAAAATGTATTGCCATTCGTTTTAAAGTTTTACATTAAACCATCTAAAACTAAGAACATTACACTTCAAACATAAATGGACAGTTAGATGAAATAAGTCATGGTCATAGTGAGCGTCGGACATTGAAGAGTTTAAAGCGTAAATTCCCCCCTCCGCCATGATCGTGCAGAAAACACAAGAAAAATAGTACATCAGCACGTGCGGTTTTTGTTTTGCTGATACGTAACTTTTTTTTCCGGTGCCGGGATGGACATCGACGTACAAATGCGGGTTTTGCTTGTGTTGCTTTTTGACATTGGTTTCAGTTGTGCGTATCACGCTGGTTTATTAGAGTCGAAATCTTGGTGACCCAAAGAGCAGGTGGCAAGGCTTACACCGACAGAGAAATCCTTGAAATGTAAAACACTATCCATGGTGCATTTTTGTGGATTCAAGGTGTATAATGTCGGTTACAACAGTGTTGCAGTGCTTTTTCGTGTCTGTGTTTTACGCTACGTACTTGTTCGTCACATTTTAGTACCCATACGAACTACAACCACGCTCACCATGGCATCTAAGCACAAACGAACCCATGCGCTAAGGACCGCACACCAAGGGGAAACGTTGTTTGAAGCGTAAAATATGGCATCCATGAACCGTTCTACGTAAATCATTCGCTCGCTAAGCCTCGATAGCTCATCACCCAGCAAGGAAATGATGAATGTGTGCCGTTACGGTAAGCCCATCCCGGCGCGCGGTACAACAGTGGCCACGTAGCTGTTCGTACCTTCAGGCAAACGCACACCTTCGCTAGCGCTTGAAGCACTCGAAAAAGGGAGCATTGGTTGAAGAAGGCGACACACGGGTAAAGTTTCACCGCCACCAAGTACGTTTGTGGGCACGATCTATCTAGCATTAAGTGCAGGACGATTAATAACTTCCGTCGCTTTCCACACCGGCACACCGGAACCGGTGCATGGGAAGCAGAAGTGTTTTCCACGGCGAACCGCACAGGGAACCGTGGCTTGGTGTCCGGTTCGCTTATCTCCGGCAAGGCACCGCCGGCGCGAGGGTTAGCTAAGCCATTTGAAATCGAACAGCGTCGTTTCGGCACTAATTTAAATTAGCTGTCGTCGTCCTTCCAGCAACCATCGTCGGTGCTGGGCGAAAGCAACGTTTTGATTTATGATTCATATCATTTAAATGGACGTTAGCCACAACCGGAAGGCAATTCGGGACGGGTGGGAGGCCTTAGTTTCTTTGAGGTTAGAAGCGTAGCGAACATCCTTCAACCAACGGTAAACATTTGATGCTGTGGATGTCGTGAGGGGGTGTTGTGGATTTGCGTAGTTGACAAACATTCGGATTCGGTTCCGTAAGACTGGCCCCTTTTCCCCCACACCACAAGGGTATAACCCTTTCCGCTTCGTCCATTTACTAATACCTTTTTTCTCCCTCCACTTTCCTTTACCGCGGGTAAAGTGCATATTCCGGTAGTGCCAGCTCCTGGGCTCGGATGGGAAAGCATTTCGACCGTATCCGAAGCGTCGTAAGCGTATCCGAAGCGTCGTGAAACCACCCGATCCAATTATCGTTGGCAATTTACCTGCGCCCAACGGAGGGAGGGTGCTCAAAAATTGATGATATGCTAATCAAAGATCAACCTTTATTATGCTTTCTTGTGACGTCGCTCCCGCTCAAGCCGAATCCAAGGTGGCCGAAGTAAGGGACTGGGCCGCCAATCCTGTGATGGAGTGATGTTTCCGTAAAACCAATTGGTACTGACGATGAACGCTTGCAATCGGACAATTTTCGACTCCATATCTCAGGATCGAAACCGTTCGGAAGTAGGATATATTTACCTCCCACTTGGGGCGGGCGGATGACGAAGGAGCTACCGCGGCCGCAATTGCAATAGCAGAAGCACCCGATCGTCTTGGTGGGCTGTTAATCGAAATCGGCGAAACGGAGAGCATTCCCATTCCCCAATCGAAGCAATGGTTTCCAATTCACCGTAAACGCAAACCGGCTCGGAAATTGAACCAACTAGCTCGACGTCGATAATGATGTGGATGGATCAGCCCATGATTGAACATTTCGCGTGCTTCGTGCTCCCTCCCAACCGATCCTCCCCTTCCCTCCACCTTTAATCGTTGCAATTTAACCGATGTTGTTCCATCCTCAATCCCGGCAAAGCTGAGGCAGATAATGCAAACCCGTGGGTGGTGAAATGTAGCGAAATGAAGTGGAAGTCAAACACGCACCTAAATGACCTCCCAGGCCCTGGACACTGTTGACGGATTCTACTGCTTCTTCACCCCACCCGTTGGCCAGCCCCCAAAAGCGCACGCCCCAAAGGCCAAGAAAACCCAGATCGGCTGGAAACGCGAGGAGGAAGGTAATTACTTTGCGTTAGTGTGCCGTTCCATTTCCGCCACGCTGGGGAGTGGGGAAGGAAGGGCACGGTTCGGGGTAACGAGGCGAAGAAATACCGAGCGAGAAGAAGATCCTGATATATGTCCGGAATATTATTCATTATGCAAACATTAATTTGATGATAAGAGTAATTTGCACTTGACAAATTATGGCTATATTTTAAGACATTAGGACGCTGGGCGGGAGGAAGGAAAGCGCCGGAAACCCGGGCAAACATGCCCGGTTGCACCAAAGCAGCACACGCGGAACCCAGCACTATCGCTCCGGTCATTCCGAGCGGCAGAGTGATGTTTGCCCGGTAAAGCCCCAAACTAATTCGATTACCATTATCGCTAAGTGCCTGAATCTACGGGGCACACGCACGCTACCGACGCAGCAATGGCCGGTCAATTTCCGTGCGGTGGTTTTCCGGCGGTTTGCCAGTGTTTTGAATAATCATTAGCGCGTCATCCGGACGGTCGAGTCCGGGTCCGGAAATTGTACCACGGCGAAAACAAACAAACATCCACCGAGAGCTGGTATGGAGGGAGATTCGTGTTCGTTGCGATAAATAATCTGCAATCTTGTAGTCTATTGACGCGCGCGACTTTTGATTCCTTTCTTCGCCAGGATGAGGCCACTTTTCTACTTTTCCGTACAAAGAAATCCGTTAACGCGTAACAACCGTGGAACATCAAATGGTTATGGGAAGAATCGATGAGCCCTTTGTGCTGTATACAAAGACACACGCAGGGTTGGCGTCACAGTCACCACAGTCCCAGTGTGCGGGTACGAACGAACATCATGTCAGGCGATTAAAAAATCAAACACACATCCGCGCTCCATGGAAACGTGCCGTACCGCCCCAGGAAACGATCCGGCTGCACGGAAAGACGAACTAGCCAGCCACTAATCCCCGTGGTTGATTGCACCACTGTTGCATTCCGTCGTGCGAGCTCGAAAAAGTCCTTGCCCGGCGGACATGTGTGCGCAAACGTTGGCGGTGATTGTCGTTTGCTTTTATGACCCTGCAGTTATACGTCCCGGGAATTGGTGGTGATTTCTTTTTTTTTCCCTCACACAGTTTAAGAACGTTTGCCATGGCAACGGTAGAGGATACGCAAGGGATCAACTGGAGGGCATAAAACCGAACGGGAACGGAAGCCACAATAATACCAGTGGCAGTTTACACAAGTCAGCAAAAATCCCCATCAACGCTACGGTGTGACATCTCACGTCAAAATTTACCGCTCGTGGTTGTGATTCGAATCTTTGGAAATTATGAAGAATAATAAAAGAAAACAAAAACACATATATACATCCATATACCACCTAGCGCAGCTCGGTGTGAGAATGTTTTTGTCTTCGCGTTATTTTGCCCTCCTCAAAACTTCAGACCAGCCCCGGGTACTTAAGATTTTCGGCTGGTGGCGGCGTTTCACCGGCTAAATGCGGGCACATTATCCGGAACGGAGACCCTTGTTACCCGTTGGTTGGGAGGGTCGTCCCATTGAGAGAGACGGGTGGCGGTGAAAAGGTTTATGAATTACAAATTTCCCTTTGCTGCTAATGGGACCGAACGGGTGCGGTAGCAACCTTCCGATTGGCCGTGTGTTTATTAGGGAAGGTTTTTCTTTTATTAAATTGTTATTATTATCGATTGCACTTTTACCGAACTTTAAAGCGAGACATGGGTGCGAAACGGGCAACCCCTAAGAAACGGAAACAACTCGTTTAGAGTTGATAGGAAAACAAAATAGCGAAAAGACGAATGTCACAATAAAAGTGACGGTGCGAAAAAATGTTCGCCCGTGTGCCAAAAAAAAAAGGAAACGGGTTTCATCGCCCCTTCGGAAGGATTGCAACGCGCCCCTCGGGGGACTGGCTTGCACAACTTTACGGCAGCTTTTGTGTAGCTTTTATGATGACTGGATTTTATTAAAGTGAACTGGGTTTTCTTTTTTTTTCCTTCCGCCCAAAAACGCCACCAGCGTGACCCGCCCTGGGCGGATAAAAAACCCCGACGCGATGGCGTCTGGTCGGGCGCACAGACAGACGCCGGGGGTTTGTTATTCATACACGCTGTGGGTTATAAAACATCCGTGGGACCATCGCACGCACGCATGGTGTCAATGGAGCTGATCCGAAACCCGTACGTTGCGAAGACTGCAATTTATTGACTACACTTTGTGCCAAGAAATAGAGCACGATGCACTTCGATTTTCAATTAAAAATGCCCGCAGAGTCCGGAATCGGGCTTCCGTGCCATTCCGAGCAATCGATCAACCGTAAATCGAATACGGACATTTCCCCCCGGTTTGACGTAATCTACGACGCGAAATGGTTCTCATCATCGTAAAGAAAAATTTGCTTACTCTCCAATATTGGTATCTCGTCACTGAACTCCTTCAGAAGGGCGATAAAAATTGAATGACTCCAGCATCCGGTAGCGAACGAGTTCACAAAACATACCCCCAAACATGGTATCCACAGCTCGCTCGCGGCACTTCCGTACGAGCTCGTAAAACTAACTGTCGTTTTAAACTAAAACCGCCGATGCACGACACTGGGGTTGTAAAACTGACCACGTCCATTTATCGCTGCTCTTCTGATCGTCCTTGCGAGCGTCCTTTCAATCGTACGGAAGTGGATTGGTACTTTTACCCGCGTGAAAGTGGATCAGTGTCAAACGCTTAAACCATATCTTTTTAAAAGGTTTTTACAAGTTTTAAAAAGGCTTCCTCGAATACGTTCCAACCACAGTCAATGTCATGTTAGTCTAATATCAAAATTTGATCAAATACAGAATCGTTTATAGATTGGTGACAAACATTAAATCCCCGTCACTTTGGAACCAAACTGGCTGTGTTGAGAAATTGACTTACCGGATGATACAATTTGGCATTAAAAATAAAGCTCAACTTGTGCCTTCCACTTGATTTTCAGTTCGCAAATTTTCTCGTGCATAACCTTGAGTACCATTCATCGCTTTGCGTTAGATTTCAGGATCTAAAAATAGACGAATAACATTTCACAAAATAAAATTGACATTCCATGGTGAATGGTCTGCAGTGAACCTTACCGGTCGCAAAAAAAAACCCTAGCTCCGGTAGGTAGTACATTCTGTTGAAAGACAATTGTATCGCACAAATGTATGTGGGTCCGATCTAGCTAACTTGGTAACCTAATACGGTCGTGTCCTGGCTGCCGGTAAACTTAAACGCTTTCTCTGTGAATAACAGTTGCATCTGCTTATCAATTCCGAGCCTATGTCTAGAGGCCGGATCTGTTGAGCGTTACACTTCTTCTGTGTTTAATTATGTTTCTTTTTCGACGGAGTCCCGTTCCTCATCAATGCAGTTGATATTGAACGATTGATTCATTCTTATTTCAAACAGTTTGAAATTGACTGGAACCATAATATCGTTGATTCTGCCAGTTCCTAAAACAACAAACAGAAGAAAAGGTAAGTCGAGTTAAGTAACATTTACTACAGTCGCCATCCGAATGGCCAATCAATGAAACTGCTTCGGGGTTAAACCCTGAATAGAGGAGTATAAAAATAAGAAGCAACGGGATGGACTAAAAGTAACACACAAACGCAAATAAACCCCCTGAGGGAAAATGTCTAAAGCTATAACAATTATCGACGATAATATTAACTTTTCCTTCGATGGGTTTTACGAGGCACAATCTTTGCCCTTTCCTTCTTGTTTTTTTCTTTTGAGGTTTTATTTTTGTTGCACTCTGAGCATGTTGGGACGCCGAGCGGTGGAAAGCTCGTAAAACCGGATCATAACCATCGTCAAAAAGTCAAACGGCAAAATAAAGGAAAATGGTCGGGCAAAACCTTTCCGACCGGGGGTTTTGCGAAATAAATGCCGGGAAGCACCTTAGGTAGTTGAAAAAAAGTGGCATGCTGGGATTTGTATGTGTGTGTGCCGGGCATTGTTGTGTAACGAGGACACAAAGCTCGTCCCGCCGGGACACTGTCGAGCAGCTTTCGATAGTCAACATTCTTGCCGTCGAAGCCATTTATTTTTCGGCTCGTAAGGTGAAGGTATCCTTCCGCCAACGGATCGTTTCCGATCGGGACGTGTTCCCTTCTGGGTGTTTCTCACTTTCTACTCCCAGACAAAGGATTTCGCCGTGGTATTCTTGAAGCAGAACAGTCCGCACCCTTCCGACCATTCAATCCGTTGCCATGTTTTTACCTTGATTTCCCTACCCGGACAAGCAGAATAACGATGACGAGGTATCGGTGCTGCCGGTGTCAGTTTCTGAACCATAAATTGCAACAGGTCGTCTTTAGAGCAGGCGTGTTGGCTCATATGTCACTTCATGACTGTAAGTAACTTTCATAAAAGGCATATTCTTAAATTGGATCGGTTTTGGGTTAGGTTTTACAACACTATCTTTTTTTATAGGTAAATGAAGGAACTAAACTTGTCTAAGGACACGAATAAGTGCTGGAATGCGAGGGTTGCAATCACAGAAACCCTTTTTTTATGTAAAGAATGGTAATTGTAAACCCAACCCTCAGGTGCTGATTTCGTATCAAAAAAGTGACGAGAGAAGTTTTAATAGATTGTTCTAATCTAACGACTTCCGATACAGTAAAGAATTTATTTCTAAGCTATAAGTTGTGCCTTCTGGTAAGCAAAGGTTTGGCCAAGCTATAACTATCAAAAGCCTTCTCCACGCACGGATTGTTCACCCGAAATCGCTATCCAAATCTCCTCCGGCCTGCCTCGATGGTAACATATGCGAGCGAGACTAAAATTCAATAAAACACCAATAAACTAAATCAATCCCAAAAGCCACCACACCCCGCAGCAGCCCGGGGTTGGGCAATCCGGTGCACTTACCCTATACCGCACCCTTTGCTCACCAGCCCCTCTGGAGAATCTTTTATTTTTCCCTACTTTATTGTTTCCACTCACCATTTTCCACTTGATGCAAAACGCCGGCGCCTAAGTTTGGACAAGCGTCAATAAAGGGATCCTGTTTTAAAGTGCAAAAAGCACATACACACACGCGCGCTCGCATACATCTCAGGGATGTCCGACCCCGGCTTTCCGGGGCCCCGCACCGGATTTGGTGCATGTTTACGCTACGTTTAACTGTACTGCCGATAGTTGTCAGGCCAGTTGTCGATTGGAATTTATGTTGTGTCGCCACGTTTGGCGAAATCATTCGCCCCGAAAGTGGGTTGTGCGCGAGGTTAGCTTCAGTATTCGAGTCGAAGGGGTTTTTATTTATCGTCTCTATCGACCCGGCACTAAAAGCCAAACAGAGACTTACGGGCGTCAGTTGGCGTGTTGCTGTTATCCTTTCCCTCCGCCTTGGGTTGTTTCCGCTACTTTTATATTCAATTGGTTATTGTTGATAGCCATTTCTTTACAGCAATTTTAAAACTGTAAGTTACCGGGCACCGGGAAGAGCAGCGAGAGGGTCGAAAAAAAACAGCTACAGTTACATCCTAAAACAACCAAGGGGAGGGGTACAACTACTTTAACCTTCGCCCGGGCGAAAGGTGACAACAATTCAAACAATTTAAAGTGCCATTTGTGCGCGAAGATTGTTCGCACGCAATCGAAACCCATAATGGACGGCGGGGCAGCGGAATGGCACGGCCGGAATGGGTTAAGCTGTCAACTTTCGACTCTTCCGGTGGTGTCCTAGCCTGGTGGACGAAGAAAGGTGCACAGATTGGTACCGAGAGCGGGGCGGGAAAAGTACGCACTACCAAAACCAATCGAATTAGGCAGACTTCAGTACAGGCTGCAACCCCTACGCGAACCCGTTGTGTGTGTGGTTGGTTCCGTTTGAATTTGGCAAATTTTTCGATTTAAACTTTACACTTTTCCCCCATTATTGTGTTGTGCGCGCGGGACCCGTTTATGCTGCTTTACTTTTATTGCGCTTGTAGCCGGCACCCTTTGGTTTGTTCTTCGCACGTCGAAACCAAAGGAAGGGGTTATTGCATTTATGCTGCCGCCTAATCGAACCGCTAATGGATTTGAACAACAAATCATCTAACCGGCAGGCTCGACACAATCGTCGAGTAGCCGAAAAGTCGTGTGCCGTTTAGCTGTCCACCCGTGCGATCGTTAAAGAGTGCTGGATGTTGAAATATAAATAACAACAAAAAACAACACAGAACGATAAAACAGTGGCATCAACATAAATTACAGGCGCTGTCACATTTCACAGGCTGAAAAAAAAATTGGTTGAACAATGATGAAATAATAACTCGCTGGCTCGCGTTAGGTACGTTGTTTCCATCCAAGGAGGATTTTGCTGCCTTTGAAGAATGTAAAAAGACGAACTATCATCGTCATCATCATCCTAGCAAAAGGAAAATCACCAGTACAGGAAATAACTGGCAGCGGCACGTCCTAGAGATAAACGGTATTTTTTAAATCCCCATGGGGACTTCCATCAGGCGGCTGTCAATCGGGTTGATCCCGAAAGTGATACGGACCGTGGGGAGGTTCGTTCCTATCGTTACTAAAGCAGTGCTAAAAGCCAAAGTTCGATTACGCCCCGCAAGAAGGAGCCGCAGCACAGCTCTTCTCCTGCGACAATGCGATGTTGATGAGTTTGCCCGTAAAACAATTCCCGCTAAACGTCGCCGCGCGCCCGGATCGGTGGTTATGATAAAGGCCGTCGTCTCCGGCTCGCACACCCGCGGGACCGCTCGATATCCGGAGCGATTTATTTTGACGATCCCATCAGGAAGCATTACGCCGGGATTTACGCCCGGCCAGTGCCGAGACAAATCGGTTTCGTTTCCATCGGATCCACCGTGTTTTGTGCCATTCCTCGTTTGCCATATACCGTTGCGCAAACGAACGGTTCAGCGCACAGGTTCCGCCGCATGGGGCGACTAATTAGAGGATTTTATTTTTATATGCGTCTCACATTACGTGGGCGTCGGGGGCGGCATCATTGCTTTCTGCGATAAGCCACCCGGGAGGATTTAAATTCGGCCACCATCGTGTGGTGGTAGGCGTTGAGCGAAAATCCCCAAGCCATCAAAATGTACCATCAGGGGATATGATTTAAACGATGATTTAAAGCGTAACGAACGCGATGCCTATCGATACGTTGATGGATTCTGCGCGACACAAAGGACGCTGTTTGGCGTTGAGCTGAAACATACATACAATGGTTAAAAATACCTTTAAAGCCTCATCTTTGCTTTTCTCTTGTACAAATAAGCTGCTAGGTTAGGTTTCGGCATCCGGGTGGAATAGATGTTTCTTTGTACCATCTCCTCGCGACGAATTCGTTCCCCACATCACTAATAGTCACTGATGCACTTATTTTGTTTCACAAACAATAGAACCTTGGAAAACACTGGCTACCACTTGCACCACTCGTAATTTAATTACGAAGCACAATTGTTTTCATTGCCCGCATGGCTTTAGGATTTGTTTACGTTTATCACTTTGACAGATGTTGTCATGCATGTTTTTATTTATTTATGTTATCAGTTGGGTCTAATTTTTCCGCTATTTTTATACTTTCGGAGCGTCTCTCGTGCATCGTAATTCACAAGGAAAATAGAATATTAACTCGGTACTGGGCTTGTGAAAGTTTTAATACAAAGAATGTTTGTCACGAACGGAAACAAGATTTATACAACAGTGAATGTACAATGAATAATTGTGTAAACACGAAAACGTACGTTGATACACTTCGTCTGTATCATAGGTTGGCAACAAATTAACACCGAGGATAATACTTTACCGCTCTACCCCCTGCGTTAGTGTCTCGTTGTCCTGAAACATGTGCTCGCACGGTATGGTGTTCACGCATCCTGATGCCGATCCGCTCCCCAGGGGAATCTAGGGATTTTTAGGTACCGCAGCAACCGGCGGTATTCTTTCGCCCGCGAGCACGCTGGGTGACGGTGGCTAATCTCCTCATATTCAAATTAATTATCAAAGGATTAGTGTAAGGACAGCGTCGGGATCAACGGGCGAGCCGCGGAAGACCGGGAGCTGCCTGGTGGAAAGATGCTGATGTCGACAAGTTGGTTCGGTTCGGGCACAGGTGGTCCCGCGGGTTCCCGCTCGTTCACGGACGGATTGATCGAAACGAACCGGGCCGGGGCAGCGGGGGCAAGCCGTCACGTCTCGACGTCGCGGCCACACCGCGCCGGATAAAAACTAATTAAAAATTCTTCCATTCTCATTGCAGGCTGTTGCGTGGTGGCGGATTATCAGTCGGGGCCGCGAAACGTCGCTGTAGCGTTCAAATTGAATCGCACCGGCGCGCCCATCGGACGCTGTCTATCTCGGAACGATCCCCACGCGGTAGTTAAATGCGGTGTGTCATGCCATTTTTGACTCGCGCCATGAATGAATGGATGGTGCGAAATCCTAACAGATGGCTGATGAGTGCCCGTGTGATGGCAACACGCAGGGATTGGCACTGGCGAGGCCTACAACAACTGGCTTACCGGCGTGTCGGCTCCGCCGGCTATGGAAGTGCAGTTTTCTACGCGAACCCCTCCCGAAACGACTGATTAGCTGCTGATTTCAAAGCCGAAAGGATTTAGAAGTCGTCAATAGTAGTCTAAGCTGTAGCGGAATACGGAAAACCCTTGCTCAACCCGTGAATCGAAATTTATTCTCAAGGCGAGCCGTTTATGTAGAAAATTAATTTTAATAGAAGTTCCCGTGCTTAGCTCACTGAAAGGATTTTGATCACGTAACATGCATGTTGCAATTAAATAAGAATATTGATAACGCGCTGATAAACGATTTTACAATTTAACGCTCGTTTTACAAATCGCGTTCTTTATTTATGTAACAAGAGCACTAAAAAAGGACGCTTTCATCGGCTTCCATCCTGTTATAGTCCTTGTATCGATGGCTGTTCAGTTTATCAAAATTTTCTTATCTCGATTGAGGCGAACTTTTCGTCCCATCCGAGGTACTTAATTATTCATAATTAATTTTTATCGGTATCAACCCTACTTGTCACCTGTTTGACTTTATCTAGTACTTAAATTTGGTTTACCTTATCTGCGCAGTTACTCAACATGTACTTACTTAAAGCAATTATTGTCAACTTTACATACTTTGTAACTACTAAGGTTCTCTATATATATGAGCACAAGAACAAAAAGATTTCGATAATAACTTGCGATTCTTTTCATAGGTGAACGTTCCACCGAGATTCCGTTTTCCTGCACTTTAGAGCAAATGTCTTTTTATTGAGAAGCCAGATCGGATTTGAAATTTTCATTGAAGATACTTGAGGGTGTTTTCGAAAATTTTGTTAAATTTTTATAATTTTAAAAATATATCAAGTATATTACTTTGAGGTTGCAAAATATTTCACCCTACACATCTACAACCCAAACCTGTTTCGTCCCAAGCATTTTTCTGTATTTCAGTATACATATCTTTGGTCTTAGGAACTGAATTGCTTAAATTTTCAGAAATTTATTCCAAATTTGTATCAAAAATGTTGTTTAAATCTTAAATGTTCAAATAGGATTGTTTCATTCAGAAACATGAATCCTTTAATTTAAGCTGAACAACGCTGACTCGCCCAGTGTTGTAGGGGCAAGCTTGTTGCAATAAGGAACTGCAATACCATTCGGAAGGTAATGTTCATATAACCGCCTCGCAAACTCCCAGGGCTGACACATAACTCTCAATTTCAAATATCCTCAACTGGTGGAGAGACGGATACCAGAAGCAGGAGACAAAAAGTAATGCTTTAGCTTCCTCGCTTCAGCGTCGCTGCATGACATCCACAAGTTGGGTGATAAATTTTTACGATAATTTATATTGATGCAACTGCTGCCTGCCGTTACAGCGCGCGCTAAAGTTGGAGTCGTTATATGCGGAACACGGCGCGGCACCTAATACACTGTTGCTGCTACTGTTCTACCCGCCCGAGGGTGATAATGATGATGAGCTGCCAAGGGGAGGACAGGGTCGCCGTCTTGCGGAAGAAACACACAAAGAAATTCCACGCTGCCCAGGTGCAGCTCAGCGGCGGTGCAATGCTCGATGAATCCCTGGGCTTTTATTGGTGCAGTGAAGCGTGCTTCCCGTGTTGCTCCTACAGTGGTCGTCGGATTTTCGGAAGGTGGGATTGCTCGGACGGCGGATGATAGTGCAAGTTTCCTCCGTAACTTAATCATGGGTTTCATTTAACAGCGCTTCTAATCTTTGTTCACAGATGAAACAGATGTAGAAGCGTACTGCCGACAAGGAAAAATCGCACTGCACTGTAATGCTGCGATGACGGCGATCACGATGACGACCATCCTTCGAGTTCCATTTTCCCTCCTCCTGTCCATTCGGGATCGTTTCACGCGACCCGAGAGAGGCTGACTCACAAGGACAATGTAATCTGCGCTCGCACCCACTTGTTTGCACGCTCTGCCCCCATCCCAGCTTCCAACGAAACGGCGTGAAAAGTCGTTGAAAGTGCAACTTCATCCTGCCCGCCCGTGTCAATACGGTGAAGTTATGAGCTGTCGGTCGGGAGCTAAAGTTTTGGGCCCCCGTTTGCCAGCTTCCATTTGCATCCGGCAAGGCTAGCCCTTCCATCGACCCAGGCAGGATTGTTGGCCGTAAATCAACGCACTGACTGGAGGACTTGTCTTTGTTGCACAACCACTCACTACTTGCTGAAGCTGCTTCAGAGGCTGAAGAGCGCTGAAACTGTTTGCCGTTTAGTGCCGCTTTTCGATGATGGAACCTGTTTTTGTCCCTGCCGTGTTGTTCTTTGTTCCAGAACGGCGCAAAACCAAACGCTGGCTCGAAGTCAAACTTTTCCCGTTTAATATCAGGCACCCGGTTCGGGTGGCTTGCACGTTGGCACTTTCCGCTAAGTGGTGTTGTTGGAAAACTTTTGCCTCTGAAGAACAACGTTTCGTGATACACTTTAGAAACAGTGTCACAAGCGGTGTGTGTGTGATGAGTGCCCGAAGGACACACCGGTGAAGGTGGAATCATATGCAATAGTTTGAACGCGCAATCCAATCAATTTTTATGGCACTGCTTAAAATGGCACCAGACGCCAATACGGAAGGTGAAGCGCGAAGGAAATAATAAATAAAAAAACGGAACGCACAGCAACGAATAAAAAAAAATCCATCACCCAACCTCAAGCCCGACGCTGCTCGTAAATCGATGTGGGATGTGGAACAGTGGGGTCGACGCACACGTGCACCCGCATCTTAGCAGCCGGGCACGCTAATCGAGGCCGATCATCATGGGGGCCCCCTTTTTCCCGGGTGTCCCCGCGAAACGGATTCTTCAAGCGTCCAAGCGTAACGAGGGTGAATCGTGTTTCTTTGGTGTTCGCCTTTCGCTACCGTGTTACTCTCCGGAGGCCTAATGTCCGGAACAGATCCTTTGCGCGAGGTGGACGGTCTTGCAATTGGACACACGAATGATGCACTGGCAATAAAAATGAACACACTAGCAAGAGTAAGGTATGCGCTATTTGAATATTGTAAAACAACGTATCTGTTGCATATGTAAAGTTCCAAGAATGTTCAAAATACAAGACTTCAGCTGCTAGTAAAGTTTTACTCGTAGCTGTGATATGAAATAAAATCTTAATAATTTAGAGATAATTTACCCATTCGCTAGTTATTTATTTATATGGAGTATTCCTCCAACTGCAAGGACATCTGATCGAATCCCGGTATTTCCTATTTTTATTAACTATATTTTATTGATAATTTTTTTTTTCTCTATCATTTCTCATCACATCTGGTAGCACACACACTGGTTATTGTTGAACTTTTGCTATATGACCGTGTTTAATCCCTTCACAGTTTTGCCCGAGCCTGGTCTGCGATAAAACTGGATGTTTTTAACACACAAACAAACGTAGATGGTTTAATGTTTTTGCCACGGTGGATTCAATTTAAATGTAACAGTTGTCAAACTAGTTCCACATTTAAAAGAAATATTACTCTTTATTTTGCTTCCAAAAGAAAGTTGCTATCGTTTTCCATTTTTGCATGAAAAGTCGTTGAAATTTGTCTATTTTTTTAATGCAAACGTTATTTCAATTGATCATCCTGTCATAAACTCGGTTTCTCAAAGAGTTGTAGTAAATGTAGCAGTTTTAAGAGCGGGGTAAAGAACCGTTTCACGTTCGCTAGGGAATTATTACGTTCGATGACAAACCATTCCGTCGGAGATCGTGTTTGAAAAGGGGGAGAAAGGGTTTCGGACGGAGAAATCCTGCCCAACCTGCATGGGTTAATTATTTTCATCGATTCGACAGTTAGGGACATGAGCTTGCATGAGACATCGAGAGTGCATCGGGACCGATACAAATCAGCCCAGGCTCTCGACGGTGCCAAGCGTTTATGCTAATGTGTGTGCACCATATGCACCCTCGCCCTCAGAAGCCGGGTGGCGGGGCGTCGCAATTAGTTGTCGAGTGTGGGACGGGAGGAGGGGAGGGAATATCTGGGATGTTTTTATAGTTGTTATGATAATTTCTTCGTCGAACCTCGCGAGAAAGTCAAAGCCAGAGGGGGGAAAACTCAACAACTCTGGCGTGCATAAATTTTATCTCCCGCTTATCCTGTTCCCTTTATTTTTTGCATATAAAATGCGTGCGTGTGTGTGTGTGTGTGCCACGTGATAATTAGTGGCTTGTTTGGGTGAGCACGCGAGAACAGCGTTGTTGCGTGAGTGCACGCACGCGTCTCTCGAACGCGCGCGCAAAATGATGCAGGTAATTAATATTGAAAAATTCATAATTGACTGCAAAACCGAAACCGAACCCCCAGGGGGAGAGGAAAGGGAACCACCGGTGGAGGGAAGGGCACCCGAGCTGGCAGGATAATTTAATTCCTTTTCCCAAGGACCGCTCACCAACCGTGACGAATCGTCGGGCAACCCTTTACGCCAGGGGTCGGCAAAGTCCGGTCCGTAAGAAAATTTTAGTGCTTTGTACAACAAACCCATCTCAATTTTTATCGAATTTGTTCACGATGTCAGATCACGTCGACTTTTTCTATCATATTTGTTTCAATATCATTCAAGGAATAAAGTTTTCATACGGTTAAAGAACGCCAGTTAAGCCAAAATACTTTAAAATAATTTGAGTAGAGATTTCATTTGAACTACAATTAATGAAATTAATCAACAGTACAACGAAACATAATGTGTTTGTTAAAAAAAAAGACAAATGTGTTTGTTAAAAGAGAGAGAGTACAACGAAAATAAATATGAATATTTTAAAACAGGTTTAAGAATTAAATTTCTACATTTTATCTTACACCACTTTTTAATGTAACTTTACTATTTAAGAACTTGATTCCCAATTCAAAAGGGTTAAGCATTACTTTTAAAACATTTAATCATCATTTGAGGTATCCGGCCCGCGTTTTCGGTTTCTTTTTTATCATCTACATCTTTTAGAAAATGTATGCCGACCCCTGCTTTACGCGATTTGAAACGATGGGAGTAGAGGTGAAGAGGGACCAATTTGGGTGGTGGAGGTGGTTTAGATCGTGAGGTTAATTTTATCAGCGAGTAAAGGATCGCCTTTCACGGCTGTCGGTGATCATCACGGAGTTAAAATATAAATTAATTTCCATCCGCGACCTAACGCACAAACGCTTTCGGTGTGTGTGTGTCTGAGTGTTATACGTCGTCCCTTGAATGCCTCTTGAAGCTGGGCGCCCGAGAAAAGGGTCCACTAGGTGGCCTGCAAATGCACTCAAATGCTGCAGTTCAACCGGAACGCGACCCGCTCAAGGATTTGGGTGCAGAAAAATTAATCATTCCGGGCGGCAAACACTTTCGCCAGCCCGTTTCCGGTCGCGTGAAAAACCCCCGGTGGCCAAGAGTCCCACCGAAAAAGGGAACGGTTGATTGATGATCGGTTCGGTTCGGGCGGCCGCCGGACGGTCGGCTTCCGTCACCCCGGGTTAATGAGCACCGGAAGTAGTCGCACCGAAATCGCACGCCGGACGGTGCTGGTTGTTGCCGTTTTCCGCGCGTCTTAATTAGGAGGGCGTGTGGCATGGCGAAGGAGAATGGCAACCTATCATTCACTCGCCCAGCAACCCAGGCCAAGGTGGCGGGAAAACGGCCGGGGTATGGCGTGAAAAATGATTTCCAACACGTTACATGACTTCTAGAGGGCCGGAAGCCATGGGACGCCGTGCGCCGGAAAAGTGAAATCGTACATCGAAATACAACAGGGTTGCATGCAAAGGTAGCAGATTAAATTTTTGAACAATTCAAAATTTATAATATAAAAATAAAACCTGTAGGGATATAGCCGAGTTAGTTAGAATAACAATAATTAAACGTCCTGATGAAGAAATGAAAAATCGTAAAAAATCGAAATCATTTGCAAGCTAGTTGGTAATGAAAAATGAACGAGCGTCGGGAAAAGGATAAATGAAGTGAGCAAACTAAGCACATTGAGAAAAAAAAGAAAACTTTTAATTCGGAAATTTAATTGAGATATATAAAGAAAAGATTCGTGGAGATCATAATAAAACCGTGTAATTAATTGATCAGGAAAACACTTGTTTATTTCATTGAAAGCGTCTATAGAACGATCATTGATGCAAATACGATCGAAAAAGTCTAACAAAAGTCTAACTTTTGTATTAAATATTAAACTTCCAAAATGAAACAGCAAAAATATGAAACGGTTTGATGAAACGTTAAAATTTTAACCCCTAAGTTAAGCATTTAATTAAATAAAATTAATTTTGCGAAACATCACGAAATGGATATATGACCAATTGGTTTTGTATTTTATGACTTTTTCATCATCACAGTAAGCTTGTTTCAATATTGTCATTATTTCAAATCTATAGTTTTTTGTTGCAACGTTGTACAGTTCATGTTTTAATTTTGCGATTGAAAATTAATTTATTCTTCGAACTTTTGAAGTTGTCGCATTTTCTATTCCCACTGTCCCGGTTGCGATATTTAGATCTAGCCTTTGGCTTTTCCTTCCCTTTCCATGTTTTGTTTTTTGTGCTGCTGAACTGTTTTCCGAAAAATTCTTCCGAAATGAACTATTAACAATAGTTATTATATTTAACGTTTTCAAACAACAGTTTTATATGCAAACCAATGCCTTTTTTATCTGTGTACCTTTCAGAAATTGGTTCGGTAGAGTTTTTTTCGCAATGCAGTTTGGAATGTACGTAATTTTTTCTCAGGAAATTAAAAAGCAAGTTGTCCATGTTTACATTGCAGTGTAGATGCTTAAAATCCATACTCGATGTTTAATTTGACACCTCAATCAAGGCTGATTTGTCATGTTTGATACACACCTTTTTAAAGTTACCCCCTCCACCCTCCCTCACGCAGAGGAAGAGTTATCCTTACGCAGCCGATAGCGTCGGGAAAAGGATTGTAAAAGGGTCAAACGAGGAAAATGCTTAGCGTTTTCCCATACGCCCAGCCACGCCAGGTTTCCCATCGTAACGCGATCCGCGAAACGTTTCTAATCGTTTATTTGTCAATTTCCAATCCATCTCAATCTGGAAGCCGGCGCCCAACAACCGTGCCGAATCCTGGTGACAGTTTTCCACCGTTGTGCATCAATCGAGGAGCACACGTAACGCACGCCAACAGCGTTTTCCCTTTCGCCGCCAGCAGCGGCGTCATCGTTTCGTTCCGCATTCGCTCCAGGACCCCGTGGTATGCTTGAGAAGATGTTGTCGCCGGGCGGGTGTAAAATAGGCAACCGTGCTGATCCGGCTTTAAAAATTTCCCGTCCCCTTTTCCCCTGCCATCCCCGCTGGTGGGTGAGAACGTGATTGATGCCGGTTCGGTGAATTGTGTGGCGCAATCTCATGACGATGATGTGGTTGTGGCCACCAGTCGGATCGAAAGGACGAACGGAAGGGTGTCCCACGGTCTGTCCCAAGCCGGTTCTACACATCGGAGTGACAACCGGAACCGGACGGACTGAGGGCGAGCGGACGCGAACGTAAGAAGTTGTTTGAAATAATGGAAAGCGAGTGTTTCTGCTTCGAGGTACAATTTTGAATTGAAGCCACAATTTATTCCATTGCATTAAATCTCACTTTAAAAATCCATCATTTATGGCATTTTATCGGTCTTTTGAAACCCTTTCCGTGCTTCACTATTTTCTTTTGCCCATAATCACTAACTATCTTGGCATTGACTTATCACAAACCATGAAAAAACACTTTGATTATAAAAATTTGGTTGAAGTATTTGATTTTAAAAAGATTTTTTGACAAACGGCCAAGGAAGACGAATTGTTGCAACAAACTTTTAATTCTTGTTATTATTAAAAATTAAACACATTAAAAAGGTACATTTTTCAATTATTGACGTATTTGCGCTAATTTATTTATTTCACAAGGACAACCTTTACGTAAATATATTCTCAGTTTGGTTTCAATCTTTCACAACCACTCCATCCATTTATACAATGACAATGCAGCATCTTAACAGTCTGGAGTTTAATATATTTTGATGTTGAAAATTACCACTAATTATGTCACAACAGAAAGTTTTATATTTAAATCCTTCGATTTTATATGAACCAATAACTTCTTGCATACATTTCCAAACATGGGAATATTTTTAGAACTTGGTATATTCAACCGCTTCAGAGAAAAGGTCTTTTTCACTGTTGAAACTGTCGAAATGTTATTTAAGAGGTAATTTGAATGAGCAAACAATTTTATAACTTATCCATTTTGTATAAAACCATGTCAAATGAGCTCTTAAAATTAAAAGCATACTGATGTTTTTCACGAAAAAAAAGCCTTATAAAAATGTGGATTGTTATTTAATCTAAATAGAGATTTTATATTAGCAAAATAAACATTTGAGTGGTGAAAACGTTATGAACTGTATGGTTTTTGGACTTCATCTTATACCTGCTCTTGGGTCTAAGAACCCTTAATCCGCATCCACCGTGATCTTCTCGTAGTAATTGGTGATCGTTCCAAAGGATTGGAAACGATACACTACAATAGATTAAAGAAATAATCTAGGAAAAAAAGTTATCTGAATTAGATTCAGTGCACAAAAGTATTAGCATATTCTATAATTTGTCATAACAAAGGATGCTAGGGTAAAACCCCTATCGAGAGCAGTTTAAAAAATTAAACTTTTAACAGGATTCTCTTCAGATGAGGTTCACACAGATGTATAAATACTGACTTCATTTTCCATTGCTTTTATCAAGTTCGGTACGCTCGGTCGCTGGTCGGGAAAGTTGGCAAGTTGAATGAAAATACAAACATCGGACACAAATCGGACGCCAAACAAGCGTGACGCGGGGTTCCGGTTGCGCTTCGATCGACCACCGGTGGAAATTCGTGCCGCTTAACGCTGTCACTTCAAAGTCCCATCAAAAACCGGTGGACGAGGAACGGGGGTGGGTTTGGTGGGGGGAGTACTGGAGAACTACGGTTCGGTTACAACGCCACGTCTGAGAGAAAAACCAAACCACTGCAAATCGACAGCCGTGGTGGGGGTTTTCCTCGGCGGGAAACTTGTGCGCCGGGAAGGGCAAATTGAAAAGATTTCCCAACTTCCGGGTTTGATTGGTGGCGCGCCGGAGTTAAACACCGTGCGAGCGCGGGGAAGCCGAATTTGGATACGAATTTTCCCGCATGGCGAGCAGCTGGAAAAGCGGTCGTCCTCCGGACGGGCGCATATCACATCAAACGGGATTTTCCCGCTTCTGAGCTGGCGAGGTGTTTAATTAGAAACCTCACCAGAGTCGACCGGAGACCGGAAAGCCAGACAAACGGGAGTGCAGCTGAACGAGAAACAGGTTCACCCGAAATCAATCAAACTTTTATCGGGAATGTAAGGGTTTACGTTATATAAACATCTTACCGAAACGTTGGCCGATTTAAGTTTTTCCCCGGGGTGGCGTTCCTGGCGATAGTTTTCTTTTGATCACCGCTCAAAGGAAAGGATCAATTAAGAACTTTTTTCCGTCGCATCTCTCTCTCCCTCTCCTTTATAAGCAAAGGTAAAACCGACATGTAAATAGCAAAAACAATCCGAAAGAAAAAACGAATGTGTTAAAGCAGAGATGTCAAACATGTGGACCGCAACTCCTTCGAAATACATGGAATGTCGGTGAATTTCATACAAAAAAGAGCACTGAACCACCATCAATTTAAATACTTTCTATAAGAAAGTCATACAAACCATTGATCCACATCAAGCTTACACATAACGGAGGACATGAATAAGGGATTTACACAGATTTTTTAAGCAAAATAAAGTGAGTCTGAGCTGAGCTACAAGAGCTTTCAGAATAAAATAACAGATTTGTAGCAGTGTATAATATAAATATAATATATAAAATATATAAAATAAGCAACGACAAGAGGCAATCAGGAACGGTTCAAAAATCCATAATGCTTTGATCATAGAGAATGTTTTCTGAATTGCTCAAACCTGACAGATACCCGAAATGAATTGCAGAAAGACGAACATAACAGATAGTTGCTCAGAAAAAAAAACTGTTTCCCAAAATTGATAAAATTTGGCCGTAAATTTAATTAAATTTGATTTAAAGTTTCTTATAGACTACACTGCAACCAACTTATGCAAAATTTCTCCTAAAGCAGTTATGTTTTAGAAAACATTTTCAAGTATCAAGTTTATTGAAACATATTTTGCTATTCAACAATATTGTGTTTTTTGGTGAAGAGTTGAGAAGAAAAGTGCATAATTACTGTAGCTAACTGATTGTTGAACATCTGTCTCTATCACTACACTATTTACTTTTACTGTTTTTACTCTTTTATTTTTATTTTCTTACTGTAAATTGATCATACAATGATAGCGCTTATTTCAAGAAAATAAAATACAGGTAATGAATTGTTGGATATGATTTAAAGCAAATTTATAAAAGTTAATATAACACACCAAAAGTTCCAAAGTGTAAACCTATTTTGGGAGGAGATGCGGTCCGCGAGGTCAACCGAGTTTGACATCGCTGTGTTAAAGGAAACCTTCCTAACGACTTAATGACGCCCAGTTGGCTCGTTGCTTCTGGACGCATACATCAACGCTTACGGTTAGTGAACGAAACTAATTTACAAAACACGCGGTTTGTTTGCGGTAATTTGTAGAATTTTCCTTTCCAGCTTTCTTTGCTGAAGGCGGCAGTGAAAAAATGTTGAGACTGAATTTTACGCTGCTTCGTTTTGTCCATCTTATTTAACCGAATAATTCATCATTACAAGACGGCCCAAAGGACGCCGCGCAGAAAAGGAAAACCATACCGTTTAATGACCACAAAGAAGTCCGTCATCGGAAAATGCCAGAGAAGGTTTTGTACAACTATCTTTTCCCCCTTCCTCTCGTTTCGACGCCCGCGTGTTGTATTTTATATGTTTTGTTTTTGCCTGCGGTGCCTAAACGTCACTCCGCTTGTCGAAACAAATGACGCCTAACTGTGACCGCATGGGTTTTGGTCGATTAATTTTCCTCTCCCAATCGATAATGGGGGACACGCATAGTTTTGCCTTTTTTTGTCTCCTCTTTTTGTTTTGTTTAATTTTCCTTCGTTCATTAACATTATCCGATTGCAAAAAATATATAAAAATAAAAATGGGCAATTGCCCAAAGCGTCCCAAAGTGAAGCAATAAATAAAACAAATTGACATTAAAACCCGATGGTCGAGCAAAAAACATAAAACCCAGGTTAGGAGGAAAAAAAAGGACACATGATTATGAAAACTATGCATGCGGCCTAACTCCCGAACAAATTACCCGCATTTGCGACGCACGGACCTCCGGTTGGGTCGTTCTCCGTCCCCTCCTCCACTCCACGCGAAGGATAATGATCGAGGGGACGCACTGGAAAACCACAAAAACCTCGAATCAGCAGTGGAAGTAAAAAACAACCCAATGAATGACATTAAAACACTTAATGAAGGAAAAACAACGCACGGCAAACGATCGCATTTGCATCGGGGGCGAGGGCGAAGGCTACAAATGTGGTGGTATGGTGCAAACATGGTGAAAAAAAAACAACGGAATTGGAAAACCGCTCGGGAAAATGCAACCGATCGCGGGATCGGGATGTTTCTCTTTTTCGGTGGTGAAAAAAAAATACAAAACAGACCACGAGGCGAAGGCCCTTTAAAAGCGAAGGGAAACTATTTAACAGCGCAAACTCCCCCGCCGTGTCGGTGCGCATCGGTGGAAAACGTTTGATGACTTACTTTTTTTTCGGCCTCCTTTTTGTTAAAGAATGTCACTTTCGACGCGCATCACTCCCTGAACGTTTTTTAATTCCAGCACCAAAAGGGAAGCACGATGCGGAGAGGAGAAAAACAAAAAATGACACTTTCAGCGATGATATTCACAATGAAAGTCAAAGTTGAAAAAGAAAATAATAATAAAAAAACAGATACACTCTGGACCTTCTGGTGTCGATGGAAAACCGAAGCCGGAGTCACCCAACCGTGCCAACGCGAGTGTGATGCGTGTGGAAGGAGGGAGGGAAATCGGAACGCAATCGTCGACAAATGTATGCATAACAAACGCGATAACATGATGGCAATAAAGTGCGCTTGTAAGTTTTCCCGGGGCGAGCGCTTTAAAAGCCGAGCCGCATCCTTTTTTTTTGTTTTTTCGAACGGCGCGGGGGTGTATTTGAAGGGTGTCAATAAGTGGAGGGAATCAACAGGGGAAAAAGGGACATCGACCGAAATGCACCACGCAGAGGGCGGAAGCAACCCGAAAACGCACCCTTCGAGGAAAGGCGGAAAAGGAATCTTCCTTCTAATTGCACTTTTGTCCAGCATGATTTATTCAGCGTCGGTTGTTTATATTATTCAACAAATTAAACAACGATAACTGGTACACTTTCACACCGCACACACCGCTTGGCCGTAAATGCGGAAGTCATTATTCATTATCGCTTTTTAATTTACTTTTCTGGTCATAATGGACACCTCTTTAAAAGTGTCTGCTTGTGTTTAACCCTGTTTGCATTAATTGTTTTCAAATAAGCTCTTCAACAAACATTTGGACTAAAATTATCCTGTTATAGAACAGTGTGTTATTTGGAGTACAATTATAAAGGGAAAAAGTGATTTACAAAATTGTTTACTGACGTGATAGTTTACTGATACTTTCCAAATGAAATATATTAAAAAGTTACTTTGTGTTTTTTGTTAAATTTAAAAGTTTTTCGCCAAAGAACGCTGGAAAACGTTGCCAGTTCTTATTCATTAATTCCCCTAAATCCCTTGCAGTGTCGGATTTAACGGTGCGCAATAGAATTCATCAATCAGTTTACAAACAACAAGATTCATTTGAAAAAGTTGCATACCTTTCTTTGTAAAAATAAAATTATTCCTTCTAAAACGAGTTACGTGTTTAAACGAATACTTCATGCGGATCTTAAAGGGAGAAGTAAAATTATTTAATTTTCTAAATCTATTGATTAAATAAGAATTGTTAGAAAAAATTGATGATATTAAACTTCGAGAAGTCCTCCTGAAAACTTATTGATAGTAGGATAAAAGCAATAGAACGTTAATTTTATTGAAAAGTATATCCCTCCAAACCATTTGTTTGTTTTATAAGCGGCAAGTAAAGCACTTGTTGTATAAGTTTTATGACATTTGTGTGTCATTTCAAGAGGTCGTTGTTGCACTAAAAAATTAATAGTCTGTAATGGCCTTTTGATCTGATTTCAAAAAATTTACCTTCCACATTGATGTCTTGCACAAGTTTTTACAAAACGTCATTTAGAGAAAATTATTCTACCATGTTCTGGGAAGTTCTAAAAAGAAAAACAAAAGTGCTTAAGGCGGTTCTCGTGCATCTGTATCAATTGTACGACAAAACTTTGAAGCCCGGTTGATTGAAAACCCCATCCCAGAGACGATGGAAATTGTCTTGCTCATATCGTTGAAAGGAAACTGCGGGAAGAAAACCCTCAAGTGAAACAACAAAGAGTGAGCGCTTCAATACCATTCGTGGAAGCTTTCAAGATAGCCGATTGAAAAGCGAGAATGCAAAACGTTGCAGTAATTACACTGATTGCGAAGAGGCCTTGGTGTGGAAATGGGAAGATCAAAAGTGCTCTGGATGCTTCGGTGTTCGTCCTCGTGCTCGACTTTTCCCTCGCGCTTCCTCTCGTGTTCAGTTCTTTGTTTTTCCCTTTTTTTTCGCCGTAGCAACGGTAAATTAATTCAACTACAACGGTGCGCCCTGATGATGATGACGACCGCTTTAAAGTGCTCAACAATGCGGCTCAATTTCCATTTCCCTATTTTTATTTTCTGTATTGCTTGTACCCCCCCCCCCCCCACCCTCCCCCTCGTGTAAACCGTCGAGCACCCGGAAAGTGGGCATGCATGTAGCGGGGCAATTAAAAGCGCATATTTTCGGGGAAAATCATAATCGGCCACCCGGGATCGCGAGCACCGGGTGTTCGTCCCGTACCCCCGTTGAGGTGTAGGGGTGCGAGGAAAGGAAGGGGAGGGTGCACATGTGAGGTATGATGAGCCGTGGTCGAGCGGACGATTAGCGGCAACCCATGGAAAACGGGTGGAAAACACCCCCAAACAACGTCAAACGTAGGAATGGAGGCCTTTTTTCGGAGAGATCCTTATCGCGACGCTCTTTCGTGGTTTGACGCGTGGACCGACCTGAACTACCGTGCTCCAGCTGGACACGGCCTTTTTTGTGCGTCATAAATCCTGCCTCTCATACCTCTCCCCTAACGCCTCACTTTCCCCCCTTTCAGGCGATGAAGTCATCTCAATTATGTGCGTCACCGCGACATAGAACCTAAGCCTCCGGAGTTTCCAGAGGGGGATCTCTCCCGACATTCGTCAGCTGGAGAAGTCCCGGGGCATGGTGTAAAAATGACAACCGACGCCTAACCCTCAAACACTCACATACACCACTTGAGGTTAAGTGAGAGTAAATTAATTAAGATTCAAATTGCTTTCACGACCCGAGGTACAACCACGCCGTGAACATAGACATAACCGTGGGTGACAGCACACCGGAGTGTCGCCACGCTGTTGCATTACGCGTTTCCCTTCGCACCTCCCGAGCGTCGTGGTAGTTAATTTTCCGCCCGTTTTCCAGCGCACGTGGCACGCTGACAATTCGAGATGTAGCAGAACTTCCAGGCGTCTGGGACAAGATGTCAGACAAGATGTTTTTGTCATTACACTGGATTCCCTCTGTCTCTCTGGACCTCTGGGGCGATGATCCTGCACCTCGAGGGTCCCTACGTGCGACGGAAAACAGATCGACCAGATCAAGCGATGTCCCCTCCGAGTAGATATGATTTATTGAGTCCCGCGATCATCCCGTGTCGGGAGAATGATTTAAGGTTCCCGGTCGCGCGACCCTCCGCGATTGGAAGCGGGACCACGGCTAAGGAGTTCGACTGTCAAGCGATTTCCGGTTCAAGTCTCTCGGTAGCCACCGCCTGAAGAAGCGTCTTAACACACGCCACATCCGGTATTCCATACGAAAAATCCATGTCGCTTCTGTCGTCGGTACGGTTGGACGCGTGCCGCGGCTCTTCCCTAAACATTCAGATCAATTCATTTCGCCGCCAGCCGCTTCCTCTAACAGATCAAAACCGATTACAGCTGATTATCGGCGACGCGACCCCAAAGTGGAGAGTTCATTAGGAGGATGCTTCCGACACATGCGGTGATTTGCCCGATTCTAGCACCAAACTGTAGATCACGTGCTGAGCCGTGTTCCTGTACTTGATCTGTAAATAGAACCGTGCGGAGGACATTGAGTAATACAAGCAGACATGCATGTACAGTCATTTTTCGGAGATATCTAGAATCGGTTTTCTTTACAGGTTCTTACATGACAGACTTATGTCGTAATTCGTCAATTGAGCTGTGCACAAAGTATCGATATGTATTAACATACCTTATTAGTTGAGCCTTAAAATTCTGGTAAGAATACTCTGAATACTCTACCTTCAAACCTCAAGGGATAACCCCTTGTTTATTTTGCCTGACATAAGTTTTATCGCATAAGTTTTTATCGCTTTTATCGCGCTATTAGACATAAGTTTTATCGCTTTTAGCGGAGCATTTCTTATTTTCCACCTCTACTTTAAATGAACACACATTTTTGTCTGCTAACTAGACAATAGTTTGTTCGCTTTGAGTAGATCATTTTTAACTTCTAATTTAAATTGAACATCTTGTTTAAGATTATGCTGTAGTGTTTATTTTTGTCTGATTACTAAAGATTAGTTTGATCAGTTTGAGAGGATCGTTTTGCTTTTCCATCCTCTATATCTAATTACGAACCATTTTATTTTAGAATATCGCAAAGGTAGTGTTGTTTATTATCTGATTTCTAGTCATAAGTTTTATCGTTTTTTTAACGGATCATATTGATGTTTTAACCTCTACTTTAAATGAAGAACTATCTTGTTTTAGAATATCGTAAAGCTTGTGTTGTTTATGTTATCTGATTTCCAGACATAAGTTTTTTTTAAAGGATTGTAATGATTTTTATCTTCTTCTTTCAATTAAGAAACATCTTGTTTTAGAATACCGTAAAGCATGATAATATTGCTTTTTCAACTAGAATAGAATAACATTTAGCTGAAAAATATTGGATAGAAGATAATATTGCTTTGCTTTTAATTTAAATCAAGAAACATCTTGTTTATTTTGTTCGGATTACTAAACATTACTTCTATCGCTTTGAGAGGATAGTATCGCTCTACCATCCTCTATTTCAAATTATGAAACATCTTGTTCTACAACTATCTAGACAACATCTAGACATATGCTTTATCGTTTGTTTTAAAGGATCATATTGCTTTTACATACTCTCGTAACGAATTTGTTTTGGAATATCGCACAGCTTGCGTTGCTAATTTTATCTGGTTCCTAGACATAAGTCTTACCGTTTTTTAAAAGGATTACATTGCTTTTCCATCCTTTATATCAAATTACGAAACATCTTGTTTTAGAATACCGTAGAGTTTGTAAATTTCACATTGACATCTTTCTTAGACATTACTCAAGGTTAGATTTCATTTAAAAAAAACATTGATAAACTATATCTGAAAACACTCTCGTTGATGTAGATGTACCAAATAGTTTTTTTTCTTTTATTAAAAGGTATACTCTCTTAGGTAAATATCTAAATAGTTACCACAAATCAGTCGTAATAGCTTATCGAAATTTAGTAAACAATTAACGAACAATAATGCATAGTGATAAAATCATTCCTGAAAAGAGAGATGCATACTACATAAGAAGATTGCAGGCTGCAGTAGTTCGGGATAGGAACTAAGGACGCACTCGTTCACAAACAAAACACCATCTTGTCCACTTGTGAGCCATCCAGTGCTGCGTGTAAATGAAAATCAGTTCCACTCAAGCGCAACCCCCAATCTACATCGACACTGGAAAAAACACCATAAAACAACCCGCAGAGCGATGGCCAAGAGGATGCACTCATAATTGGTAGGCGCAAAATAAAAAAAAAACAAATCCAAACAAGCTTCGAGAGCGAGGAGGATCTAATTTTATGCTGCGGGAACATAAACGCTGACGCCGGTCGCTCGGGAATGGTAAAAATCTATGCGCTAGGCTGCTAAAACTAGTGCTATTCGAATAATAAAGGGAAAATAATAAAAAATAAGCTAGATCACGAAGGGCCGGGGGACGGGGGAAAACGGTTCTCATTGACAACACACTGTTGCCATCGTCAATCATCCACTCATTTATTCCTTCGCTAGGGTGTTTGCATGGTTTTCCACACGGAGCAGGAAAACCCCAGGGCTCGGGTTACGAACTCCAGCATAAATGCAGCTTTGCAGTTGCATGGAAATGATTAGCTTGGCGCATCGTTAACCTAATTCAAACTGATCTTTTGTTATAAATTGCAGCTGCAAAAATGAAAAGAAAACAAGTACTCTCAGCAACGGCATTTTTCGTTTTATTTGTCTGGAGTTTTCCCTCGAGTTGGTTGTTTATTTGCTGCGCTTCCCACATCCCAGGCATTTACGCCACCATCATCATTCTCCCGGCGGCTTCGGTTTCGAGTTTTACATTTCTCCATTTACTCTTTCTTCCACATCAAGCACCCCCATTTCCCCCCTCCCGTTTCATCGAAGATTCGAGTTTATAGCTTTTTCATCTGCCATCACGATGCGGAAAATGCGAAATTGATCTGATTGCTTCGGCGGGAAAAACCGGTGCCCCATTTTTGCGGCGCGGAAAAGCGGAGGGCGTGTAGCGTAGGTGATAGGATTAGGAAATCCGGCCGTAGCCCAACGTAGACGAGAAGAATAAAAAAAATAATACACCACAACACCGCTCGGGCGTATCGTTTTTCCTTCGCTTTTTAACGGGGTTTCGGTTTCCGCTGTTTTTATTGGTGTTGAAATTTAATGTTTTAATTATGGCTGAGTGATTGGATGGGTCGATCGGGTGGCAGGTTTTCTGTGGTTTTTTTTTTCTCCCATCTAGTTGTGTCGGCGGTCGCTTGTTTTGCCTTATTTTTTTTTTGCCTCTCCACGGAAACAGAAAAATAAAACGCAACAGGACTCGTGCGGCGGGGTTTCTAGGACAATTTTACGAGGCAAAACTTCCCGGAAAATCGGTGCGTCGAGTGATTTGTTTGTCGCCCGAGCTTCCGTGGCGAGTTTTCCTCGAGCGAGCCTGTCGGCGCATCGCAAAACGGGAGCAAAACTGCAGCCGCAACCTTGGTAGGCTTCCGGGCGGGGCGGGGGGAGGTTGGGCCGGTTGTCATAACGAAACTGAGGCCCGGGCCATAAAGTGTTGCTGGTGAGCTCATAAAAAAAAGTGATTTAAATGGAAATTGAGCAGCACGGTGGCGACGGTCATCCTGTTGCTGGAAAATGGAAATTTTATTGCCACCAGGTACCGCTCAGCCAGCAAGCGAGCCTTGTGTTTTCCCTGTGTGGCTGGCTGAGTGTGTTATGTTTTCCCAGTATCTCACACTGGAAATCTTTACCAATTTCGATTAAACTAGAAGAACGAACACAATTTTTATGCTATGTTTAATGTCTTCTGTTGCCAGCAATGAATTTCCTTTTTATTTATGCTTTATGTGTATTTGCCTAGGGAAATTAAATGGTGTCAAATCCGTTTCGGTCCGTATATCTGTACGAACGCACATCATGAGGTTGTTTGAAGAATTGTTACTTGCTTTTGCTTTTGCTACTTCACAGTTTAAATGTGCTAGAAGAGTGAATTGATTTCAAACCGACCAAATTTAAATGGCTTACCTACAATATTCCTGTTCTTTTTACCGATATTATTGCAAAAAAGGTTGTAAATTGTCCTATTTATTTCACACTAAATTGAACACTATTCCTTTCAAAACGTGTTGACACTCTTTCCATATTTTATCTACCTTTTTGTCCTGTAGTTTCTCTAATAATTATGTTTTTTTTCGCAGTAATAGATCTTTGCAGTTTCTTTTCCTAATGTTATATTTACCTGGTGAATGTTACTTAAACACTTTAACCGCCTGCGTTCGATGTTGGTAGTCAAAACACACTTCTTTTGAATTCGGTTCGCAATTTCCATTTCATTCAAAATATGTTGGTACCCTTAACATATTTTATTCGACTTGTTGCACTGCAGTTTGTCTAGTTGCAACTTATTAACGTTTGCATTAAACATAATAGACATATTTTTACGACTTCTCATGCAAAAATGAAAAACGCTAGCAATTTTCTTTTGTGACATAAAAAGTAGCATTTCTTTTTAATTTAGATCCAGTTTGACAACTTTATCAATTGAATTGAATCCAGCGCGACCAAAACATTGCAGCAACTACGTTGGATTACATGTTGGATTTTCCTGCTTTACCGTGGAACAAACTTGTTTGACGTTGTACGACATTTCCTGTCCGCCAAACTCAGCTAATTTGTATTTTTGACTATTTGGTTACTTATGAAGACTTTAACTTTAAAATAAAGTTTTAAATTTGTTTTTTGTTTTCACAACAATATCTATTTGCGGTTGCTTTTCTGATTGCATTGTACATCTTAGAAATGTAATCGTAATAGACTAGCATTCTTTTGCTATCAACTTCGGTCTAGTTACTGTGACTTCTAAGGTTTCTTCAATTCTTTACTCCTGAAAATGACATCTATCCGTCCTGACATCTAAGATCATTTGCTTGTAATAAATCCTCTACATATTTGTGAGCTTGTTTTGCTCATCTTTCATTCAAAACAGTAAGTTAAACTAATTTTTTCCTATTCTATGCATTTGAAACATAAGAATATATATTTTTAATTCCTTAAATAGGATTTTATATTACGCTCAAAAATTGATTACTGATTGTCAAAAGAAAAGAAAAATACATCAAGCGCAGAGGCAAATGAAAATAAGCGTATTTAATCCCTTCTCCCAGTCCTGTGGAGCACTTTTACAGCGGTTATTTTCGGAACACCATGTCTCATGTTGGAGAGAGCAATTTTGTACTTCATACGGACGAAAGCATAACCTCTCGCGAAGTAACCACTGTTCGCGCTGAATGGAAGGAAAATGATAATAATAACTCCCGCATCCGCCCGTAAGCCGAATATTAAAATGAAGCGCAAGAGTAAATTGATAAGCTGCGCTGGCGGGAAAATCCCGAAGAAACACCGGTGGAGGGGTGTATTGGGAAAATCAAAGGATGTTTCGTTCGTTTCTTATTTTCCTTTCATTTTTCCAAATGCCGGAATCAACAATGGGACGATTCAACGACGAACAGCAGAAAGCGGTGGTGGGGTCGGCGGTGTGGACCTTTTCCTTTTCCGTAGCGGGCGGAAAATAATTATACCGATTGCTTACCGGCGGAAAATCGGGACACGGTTGAACGGTAGGTTCGATATCCCGGAAAACTCGGCTCGGATTGATGGTGGTTTTGGCGTACGAGATGCCAAGACGATCCTTTTGATGTGCAGCGAGAAGAGTTTTCTGCCGAAATGGAAAGTGTTCGCTGTCTGGGAAATCCATGAAAAGGGGGGGAGGGAAAACTTTCTGCCGATTGTTGTCGCTGTTGTTGTTTGCTGTAGTATTATTTTGGTGAATCATTTCACTCCGCAATTATTCTTCGCTCTTCCCTCCCCCCCTCCACGGCTACCAACGCTCACCCCAAACCCCCTCCCCCACTTTGGAGAAATAGAAATTTTCACAAATAAAACGAAATGCGTGCGATGGAAGATGATGGAGATTTAAATTTGATTTCCCATCGATCCATTAAAAGCGCGCGCCGTGAAGCGCTGATCTCTCTCAAATCATTGTCTGCGTAAATCCACAAAATGAGCTCCCCGACTCGACCCTTTCCGCACCGCTTTCCCGCTCCAAGCTGCTGGAAAAATCGGTCGTGAAATGTTTAAATCCTCCGCCCGAGTTCATCCGCGCCAGGTTTTACGTTGTAATTTCACGTTCCTGGCTCGGGGAAAAACCTTTGGGATGTACGATTCCGGGTGCGTCATTTTCTTTCAACATGGTAATTTTCCCTCATACACCTTCCCCACCATTGTCCCTTCAATTATCATTTTAAAATCACTCCTCCAGCTCAGACCCGAAATGGCAGGCCGTTAAAAAGTGCGTTACACACATTGTCGTTTCATAGTTAATTCTATCCCTACCCACCCTTACCCACGCCTTCCCCCACACCCTGTGTCTTTCCGGGAACGGGCGGGGTGGGGAGGGGTGCAGATTTTTGGCGAAACTAATTACTATACAATTTTATTGCGGAGCCTTTTTGTTTTATGACATCATCATCATGACACCGTATCATTGGCGGATTGTCATTAAAAGCATCCCCCTTGCTCCCCTCCCCCACTCGGCCGCTTTTCCGAACCTCACCCCATTCCACAACTCCCCCGTCCCCGTGCCCAAATCGACATTATTATCGACAAGGTCGTTTCGGGTCGGGTTTTTTGGCGAAAGAAATTTTCCGGGAGGGGAATTTACGAGCGGCGTTGGTTTTCCGGGGCCCGCTTCATCATTTCCACGAGCTTACGAGCGTGCTAAACACTCCCCGACCACCACACGGTACACTCGGCCCGGGCCGTAATTTATCCGCGACCATGAGAGTCGTAAATCGGTCGCCTAAGAATCGATTTTAATTACTCCGGTTTTAAACTTGCCTTTGCTAGAGTGTGTATTTTTTTCGTAGACAGAAGGAAATATTTAAATGGACTTCTACCAAAACCACGAGTAAACAAGTGATGGTTAGAAAGAAGAAAGAAAGAAAGAATGTTCGGTAATTTGGTGGTCGTTTTAAGTTACATCTCATTGGTGTGTCTAGTGCAGGGGTCGGCACACGTTTCTAGAAAAGGGCAAAATGATAAAAAAGAACCAAAAACTATATCTCCAACCAAACTCAAACCAAAAATTTTGAAACTGATACTAAACCATTATCAATTATATGAACCAAAAAGTAACATAAAGATAAGATAAAATATTTCAAAGTTTAACATCGAACTGTTAATTTTAATATGTTTTTCTTTTGTACGTGATCAAAATAAATTTAACTCAACGTTCGATGTGCTTTTAGTTCAAACTCTTTTTATTATAATTTAAATTAACCAGCTCTCAAGTTATTTTAGCTCAGAAAAACTTTGCTGGCGTACTCTTTTTTACTAGAATAACTTAGCTTCGGGGTTTTCAATATTGTGAACCATATTCTGGGTAATATGGAGTAATAATAGTATTGCTTGAATGTATTTAGTTATTGTAAATCCAAAGCTAACAAGTTACGTTTGGAACGATCAATGCGATCGAGAATGTTTAATAAAAATAAACGAGGAAGTGGCTTGGGTTTTAAACCACTTCGTTCATTAGTTTCCTTTTTTTTAACGTACCTTTAAAGGAATAAAAAAGAGTGATATAGTGAACAAATATGACTCTCGGTTTAAGTAAAATCTAGAGTTGTGTAATTGCCATTTAGATTCATTAATCTGAATGATTTTTTGCATCGTTTTAGAGATTCATAAATCTTTCTATGATTCATGAATTCCAAAGATTTAATGACTTTAAAAATACAGATAACTAAGCTTTTTTTCGCCAATGAAAGAATCATGAAGTTTCATGTTTCATAAGGGTTTTGAAAGATCATCGTTAGAAGATTTGAATTCTAAAAGATTCATCTTAGGAGAATGATTCAGATGAATAAATCTCGCCTAAAGATTCATAAGGCACAACACTAGTAGGCCGGACTTTGCCGACTCCTGGTCGAGAGTATTGTTTTATTTCTTCAGCTAACTTCAGCTAACTAAAACGCATCTAACTTCCAACCATTCCCCACACCGCTCCAACGTGCGTTCTTTTATGATAGTATGCTAAAATCAAGATAATAAAAAAATACCCCAACAAAGGAGTGTTATAGATGGCCGAGAATATGCTCCCGCTTGGGGAACGGAAACACATGTCCACACAAGCAAGACGAAGGAATGGGTTTGGTGTCCCGTCGCGACTTGGGAAACCGATCCCGACGAGTGCGAGCTGCCGAGTTTTCACCCAACCGCACTAGTTTTCCTTTTTTCCCCGGCTTCCGGCGTCTCGTTGACCGAGTTTGATGAACTGAACCAAACTGAACACTTTTTCCGAGCGACAAAACGACAACAAAACATAAAGAGAATATTTATTACACACACACAAAACACACACACATGTACCGAGGCACATGTGAGCGGGCTTCTGGACGGACAAAGGAAGAGGAAAAACCGATTGTGATTCACTTTTCTATTTGCACTCCGTACTCTGCGGCGCATAATTATATCAATTATGCTGAACATGATTAAGCGATGCATCATTTATAACCAAAGCCCTATCTCCCTCCCCTCCCCCCCTCCTCACCAGAATTGGGTTCATTGAAAGGATATGTGGAAATATATCTATGTGTGTGTGTGTGTGTGTGCAGTTGCTTGGGGTTTGATAGTCTGGCTAAACAATCGGATGAGTTATTTCGTGTCGTTTAATGTCCGTTTGAATGTGGCACAAAACCTCGGTGGTTATTGAACAAAAACCGAGAGACCCCCCACTCCTCTGTGTTCCCCGTCCTTTCCTACACCCCCTCTATTTATATCCTTGGGACATTTAGTACAATTTTATGCATACACTTTTTCACTTTCCGTTTTCTGCAAATGTGGAATCATGTTCACAGACAACTCTTTGAAATCGTGCATGGGGAAACGGGGGAAGGGTCACCACGGTTTGTCTTATCGGTAGCCTTGGTCCCGTCGTGTAGATAATCAAATTCATCCCCCTCCCCCCAAACCCCCCCACCCCGTTCGAGGGGAAAATCCTGTCCCAGTGAAATGGGTTGGATGGATCGATGTGGTAATGTGAAACGATTTAGAGCGAAATATATCATTACCCTACGAGTATACGGATGACGTGCACACCGGGAGGTGGAGGGGGTCTTTTGTATGGAAAAGCGAACCAGCAAAGCAAGCACGAACAAACAAAAAAACAAAGAAAGGAAGATGAATCTCCACACAAGGAGATAGCGAAGGGATAAAAACGGATGGCCAGGATGCGTCGCTCGCATCGCTCAATCGCACATATGAAATGGTAAAAAATGGCTCAAACCCCTTGAGTGACATGTGTGTGTGCACGTGGTTCGCAACCCCGGAAGCGGGAAGCGGCATTTCGGACGCGCGGTGGAAAAATGACGACGATGATGGCGTAGCCGATGATGCGACTGATAAAAAATGAACCTTGCCTGGGGGGGGAGGAGGAGGAGGACTGGACGGCGCGGGACGAGCGGAAGACAAATGATTTTCACTTAATTTAATGACGTAGAAAGTCGGCCCGAGTCAACGCGGCGAAGGAAATAGATAATCAAATTGTTTTGTACTGCCTTTTTGCCTTCTCTTTCTTTCGTTCTCTATTGTGTCTCTTTACGCGACTTTTCTTCCACCTTCCCTCGAGTCCTGCCATCTGCACTGTCCGAGGTCTAGAGTCGTCTTGGAGTTCGATTATATTTTTCTCGAGACGTCTTGTTTTTTTTCCTCCCAAGCAAAATCGACGACCGCGGTCAGTATCGGGTTTCCCTTCGACTTTTCCTTACCGGTCAGCGGGTCCGCTGCCCATGTAGGCATTTCTTTTGTATCAACTCGCCACCCCGGGGCGAGGGGTTGCTGTTGATGATGATGAAGATGAAAAGCACGTATTTATTTCCATTCCGCTTAATGAGCGAGTATGCCAGTGACGAATGTTACATAATTTTGCCGATGACCTTCCGCCGCGCATCCGACAGGATGTTCCGGTGCATGCGTGAGTCAGGCTTTTTTTTTGGTCGATCGTTTACCATTATTATTGTTCATTCCAATTGTTTTCCCGAGCAGATTATTTCCATTTTCACGATCCCGTATGCTTGGTCCCGAATTTCATGCATATCAACTCGAATAATTGCGAAAACTGCTGCCACATAATATCGAGGGATAAGTACTACAGGTTTTTTTTCTCGTTGTTCAAGTGCCAGAGGGTCACTTTTTTATTTGTTGGTTGATGTGTTGGAAGAAAAAAGGACTATGTTACCGTGGATGAAGTCCAAAAAATGATTATTTGCATGTTGTAATGGCACCTGGGCAGAGTGGAATATCATACAAGTCAACCCAGACAAGTATTTTTCAATTTAATATAACTTTTTTTAAAGTTGACCATCAACCTAAACATTTGGTTTCGATTCGAAGAATTTTAATATAAATTAACAAGAATGTTTTAATTATTGTCGTTTCAAACATTATCAAAAATGATAATCATCGACAAATTTGTCTAAATATTCTATATCACAATGTCAAAATTGGATGAATTTTGTTTGTAAGAGATCAATTCTTCAAAATAACCTTTTTCAAAAGTAGCTTTGAAACGATTTACACCTTTCAAAATTATTTGAAACAATATTGTTGCGTGGATAATATATCACCCATTTGCTTTTAATTATAATTTCATATAGCTACACCTTTTGAGACAACTAAGACTCGTATTTATGTGTTAGAGCAAGTTCTCTTGTTGTTATCAATCTGATTAAGCTTGCCAAGTGTTTGTTAGAAACACCGGCGCGGAAAACCATTTTCCAATTGTTCTCTTCTCATCCGCAAAAGCAAAACTATGGTTTGTTACTTCATTTCAAATAAGTTAGTAAAACGGTTAATTTTAATAAATAAATGGGCACAAACCAAGTTACATAATTTAGGGGTCCCGTTGAAGGCCGATTCAATGATTACACAATTGCTATAAGACCACTATAGTGAATAGTAGAATAATAAAAACCACTGATGATATAATTGTGATTTTGAAAAAAGGAAAATGATAAATGGAACTGATAAAATCAGAAAACCTATCCTGTGTGCCGATGGATTCCAGTAGTTCGTAATTATTTTGTAAGATCCCTTTAAGAACCTTTAAAAACTGTGAAAATATTTCAACTAATGATGTTTTTTTATATCACATAATTTTAAGTTCCTTTAAGTTGCCCAGACTTCCTTAGAACCTTTGAAAAAAATGCACATAACCATAGATAGACGTATTTCGAGAAACGATCTCTCAAATGTTAATCAAAAGTCTTAAGTAAAGATGAGAAAAATGATCGAGGGGTCGATACTCACATCGTACCGCACAACAAACTACCTAACTTTGTTTAATAAAAATAAGACTAGAATGAGAAAAGATGTAAGTCATTTTGATGTCAGAGAAGATGTCAGTCAATTTTTCACATTAGCGAACATTGTTGTAAAGCTTATAAGTAAGTTGCGCTAGAATTATGGAATGGACCATTAAATTATCCAAGATGACTAGCTAAACATGCGTTTGCTATCTTTAGTCAAGCAATTTTGAAAGGAAACTTTGCCTTCCAACTACTATTTCTATTTCTCCATTTCTACCATGGTAGCAACCAAACCAATCAGTAGTTGAAAGTAAATGATAAATTTCTTCCATTGGAAAGGCCTAGGTAAGGTCATAATACTTTGGCGATACTTGGAGAGGGGTCGTAATTCTATGTGGTACTGTTAATTTCTGTATTTGTATAGGTTTCATTTGATACATACTTGAAATTAGTTTTAAAAGGATCTTGTTGGAAAACATTTGTTTGTCAATTTCTGGCAACTTTTTATATCTCAAAACCTAAGCTACTAAGCGACGTTTAAAAATTTAATCACTTTTTGTCACTTTTTTCAACCAAACCGAGATGGCTCCTTGCGACGCCTTATTTATGGCCCTTGGTCGCTCCTTCGGTCGGAACTATATTGCGATCTAGGTTCGGATTAATTGTCATCCGCGCTAGTGAATCACTACCCGTTCCACGTTCACAAAGGTAAACAAAGTTTGTTTACAGATCTTGTATGTAGCCTTTAGAAGAATTCTGCTTTGAATCTCATGATTGTTGGAGTTTGGGGCTACCAATATGTTGTTTGTGTTAAAACAGGTAATCACTAAAGAACACATCAAAACAGTAACTTTCCTCCAATGAACTGCACATTCCTCTTCCAATGAACAGCCAAGTATTGCGACTTAGTAAGCACAACATTGTCCCGGTGCTCCAGGCAGAACTCCCGCTTCCAACTGGTGCTGGTAATGCTGTAGGCATGCTGTAATAAAAAATCTCCTAAACTCGGTCCGAAGTTTCCGAAAGGAATCGGTTGCTAAAGTTCCCGAAGACGGACGTACGACGGCGCACGGCGTGTGGACGACATAAAAATCCCGATCGGTAATGGAATGATTTAATTGACGTTCGCCTGGCCATAGAGGGCAGGAACGATGTAGGTTGGGACGTGCACTGAGCTGTCGTTGGCAAAAAAAGACATAAAGAGCCGTAAAGCGCCTGACAGTAGCCGATGGCACTCACGGGTGGTTTGCAGAAAATGTGTGTCATGTTACCTCTCACCCAAACCCTCCTCGCGGCGCGGTGCAACATTGTTCGATGGTTGGAAAAGCGCCGTAGTGACACACAACAATGGAGAAAACAAAATCCGAATAAAACCCCGATCCGGAAAGAACCGGAATCGAACGAATTGGTGGACAAATCACCGGAGTTGATGACCCGCGCCGCTGCAAAACCCGTGGCATCCCAAAGGGCCCCGGGGATTAGTTGTCCAACCGGCGTACGGCCATATTTACGACCGGCTCCATCCGTTCCACACACACACAGAGAAATACAGAAACTGCAGCTGAGCCTTTAATTGATATTCGTCGTAATTAAAACATGACTTGTCTTCGACGACGATGATGACATGGTGATGCCCGGCGATGACGACAACGACGGCGTAATGATGCTGCGGATGCGGATGCCGAAATACTCCCGGCCCTCCAGACTTCCGGTCATAATCGTCGGACGAATGGACCGGCTTCAAGGGAAGCGCATAAAACCACTGTCCACTTGCGAGTACTCCGCGCCGGGGATCAAGCGCATGTGAAGCGATTTGATGGCTTGCCAAACCCAAACCCCTGGCGTGGGTGACACTGGTCAATTTTACGAAGCGAAGCATTATCGTTTTCTTATAGCCTCGAAATCTCGAGGCAGAAACAAAGACGGGAGGGTAACGTCGAAATAAAACGTCACCCACACATCCCACTCGGTCATTGTTGGCGCCCGTGAAATCAATTCGCCACGAGGAAAATTTTCAGGCACAAAAACCTCCACACTCACACAAATGCCAATTTCTGAAGGAAACCCCAATGGATGCCATAACCTCAAAACGGTGGTTTGGGGAATGACCATCGTTCGATGACGACCACACATACGTAATTATTTGACAGTGAACCGTAAACTTAGATAAAGTCTTCTTTCCCTTCCTCTATACAATACAAACATAGATATCCCAGTCTTCCGGATGGGAAGGAAAGCCCTCTGGTATATACAGTGTGCAAATCGGGTAGCGTGACACCAGAAAAAAGTGCAGTTAAAGTGTTGTGGATGCTAACTTTTAAGCTTTTCTTAGGCTTGGGGAATCATTTTATGGTGATTAATGCGGAACTTTACCATTGAATTATACACACGAAAGAATAATTTTAATGCATTATTTAAACATCATGGTTAATATCTGTAACGCTACTGAATGGAACGAAATATTATCTTTTTTATCATATAGATTGAAACAAAAATGTTGAAAATTGCCTAGCTTTATCAATTAGATCAAAATTACGATTCGTAATATACCAACAAACTAATAATAATACCAATATTGTCAAAATTATAACTTGAAATAGGAAATGAAATAGGTCATCTTACAATAAACAGATATGAGATTCGTTTTAAAAAAGGCTTTTCCTTTACTAAAGATGTCTAAGAGCTCAACAAAATAAACGAAAGAACTTTAACGGTTAAAAATATTAACAATATCTTAAGAAAACCCGCAAAACAACGCTCTTTACTTTTTGATTAAATGTGGTGATGATTTTCACTGTAAGTTTGACTAACATATGAAGCAAAAATATACAGTTTTAATTGGAAAAGCAAGTAGTTTGATATGGTAAAACGGAGCAGACCCTGTCCTGAACCCTGCATGCAGTAATTACATAAGGCTACTTGACCAGTTTCAACTAATTCGAAGAGGAACTAAAAGACGTGGAATCTTTTGTATGTTCTCATTATGGTGTTTAATCAGGTAATGGCTTAAAACTAAGCCAATTTAACATGTCAAAATCTCGTTAGAGACGTATTTTGATCGTTAGTAGTTCCTCTTTGCTGTGCTTGTAGAATTTTACGGATACGATGAGAACTTACCAAGATAATTGGGGTTAAACGAGCAAATCGTCACTGTACCTTCACTTTTGGGAGCTACTGTGTATATTCCAGTCTCCCGGATGAGAAGTATAGTCCTCTAGGATATACATCGCCTAGGTTGAGGTGCACAGAGTAAGAAGTCAATTTGGTCGCATGATGACCGTTACGAACCCTCCCTCCACACCCTCCGTCTTCTCCTCCTTTACTTCGATTGGTGGATTTTTTAATCGTTATTAGTTTTTTACGACCACACTTCCCCCTCGAGCTATCGAGCTAGAACTTCCTTTTCGGGCGGAGATGTTCACCCGGCGAAACTCCCGGAACTTGATCATCTAATTCGAGAATAAAAACGAGATTTTACTACCTACGGCCGCTTCGGAAATGGAACCGGTCGGTTGCGTTTTACGGTGGCAATCGTGGCTCAGGTACCCGGGAATGGGTAGCACTCCCGGCGAGATATAGTAGAGCGTAGGATATATAGTAGCGCGGAGGGGTTAAGTACCGGTACGGGCCTGGTCCTGGTTCCAGCGCCAGTAAAACCAGCCCGGTACCGAACAATTATCCCGGAATGGAGCAGTAAACTTCGGCGAGCAAACGGAACTCCAGAATGGAGAATCCAGGAGATCTCGGGTTGCCTACGTGAGCCTGATTTCCAGTGTGTGTAATCCACCTTCAAGTCCCCCAGAATAGACGACAACCAAAGTCAATTGAATGAATTTTAAATCTCAACTGACAAGTGTGACAGCGAAAATAATTAAACGTCGTTTGTTCGACGACCACGACTTGCGAAGTGGAATGGGGGACCACTTCCTGCCACCAAAACCTTTGCGCCTTCACGCCCCAGCAACAATCACCTACACGGGTGTCGTTTTTCTTGAGCAGTTTGCCGTGAACTTCTTCTTGTCACTCACTCCCTCCCACGTCACCCTTACACACAAACACACACACGCATGGTTGAGCAGTGCTTAAGGAAAACACGAAATGGGCCGGCACGGAATGGAACGCCTCGTCGACGCCGCTTTTCACTGTGAACACCGGGGGCGAGGAGGAAAAAGGGAAATGTACCTCCCTCTGCGTGTATCCTGACACCCTCCCCAGCGGGTGTGTCCTTAGGTTGGTCCCGTGTGCGCGCGTGCTGTGGTGACAAAAACTATCCGAACCCTCACGCCTGCTCGGCTGCGAAAGGAGCATTGTTCAACGTTAGGTCGTCGTCGTTGTTCTCATGTGTGGAGGTACAAGGATTTTCCATCGAGCTGATTGAGTGACGGGTGGCGGGCGCGAACCACCGTTCCGGTTCGGCCATCCCGAACGGCATCCCCTACCATTTCGGCGAAGTTAATTTGTCATCCTGCCAAACCGTGCCCTTCCGTTCGCTGGTGAGATGGCAACGGGGAACGGGCAGGGCTGCTGTCGCTTGCACACCAAACTTTTCGTCGAAAACCCCGGGCCCGAGAGATGCCCGCGAGTCAAGTGCAAAGTGTCACCTGCAGCGGCTATTTTGGCGAATGTCCAACCACCTCCGGCATCGCTGCTTCCAATACCTGGAGCTTTATAGGGTTTCGATCTGTATAATGGAATAATTCAAGTGTTAGAGGGAAAATTTTCATCGACACAGACGCACCGGGGAACTTTACAATCATGTAAGGGAATATGACAAATAGCAAGGGAAATTGTGTAACCTCACCGCAGAACTTTGCACTCGGTTAGGAGAGTAATCTTCCAACTTTGCAAAACACATTGTAGTGTACCTAACAATATCGCAATAAGTTAAGTATTATAAATCAACGCAAGCTGTGCATCTGTATACCAAGAGGTAAACGCCAGCATGCAAGGAAGTTCAGTCTTAACTTCCAACTGGGAAACATCTCAATAACATATAGTATCCCCACTATAACATCGTTTCTTGTGCGCAAATGATGTTCCTATCGATAATCAAACTTCGAACTTGAAGCGTTGTTGTCAACAAAAAACACAAAAACATTCTGCTATTGCTTACCTTCCTTATTTCGAGTAGGTATGGTTCATGGTAAACGAAAAATGCCTCGTCTATAGTTAAGATTCAACAAACTTAAACTAGTGGATGTAAAACTACAGATTTTAATTGAATAAATAGATGAATAAACATGCGCTATACTTAATTCACATTTCTCGCGTGAAATTTGACTGATTCATACATACAAGGCAGCTCATCCTCCCGGTCATCAGCTTCGATGGAAGTGGTCGCCGAAAGTGCAGCTTAAAATCTGTCTGCCATGGCGCGTGCTTGTTCTCGTATGCGCTCTTTATACATCAGACGGCCTCGGCGGTAGACGGTGTAGGCTTCCGGGTGTGCAGGATCTTTGAAGTTTGGTTCGGTCAGCAAACGCTGTATTCCCAGTAGAAGCTGTTTAATGGTCATCGCCGGATGCCAATCCTTTTCTTTGTCCAACGTTGATAAAGCCACTTTTCCGGACGGGAACACGTTCGGATGGAACAGGGGAGGTTCAAACATGCATAGCGGGGGGCTGAGAGGGTAGTCATCGTTGAAATACATCCTCAGTTTATAAGAACCACCTTGCCATGGCGTTCGCGTCTTTCCGGGGATAACACATTCCCATACCATCAGGTCCTGGGAACCGTCTCTATTTTTCACCGGCCTGGCCACAAAGCCAAAGGGATGGTCCCGGCGCCAAGCTTTTCTCTCTTCAGTTAAACGTGTAACTGCGGTTTCAGACATGCTGATCTACACGAACTACTTGCACAACAGCTTCTTGTAATGCTGTTTACAACAGATGTCATTACGAGGTGGGTGTAACGTCAACCAAGGTCTTTAAGTACAAGGTTAGGCTCAACCGATTACCAGATTGGGGCTTGTTTGTAAAATATATATGTTTGTTGTTTGTAAAATATAGAAATCCCAGCGATTTTTTGCAAGTCGAATATAGAAACGGCGGATATGGTAGCCGAGGATCACAAGAAAAAAAAGTGTAGATTACTTCCCACACAACACGAAGTCGTATTAAGTTGAATAAATTGAATCACATATTAGTATTTTTCGAATCGGAATCGCAGTAAGCATAGACAATGTACGAGCAATGTATATTCTTTGTTCCATATGATGCCGATTAAGAATGTAATACGATTTTCTTTATGCATACGTATAGATAAACGAGCAATGTCTGGCTGATGTATATCGTAAATCGTATATGATGCCGACTTAGAAAATATACGACTAAACATATACATTTTGAACAATGTACGGTTAGCGCCTCCACTTTTGTACGTATAGGTATTATTTTTGCATCATCTACGATTCAATCATATTGCATAGAAGTACGATTATTTCAAGTTGATATTCGATTTACATGCATACGTGTTGTGTGGGTTGTTAATATTTGGACATCCGCATAATTCGTGGTGTCACAACGCTTTACGATCGGCGCGTTTGCCAGTTCCTCCGTACTTACAGCAAAGCGTGGTGTAAAGTTTGTTTACATTGTTTGTTTACAGTAGGATGAGGCGGGTATCCACTGATAGCGTTGACAGCACACCAGGTTGTTTTCCAGTGCTGCAAAGCTTGGCCACCAGGACATATGGCCTTAGTTGCCGGTCCTTAACGCTTAGAGGTCTACATCACCAGATTAGCTGGCGAAGGCTCAGGATGCTAGATTCAACAGTCGTACGGGTATAAATCCTCGCAGACTAAGAAGAAGTAGCTTTCTTTTGGCCACCCGTGTAATACCGTTTCTTTTTTTTTCGAATAGGCGTACTTACAGCACAGCGTCCTGTAAAGTTTGTTTACATTCAGTTTACAGCTAGTAGGATGTGGCGGGTGCCGTGTACTGATAGCGTTGTGTACTGTCGACAGGTTGTTTTTCAGTCCCGTGAAGCTTGATTATTCCGCGTCGGACAACGGGTCGAAGAAGAGGCTCGACAACTTCGTTTGCGTCGCGACGGTGGAAGAGACGCCTACGCAACGGATGGATTGGATGGAAATTACGGCGCACGCGGGGATGACTCTATTTTTCGGCCTTAAACTTGAACCGTATCGCGCGCGGTGCGATTAGCTCATTCCTCGGATTCGCACCTTCTTCTTCCGTTTGGTTTTTCTGGTTTTTTATGGTACGGCTCGCAATTTTTCAGGGAATTCCATTGTGGTTGGGAATGCGAGCTTCTGGTTTTCCGGCAACAAAACAAACTTATTTTGTTATTTTGTTATTTTGTTACTAAGAAACCGGTTTTAGCGGAAAAATATCCTCCCATTTCCCGTTTCAGGTGCAGCGAACTTCGGGAACAAAGTGGCCAGGAAGGGAAAGGGCATTCCTCTTTGGCAGATGATAGTTCAGAGCTGGAGGCATTGAATTTCACTGGCACGCGTTTGGTCTTTGTTCTTATCCCGATTTGGTTGATCGAAGAAACCTGCTGCCGTCGGGTCGGTGTACTGGAATGTCGCCTACGCAAGACGTCCTCACCTTCTCCAACATTGATCCACAATTTTATTCAAAATAGAGGAATGGAGATGTAATACTCAGGATTCAATATTCCATTTTTCGTTTCCCAATTCCTCGAATCCCTAATGATATTAATATTAATTACCTCCATGAGAGTACACATCCAGAACTCGCTTGGAGTTTCTGGAGTTAAGGAATTATGCTGCAGAAATCGATTGGTTGCATCTCTCGACAGTTTGTGACTGGCAATACCTAATTTCCTGGTAGTTCCAACCACTCAACCGAGTTCCAGGATCCAGGTAGGACACGATTAGGCAAATTCAATTCAAAGAAATCAGAGGCAAACTTTTGCCAACCGACATAAAAGTGAATGAACGTTCGGGACCGGGAACCCTGCGGTTTTTTGGGTTCTAGCTTTGCAGCAAACCCAAGTTTTGCACCTTCTTAGCGTTTGCGGTTGAAGGAAAACTAATCTATTCGCCAGAACGGAAACCATTCTACCGCACCGCAGTGTCTGGGGTTTCGACCCGCCGGTCCATTAAATCATACACTTTGCATGTGCTCCATCGCCGCCGGAGGTCAGATTTCGGTAGGAGCCGTGGCAAAACCCTGAAGCTGGAGGTAGACAAATTAATTGAATTGATAATTATTATCGAGGGCAGGCGTTGACTCACCGAATGGACATCGCCAATGGTTGGGGTGAGTCCACCTCGAATTGGCGTCGACCAACCCGGAAGGCGATGAGGCCTTCCCTGGCGCCACTAAGTGCAATCAATTCATTAACTCGGAGGGATGAGGGCTCACGGAACGGTTCCTTAAAGTTCGCCCTTAGCCTTTGCCGGCCGATGTTCCATGAGTCCGCTGTCGCTCGGCCAATGACAGGAAAATCGGAAAATGTGTAAATCGTAAACCACCACGTCCCGCAGCATCCCGCAGCGTCCGACGGGTTGGAGATTGTTTGCCGAAAATGGGAAATTGTATTAAATTATGGTTACATTGTTTCTCGGTCAGCCTTGCCGTTTTCGCAATTTTCCCTCCCCCCAAACTCCACGAGAGGCGGACGAGATACTCATTGAAAATGGGTCCCCCACTGCCCGTGCCCTTGGCGCTACCAGCGAGCGCAACAGAAGTCTACAGCCCGAAACCCTCGGCAACCTTTCGCTCCATTGTTGCCGAAATGGAGCATCTTGTTTCGAGGCGACGATTATTTTTCCACCAGACGTCGGTTGCGGTTGAGGTAGGAGGCAATTCTGGCGGCACCACAAAACAGGTGGTTGGAGGAGCGCTCTCCGGAGTTCCCTGGCCCGGGAGTTCTTTTCCCACTTCCGGATGTAAATTCACCGGAGCTCGAACGTTCATTCGAAACGGTTAATTATAGGTCTTGGTGGCTGTATTGGCTGAACCTTGTGGGGTTGGCTGCCGCCACTCTGAAGATGATGGTGTTGGCTGTTAGCTCAAGATGTCTGCCTCGCGACGACTCTCCGGTGGGGTTCGCCTATCGCGATTCACGCGCTTGTAGCTGATTTTACATGTACCCAAGAGTTTGATCTGCTACAGGGTATGCTCAGAATAGGTCCTCAGAGATAGAGAGAGAGAGAGAGAGAGAGAGAGAGAGAGAGAGAGAGAGAGAGGGAGAATCTGCTCGAAAAGGGGTTACTACTTTGTTTCGCCAACAAAGCCCACTAAGACCAACACGACAAAGGTGTACGGGAAGACGCTCCTTCGGAACAACCCCAACCCAAGAACGAGCCCTTTCCAAGCGGAGCCGGGCCGGGGGGGAATAAATTAAGTTCCTAAGAAACACATCCAACCGGCCGCCACACCAACGCCGACCGTGCGAGACCGGGAACAGACAAAGTTTTTCCTATAAATTGTCAAACGAAGCCGCCGACAAGCGGCAGCCGGAAAATTCGAGGAAAAGGATACGCGCACCAGTGAAACATCATCTACCCGTGGAGAGGGGAGATGGGAGGGATGGGTTGAAAAGGCAACGGAAGATGGAGGTAGCTTCCGTTGAAAACAATCCTTGTAGACAAGGTGACAAATTCATTATAAGGAATTCCCCGGTGGCTTACTTACTCCAGTAGATGGCCATCTTCGCCGCTCAACCGTAACCGTTTCGCCACCTCACGGAACACAATACACCCCTTTTCCCAAGCAGCAGCTATTTAGATAAAACATTCCGACAATCGAACGCCAACGCCGCGACCGTGGAATGTGCGGAGGGGTTTGAAATATTGAACTTTATGGCAAGCTCAAATTATCGCAGACCTGGGATTAGGTTTCGTCTGCGCCTGGAATTGGGGCCGTTGGGGTACGAGGGGGGAAGGGATTAACGATTCCCCGGCAGAGAAGCTGTCCAAAAGATGGAAGCGATTCGATAGTGACTGGTACAAAACGCATAAACAAGCGGTTTGGAGCAAGGGTATTGCTATTTTCTTCCCTGGGAATGAGAACCTCAAGAAACGGTTCCGAGTTTAAGTTCTTCCAAGATTATTCTTCAAGAAACAGGGACTATAAGAGATAGACATCTGACGGCGTTGTCTACGCAAATGTTAGCGATGTATCCAATTATTCACTTTGCGAAATGAGAGAAGGAGTGAAAACACAAACCTGTTCTCAAATCTTAACCAATGTTAGACATTTTTCCAACTAAAACTCTTTTCAAAGTTTGGTGCTTTTGCTTGATACTTGTATATACTAAATACTAAGAACCATAATATGTGTAAATTTTAGGAAACTGCACGAAGAAAAGGAAGGAAAGTCCGGCTTTAAAATGGGAGTCGAAGGGGAACAGAAGAAAAATGTTTTATTGAAAACCGTTGTAAAACAGTTTTAATTGATTTGATAAAAACAAATATCGAGGAATCCGCAGAAAGCTTGAAGTTTGTAGGAAAAGAATGATAGACAATTCAAACAAAAACAAACCATACATTGAATATTATTATGCGGACTTGTTGCTTGTTTGAATGCTGATCAACGACTGACCTTTTATTATAATCCTTACACATATACTTATGTCTAACTTACATCGATCACTTATACTACGCTTACAAATTACTTACATTTCTAAGACACTACATTCTCCCCCTTAAACGGAGTTTACTTCCTATCTTGGATACTTAAATCGTGGTTGTCCTTCTAACCTTTTCGATCGTCTTAACGGTGGAGGACTTGATTCACTCCTTTTCCTTTTGTACGAAATATTTACCTCTGATGGTATTATGACATCCTTTGAACTCATCTGGTTTTTGTTTTTCCTCAATTGGTTTTTATGTACCATCCGTATTATTCCATTCAGACTGATTAAATATCTTAACCCGCTTATTTTCTTTTTTACTATTGCCGGGATCCATCTCATGTGCTCTTTAAAGTGATTTCTGTAAAATACAGATTCTTCTTCTTCATATTCGACTTGATTTCCTACGATTTTAGACTGACTTCTTGACTCTTCCATAGTTGACATTTGTCTCTCATTTCCTTTTATAGGATTGACTTTTGCTGTTACTGTATGTGGTACGTAACAAAACACTCTTTCTGAAGGTGTGACTTTAGTTACCGTACATGGACTATTCCTATACTTGAACAATATTTGATTCAGTTTCCTCTGAAGACTTAGTGGTTTGTACCTTGTATCCAATAGATACTTCTTCAGGCTATCCTTTATTGTTCTAACCGCCCTCTCGGCCAACCCGTTCGACTGTGGGTGGTACGGTGGGGACTTACTGACTTTTATACCTTTTTCTCTTAAAAAATTCGTAAATTGATCTGAACTAAATGGAGGACCATTATCTGATACAATTTCTTCTGGTAATCCGAAACATGCAAAAAATATTTCTAACACTTCTATGACATTTTCTGCTTTAGTACTTTTCATAATTTTTACCTCAATATACTTTGAAAAACTGTCGACTATAATTAACAATGTACTATTTTCAAAGTAAAACAAATCTATGTGTATTCTTTGGAATGGTCTTGAGCATTGTACCCATTTTGTTGTGACTATTTCTTTAGGTACGATTTGTCTCGACTGACAGACTTGACATGCCTTTATGCATTGCTCGAAACTTTTATCCATACTTTTCCACCATACTAATTTCCTTGCTGACATTTTCATTCTTACTAACCCATCATGGTTGTCATGAAAAAGACTGACTATTTTATCTTTCAGCTTATCTGGAATTACTACTCGATCATTGAAAAACAACACACCATCTTCTATTGCTAAGCTATTACTAACTTTAGCATAATCTTTCAATTCCGCTTTGACATTTTTCGCCCAACCATGTTTAACTTGTTGGTATACTTGTTTCAATATTGCATCTGACTTTTGGAATTGACTAATCATCTCAATGTCAATGATTGAGGACGACGAAATCGCATTTACTTGTGCGCAATCTTCTTCTATTTCTAAACCTTCCTCTAATGGCAGTCTACTTAATGCATCTACATGACTCATGCTTTTGCCTGGCCTATGCTCTATTGTGTATTCATATTCGGCTAATATCATTGCCCATCGACTCAATCTAGCTACTGCAATCGACGACGTTGTTCTTGACGGATTGAATATTTCTTTTACTCCCGAATTATCGGTCACTAGTTTAAACTTGATTCCGTAGATGTACTTATGAAATTTTTTTACACCAAAAACGACCGCTAACGCTTCTTTGTGAACCTGCGCATAGTTTTTCTGCGCTTGTGAGAGAGTTGCTGAGGCAAAATATATTGGTTTCTCTACTCCATCAATTTCATGCGACAATATTGCTCCTAATCCGTAAGGACTAGCATCAACTGCTAATATAACAGGCTTTTTAGGATCAAATGGTACTAAAATGTTGTTATCTACCAACATTGATTTCGTTTTTTCGAATGACGCCTGACATTCATTTGACCATACATATTTTTTGTCTTTGCGTAGCAATTCATACATTGGACTTAATATTGTTGCTAAATTTGGCAAAAACCTGCTATAATAATTTATCATTCCTAAGAACGCTTGCAATTGCATCACATCTGATGGTACTGGAGCTTTAATTATTGCTTTAACTTTCGACTCATTTGTTGTTATTCCGTTCCTCGATATAAATTCTCCGGCATCACTGTATTACACGCGCCGCAATCAATTTCAAACGCAATGTCCGTGTCATTAACTTTTAACACGCGCACTTCTGGACTACTTATTACATTGATCCGCGCTATGTGTGTTAGTGATCTATCCTGCCCATGTACATTTTTGCTCCTGCAACACGACGACACATGTCCGTACTTTTTGCAGGTAAAACACTGCCACGTACGCGCAGGACATGTCTGTGGGTTGTGCGATCTTCCGCATCTGTGACAATTATTATCATTACTTGGTTTTACAGGTGCACCACTTCCACGGTAGTAGTGAAATTTTGAAACGACGCTTCTTTTTGGCGCACTCCTAATCGCCGCCATTTCTCCTCCTTTCTCCTTCCTCGTAAACGCTTCGTTCTGCTCGTCCGCAGCTTCCCACGTTCTGGCGATGCTTTCTGCTCCTTCGAACGTGAGACCAGTCTCACGCAGAAGCCGCTTTCTCAGGCCATCATCTCGAACACCCGCAACCAGCTGATCACGCAACGCTTCCACCAGACAGCACTTGAATTCACATGTTTGTGCGAGCGCTTTTAGTTCAACTATATATTCCGCCACTGATTGATTCTTTTGAATACAGTTCCTAAAGTTGAACCGCTCCGCTACCACGTTCACTTTCTGCTCCAACTGTTCTTTAAGTTTGATCACTAATTTTTCGTACGGCACTGAACTTGGTTTCTCCGGTAGCACCATTTTTGAGATCAAACTGTACAGTGATGCTCCTCCCAGCGTTAACAGCATCACTGTTTTCTTCCCGGACTCAACTTCATTTACATCGAAGAAGATATCCATCCTCTCCAAATACTCCTTAATACTTTCTCCCATTACAAAGGGCTCAATCTTTCCAATCAAAGACATTTTGACTCGACTTGACTTGACTTGACTTTTTTCGCTTTTTTCCTCGTCGCCAACTATTATGCGGACTTGTTGCTTGTTTGAATGCTGATCAACGACTGACCTTTTATTATAATCCTTACACATATACTTATGTCTAACTTACATCGATCACTTATACTACGCTTACAAATTACTTACATTTCTAAGACACTACAAATATGTTCAAAATTATACAAAAATAGGAACATTTGTTTTCATGCCAAAATTGGTTGGATTGATAAAAATAGTGGTTCGTAATAGTGGGTAAAATCAGTGTGGTTTTATCTTAACAATCAATAATGATATACACTTTCCTATATTTTAAATATAATATAACTTCTTACAAATTTCGCAATTTTGAGTCTTGTTGCACTCTGTTGATTTACATGATATGCCTGACAGCGAAAATTTAGAGTATCAGTATGGTACTGGAAACAAAGCAACGAGGTGAACAGGGACATTAAGCAAAAATCTGAATCAATAGGATAAAGAGAAGGTTTCGTGATTCGGTACCGTTATTGTTTAATTAAATTTTAATAATGCTTGTTTTAAATTTGTTTTAGATTTAGGCAACATTTCATCTCATTTGAAACGGTGAGAAATAAGAGCTTCATCGAAAGCGCGTCGAAGCCATGAATTGTTTCCAAATTTTAACAAAATCATATCAAGTTCAAGGAGGAGTAGCAAGTATCAAGGAGAATTCCCTCTCCTACTCCTTCCACATCATCCGTGCTGGTGACAGGTAAGAGAAGATCGGACGAGACGGTAGAGACAGACGGACCGGGAGTTCGGACGGAGGCGCCGCCCAAGCGCAAGCCTGGCCGTCCCCCCAAAAACCCTGGGCTGCAAAAACCCCCGACACAAGACCCGAAGCCGACAGAACGAGACTCGCGCTAATTTGGTTGAGATGGATGAATCGCTGAAATCGATCATTTTCGCATCGATTAATATCAATGCGATCTCCAACTCGACTAAATTAGATGCTTTACGGAGCTTCCTGCGGAATATTGACGCTGACGTTGTATTCTTGCAGGAGGTTTATGACTCTGACTTGACGCTCCCTGGGTACAATATAGTAACGAACGTTGACCACACAAGGAGAGGTACTGCGATCGCTATTCGCGAACCGATAAAATTTTCTCACGTCGAACGCAGTTTGGATTCACGTCTCATCTGCGTTCGGCTTGAGAATAATTCCACATTATGCAACATCTATGCTCCGTCAGGAACGCAGCGTAGAGCGGAGCGGGAACTGTTCTTCAACCAGACGATAGCCTACTACCTGCGGAATGTACCAGGACCGGTCATTCTGGCAGGGGACTTCAACTGTGTGTTGAAGTCCAAGGACGCTACCGGTGGAGGGAGTCAGAGCCTTGCTTTGCAAAACGTTGTGGATGGATTAGCTTTGTGTGACAGCTGGGAGGCCATCAGAGGAAACGATGTTGAGTTCTCCTACATCACACGTGGTTCCGGTTCGCGAATCGATCGCTGTTACGTCTCCAAGACTATGAACGACCAACTGCGTAACACGCATATGCACTTGGTGTCGTTCTCAGACCACAAGGCACTTACGGTACGTCTCTGCCTTCCGAACATACCTGACGCGCGACGAAATGGCTATTGGCAACTACGGCCACATATTTTGACAGCCGAAAATATAGATGATTTTAGGGGCAAGTGGAATTATTGGACAAGACAACGAAGGAACTATGGTTCCTGGATGGAATGGTGGATTTGTTTCTCCAAACCAAAAATTAAATCGTTTTTCCGTTGGAAAACGAACCAAAAATACTCCAACTTCCGCTTGCTTCATAACATCCTCTACGCGGAGTTAAGGTCCTCATATGATCGGTATTTGGCAGATCCTAGTGAGCTGTCTAATATTAATCGTATAAAAGGGGAAATGCTCCTCCTTCAGAGGCGTTTCTCTGAGGACTTTGCTCAAATAAACGAAACGAGAGTAAGTGGTGAAAAAGTTTCCACTTTTCAGCTTGGAGAACGAAGGCAGGGCCGTACCGTGATTTCAAGCCTAAGAACTGACGATGACGTTATTATAGACAACCCTGACGAACTGTTGAACTATGTTCAGACGTACTACAGGGACCTGTACTCCGACGAATCGACGTACCCTGACCTGTCTTTCGCATGTCACCGTGCAATTCCCGAGGATTGTCAAACCAACAACGGTTGCATGGATGAAATTACCGTGAGTGAAATCCTTCATGCAATTGAAAAATCGAAACCTCGGAAGTCACCTGGTCCTGATGGAATCCCAATAGAGTTTTATCTACGGACATTTGAGGTCATTTGGAAAGAACTAGTATTAGTTCTCAACGAAGCCCTCAATGGCCATATTCCGGAGAGTTTCGTTAATGGGGTCATTGTCCTCGGAAGAAAGAAGGGTGATGGGTGCACGTTATCCTCCTACCGCCCGATCTCTCTCCTTAACACGGATTACAAACTCCTCTCGAGGATATTGAGGATTCGGCTTGGAAGAATTATGGATAAGTGGCAGGTGATATCACCGGCGCAGAAATGCAGCAACAAGCCCGCCAATATTTTCCAGGCCGTACTCTCTGTTAAGGAGAGAATCATAGATCTAAAGCGGAGGAGGAAGTGTGGAAAGCTCGTCTCCTTCGATCTTTCGCAGGCGTTTGACCGTGTTGATAGGGGCTTTCTGTTTGAATTGATGGTCTCCTTGGGTTTCAATCCGGATCTCGTCTGCCTTTTGAGGAAAATTGGAGAACAGTCCTCTTCTCGTGTCCTTGTGAACGGCTCTCTATCCTCTTCCTTTCCTATCCAACGCTCCGTGCGGCAAGGAGATCCCTTGTCAATGCACTTGTTTATCCTATACCTTCATCCCCTCATCACTAGAATCGAAGGTATTTGCTGCGATCCGGATGACCTGGTCAATGCTTATGCTGACGATGTCTCAGTGGTGAGTACGTCCCCTTCCAAAATTGAGCGAGTGAGAGCGGCAATCGAGGCTTTTGGTGTCTGCTCTGGTGCCAAACTAAATGTCCACAAGACTCTGGCTTTGGATATTGGAGCGGTATCAGACGGGCACCGGCTCTTAATACCATGGCTGCACACTGTGGAGCGCCTGCGGCTGCTTGGAATCCTTTTTTCCAACAACATTCGGGAAGCAGCCGGTCACAACTGGGACCTGGTGATCAACCAGTTTCGTCGGCTGGTGTGGTTACACAGGGTGAGAGACCTGAACCTTATGCAGAAAGTGGTTCTGCTCAACACCTTCTTGCTGCCGAAGCTGTGGTTCGTTGCGTCGGTTGTTGGTGCACGCGCAATGGACACAGCCAAGGTAACTAGCCTGGTAGGGTCTCTCCTCTGGAGCGGTGCTGGCGGAATACGGATCCCACTCCAACAACTGGCGCTGCCCCGAAACCGTGGGGGACTCAACCTCCACATCCCAGCTGTGACGACTATAGCCCTGTTGACCAACCGGTATGTGGTGGAACAGGAGTACCTGCGGATTGGTGCGGACCACATACAATACGCTGACAACCCGCCTGACATTGCAGCCATCCCATCAACATATCCATGCCTTCGGAGTGTTGTCCAGATACTCGCATACGTTCCCTCCCCTCTTAAGCAACACCCGTCCACTAGAGCGTTTCGCAAGACGCTAGTGCAACGTTTCCCAAATCCCAAAATCCAGGAACAGTTTCAAAATGTTGTCTGGAAGATGGTATGGAAGAACATCCATTCCCCGAAGTTGTCATCGGAGCAGCGGTCGGCACTTTACCTTGTCGTGAACGGCAAGGTCCCACATGGCGATCTGCTAATGCGGATGGGACGCGCATCCTCATCGTCCTGTATGTATTGTGTTGAATGTGACACCCTGGAACATAGGTTCACCTCTTGCACTCGCGTTATTGCCGCCTGGGACCTGCTGCAGCAGTGCATCAGGAATGAAGCTCCAGGGTGTCAGTGCTCGTTTCAATGTCTCCGTTTTCCAGTACTCCGCGGAATGAGTACTGCGCAACGAGTAAAAGTGCTTCGTCTGTATGCAAACTACATCATCCATATCATTGGAAACAATGATACTGCGATCGATCTAGCTGTCCTTAAATGTACATTGTTTCTTTGACACTATTGTAAAGACCATATTTATAAGCAAGTAAACTATTTTATAAATAAATAGTATGTTTTATAAAAAAAAAAAAGTTTATTTAAATAAATGTTACGATTCAACACTATTGTGCGTTTTACTAGAGAGTTTATATAAGCAAAAATACAATATTGCTACAGCTAACTGATTGTTCTACATCTGTTATTTCCTTTAGAATGCCCTTGTAGTTCATTTAGGTTGATTTCTTTAATCATTATTTATTCGCTTGTCTCGAAAAGTCTGTGTAAAACTTTTGCTCTTGTCAACCACCTTATATAGAAATTGTTTAACTTGATGTTTGCTCTTATAAAATTCACAGTTCGTGCATCTATTTATAAAAAAAAACCGATACTCAAGAATGAAAGCGTGTTCAATGTTCTTGCCGCATGTTTGACAACTCTGCTCTAAATGTTAAGAATACAGCTTGTTAACGATGGGACTTTGAAGGTTTCTGGTTTTTTTTTGCGAATAAGAAATATGACAACACTACCCTGTAGTCACTAGTTCCCCCTGAACTAAATTGCATCCTTATTTTCATTCTCTCTAGCTCGCGGGAACTCGGCTATCAACAAATTGTACCAGTGGGTCTAATACATAGTTGACACCGAACGTTCAAAGGAGAGAAGGAAGTTGAATCAATTCACTCAACCTCGCGCGACAAAGTAACCTTATTTGGTGCAATTAATAACTAGAGTGGCACGGTAGTAAACAAGCTGGAGGCACCAAAAAGACGTTAATGCCTTGGCTCGACTGCGCCAGTTTTATGAGCCCGCGTCCCGAAAGCTGCCTAAGCAGGGACTAATAAACGTTTGCACAAATTTGTATTCATTCGGCATTCGGCGGGAACGGAACTATTTTGTGTTCTCCCCCTCGAGGGTTTTATGCTCCGGACGCAAGTTTGTTGAGGCCCTGTCACCCTGCCCAACCCCGCCCCGGGTTTGGTGGTGCGTGATTTAACGTCCTCGGACGAGTTTAAGAGTGCACTTCCTTAGCCCGTATCCTCAGGATCAGGTAATGAGCTTCCCAAATTGACCGTTCCCTTCAGCGCCTGAATGCGTAAAACCCGTTCCCGGCCTTTCCACCATCGCCAGGACCACCCCGGAGCCGATGGAACGGCCCGTTCGTTCTATTGCTGGCTGTAAAACCATAAACGGTTAATCATCCATCAATTCGCCGAGAGCGAATCCTGCCCGTTTCCGAACCGTTTTCCCGGGAACGGGGCGCCGGAACGGGCGGGTGAGGGTAATTAAGGGTGACCGAAACCGATCGAACCCCGCGGGAACACGGCCAAATTCGGTAGCCATCGTTCGCTTGCGGGTTCGTCTCTTTCTCACCCATTCTTTTTTTATTACGCCCAAACCGCTCGAGAAACGTGCCCCGACGGTCACGTTTCCGGTGGGAAGTAAAACTACCGGTGGAACACCCCGGCGGACACTAGGTTGCTACGGTAGCGCCGGGTTTTGGGGAAGCGGGGAAGCGTTTTACAGTTGCATACAATGTTGCCGGCCGCATTTGGGACTCCAGTGCCAGCTGTGGAAGAAATAAAAGCTGGAACTCTTTACATCGCTTAAACCTGTGCTCGACAACCTTCGGTTCGGGCCAAAAAAGATTGATTTAGTTTGCTGTTGCACCGATTTTATCTTTGAAAGTCGTTTCACACTTCTTAAAATAAGGCAAAATTAGGTTTCCCTCTAGATCCTCCAAACGCGATATAAATGGTAGGGTTAGAATTGTATAAATATTACATTACAATTAAATTTCTCTTAGTGAAAATATGCCTTAATATTTTAGGAAAGGGCTTTACTAATTAACTACTTGAACTTTTCTATACATTTATTTCCGAGGAAACATAGCACAAGTTGAAATATTGATGAAAAATCGCTACTTGAATGGTAAACGTTGATTTTAAAGAAAAAATGTATCTCGCACAAAAAAAGATTTTCCCAACCGGGATTCAAACACCAAACATCTTTATCAAAATATGCTCTAATAATAAATAATCTTAAAATCTTATAATAAATAAAAAAATAAAAATAAAAAAATACATAATATATATGTTATATATAACAGAGTCAAACAAAAAAATTATTGAACCGTCAACAAAATTTTTTCCCAGCCTAGATTCGAACCTTGATCGTGCGGAACAACACCCATGAACCTTGCCCACTAAGCTATTGATGAAAGAAAATGCTCGAAAACACAGCTTCCCATATATCTGTAGGCAAACTGAATATAGCATAAAAGATGAACCAAAAACAAAAACTTTAGTCGCATTTTCCTAGTATATTAATAATAATTGAAATACCAATTACTATGGTGTTGAAAACACTGAATGAAAAACATGAAAAAAAATATTCAACCGTCAACAAAAGAGGTTTTCCCAGCCTAGATTCGAACCTTGATCGTCCGGAACAACACCCATGAACCTTGCCCACTAAGCTATTGATGCAAGAAAATTCCGGCGCAAAAACACAGCTTCCCATATATCTGTAGGCAAACTGAATATAGCATAAACGATGAACCAAAAACAAAAACTTTAGTCGCATTTTCCTAGTATATTAATAATAATTGAAATACCAATTACTATGGTGTTGAAAACACTGAATGAAAAACATGAAAAAAAATATTCAACCGTCAACAAAAGAGGTTTTCCCAGCCTAGATTCGAACCATGATCGTCCGGAACAACACCCATGAACCTTGCTCACTAAGCTATTGTTGAAAGAAAATTCCGGCTCTAAGTCACAGCTTCCAATATGTCTGTAGGCAAACTGAATATAGCATAAACGATGAACCAAACACAAAAACTTCAGTCGCATTTTCCTAGTATATTAATAATAATTGAAACACCTATTATTATGATGTTGAAAAAAATGAAAGAAAACAAATTAAAAAAAAAAATTCAACCGTCAACAAAAGAGGTTTTCCCAGCCTAGATTCGAACGTCGCCTGTCTGTAGGCAAACTGAATATAGCAGAAACGATGAACCAAACACAAAAACTTTAGTCGCATTTTCCTAGTATATTAATAATAATTGAAATACCAATTACTATGGTGTTGAAAACACTGAATGAAAAACATGAAAAAAAATATTCAACCGTCAACAAAAGAGGTTTTCTCAGCCTAGATTCGAACCTTGATCGTCCGGAACAACACCCATGAACCTTGCCCACTAAGCTATTGATGAAAGAAAATTCCGGCGCGAAAACACAGCTTCGGATATATCTGTTGGCAAACTGAATATAGCATAAAAGATGAACAAAAATCAAAAACTTTAGTCGCATTTTCCTAGTATATTAATAATAATTGAAACACCTATTATTATGATGTTGAAAAAAATGAAAGAAAACAAATTAAAAAAAAAAATTCAACCGTCAACAAAAGAGGTTTTCCCAGCCTAGATTCGAACGTCGTCTGTCTGTAGGCAAACTGAATATAGCATAAACGATGAACCAAACACAAAAACTTTAGTCGCATTTTCCTAGTATATTAATAATAATTGAAACACCTATTATTATGATGTTGAAAAAAATGAAAGAAAACAAATTAAAAAAAAAAATTCAACCGTCAACAAAAGAGGTTTTCCCAGCCTAGATTCGAACGTCGCCTGTCTGTAGGCAAACTGAATATAGCATAAACGATGAACCAAACACAAAAACTTTAGTCGCATTTTCCTAGTATATTAATAATAATTGAAATACCAATTACTATGGTGTTGAAAACACTGAATGAAAAACATGAAAAAAAATATTCAACCGTCAACAAAAGAGGTTTTCTCAGCCTAGATTCGAACCTTGATCGTCCGGAACAACACCCATGAACCTTGCCCACTAAGCTATTGATGAAAGAAAATTCCGGCGCGAAAACACAGCTTCGGATATATCTGTTGGCAAACTGAATATAGCATAAAAGATGAACAAAAATCAAAAACTTTAGTCGCATTTTCCTAGTATATTAATAATAATTGAAACACCTATTATTATGATGTTGAAAAAAATGAAAGAAAACAAATTAAAAAAAAAAATTCAACCGTCAACAAAAGAGGTTTTCCCAGCCTAGATTCGAACGTCGCCTGTCTGTAGGCAAACTGAATATAGCAGAAACGATGAACCAAACACAAAAACTTTAGTCGCATTTTCCTAGTATATTAATAATAATTGAAATACCAATTACTATGGTGTTGAAAACACTGAATGAAAAACATGAAAAAAAATATTCAACCGTCAACAAAAGAGGTTTTCTCAGCCTAGATTCGAACCTTGATCGTCCGGAACAACACCCATGAACCTTGCCCACTAAGCTATTGATGAAAGAAAATTCCGGCGCGAAAACACAGCTTCGCATATATCTGTTGGCAAACTGAATATAGCATAAAAGATGAACAAAAATCAAAAACTTTAGTCGCATTTTCCTAGTATATTAATAATAATTGAAACACCTATTATTATGATGTTGAAAAAAATGAAAGAAAACAAATTAAAAAAAAAAATTCAACCGTCAACAAAAGAGGTTTTCCCAGCCTAGATTCGAACGTCGTCTGTCTGTAGGCAAACTGAATATAGCATAAACGATGAACCAAACACAAAAACTTCAGTCGCATTTTCCTAGTATATTAATAATAATTGAAACACCTATTATTATGATGTTGAAAAAAATGAAAGAAAACAAATTAAAAAAAAAATTCAACCGTCAACAAAAGAGGTTTTCCCAGCCTAGATTCGAACGTCGCCTGTCTGTAGGCAAACTGAATATAGCAGAAACGATGAACCAAACACAAAAACTTTAGTCGCATTTTCCTAGTATATTAATAATAATTGAAATACCAATTACTATGGTGTTGAAAACACTGAATGAAAAACATGAAAAAAAATATTCAACCGTCAACAAAAGAGGTTTTCTCAGCCTAGATTCGAACCTTGATCGTCCGGAACAACACCCATGAACCTTGCCCACTAAGCTATTGATGAAAGAAAATTCCGGCGCGAAAACACAGCTTCGGATATATCTGTAGGCAAACTGAATATAGCATAAACGATGAACCAAAAACAAAAACTTCAGTCGCATTTTCCTAGAATATTAATAACATTTGAAATACCAATTATTATGATGTTGAAAAAATGAGAGAAAAAGATTTTTTAAAAATTATTCAACCGTCAACAAAAGAGGTTTTACCAGCCTAGATTCGAACGTCGTCTGTCTGTTGGCAAACTGAATATAGCATAAAAGATGAACAAAAATCAAAAACTTTAGTCGCATTTTCCTAGTATATTAATAATAATTGAAACACCTATTATTATGATGTTGAAAAAAATGAAAGAAAACAAATTAAAAAAAAAAATTCAACCGTCAACAAAAGAGGTTTTCCCAGCCTAGATTCGAACGTCGCCTGTCTGTAGGCAAACTGAATATAGCAGAAACGATGAACCAAACACAAAAACTTTAGTCGCATTTTCCTAGTATATTAATAATAATTGAAATACCAATTACTATGGTGTTGAAAACACTGAATGAAAAACATGAAAAAAAATATTCAACCGTCAACAAAAGAGGTTTTCTCAGCCTAGATTCGAACCTTGATCGTCCGGAACAACACCCATGAACCTTGCCCACTAAGCTATTGATGAAAGAAAATTCCGGCGCGAAAACACAGCTTCGCATATATCTGTTGGCAAACTGAATATAGCATAAAAGATGAACAAAAATCAAAAACTTTAGTCGCATTTTCCTAGTATATTAATAATAATTGAAACACCTATTATTATGATGTTGAAAAAAATGAAAGAAAACAAATTAAAAAAAAAAATTCAACCGTCAACAAAAGAGGTTTTCCCAGCCTAGATTCGAACGTCGTCTGTCTGTAGGCAAACTGAATATAGCATAAACGATGAACCAAACACAAAAACTTCAGTCGCATTTTCCTAGTATATTAATAATAATTGAAACACCTATTATTATGATGATTATGAAAAATGAAAGAAAACAAATTAAAAAAAAAAATTCAACCGTCAACAAAAGAGGTTTTCCCAGCCTAGATTCGAACGTCGCCTGTCTGTAGGCAAACTGAATATAGCAGAAACGATGAACCAAACACAAAAACTTTAGTCGCATTTTCCTAGTATATTAATAATAATTGAAATACCAATTACTATGGTGTTGAAAACACTGAATGAAAAACATGAAAAAAAATATTCAACCGTCAACAAAAGAGGTTTTCTCAGCCTAGATTCGAACCTTGATCGTCCGGAACAACACCCATGAACCTTGCCCACTAAGCTATTGATGAAAGAAAATTCCGGCGCGAAAACACAGCTTCGGATATATCTGTAGGCAAACTGAATATAGCATAAACGATGAACCAAAAACAAAAACTTCAGTCGCATTTTCCTAGAATATTAATAACATTTGAAATACCAATTATTATGATGTTGAAAAAATGAGAGAAAAAGATTTTTTAAAAATTATTCAACCGTCAACAAAAGAGGTTTTACCAGCCTAGATTCGAACGTCGTCTGTCTGTAGGCAAACTGAATATAGCATAAACGATGAACCAAACACAAAAACTTTAGTCGCATTTTCCTAGTATATTAATAATAATTGAAACACCTATTATTATGATGTTGAAAAAAATGAAAGAAAACAAATTAAAAAAAAAAAATTCAACCGTCAACAAAAGAGGTTTTCCCAGCCTAGATTCGAACGTCGCCTGTCTGTAGGCAAACTGAATATAGCAGAAACGATGAACCAAACACAAAAACTTTAGTCGCATTTTCCTAGTATATTAATAATAATTGAAATACCAATTACTATGGTGTTGAAAACACTGAATGAAAAACATGAAAAAAAATATTCAACCGTCAACAAAAGAGGTTTTCTCAGCCTAGATTCGAACCTTGATCGTCCGGAACAACACCCATGAACCTTGCCCACTAAGCTATTGATGAAAGAAAATTCCGGCGCGAAAACACAGCTTCCCATATATCTGTAGGCAAACTGAATATAGCATAAAAGATGAACAAAAATCAAAAACTTTAGTCGCATTTTCCTAGTATATTAATAATAATTGAAACACCTATTATTATGATGTTGAAAAAAATGAAAGAAAACAAATTAAAAAAAAAAATTCAACCGTCAACAAAAGAGGTTTTCCCAGCCTAGATTCGAACGTCGTCTGTCTGTAGGCAAACTGAATATAGCATAAACGATGAACCAAACACAAACACTTTAGTTGCATTTTCCTAGTATATTAATAATAATTGAAATACCAATTACTATGGTGTTGAAAACACTGAATGAAAAACATGAAAAAAAATATTCAACCGTCAACAAAAGAGGTTTTCCCAGCCTAGATTCGAACCATGATCGTCCGGAACAACACCCATGAACCTTGCCCACTAAGCTATTGATGCAAGAAAATTCCGGTGCAAAAACACAGCTTCGGATATATCTGTTGGCAAACTGAATATAGCATAAAAGATGAACCAAACACAAAAACTTTAGTCGCATTTTCCTAGAATATTAATAACATTTGAAATACGAATTATTATGATGTTGAAAAAATGAGAGAAAAAGATTTTTTAAAAATTATTCAACCGTCAACAAAAGAGGTTTTCCCAGCCTAGATTCGAACGTCGTCTGTCTGTAGGCAAACTGAATATAGCATAAAAGATGAACCAAAAACAAAAACTTTAGTCGCATTTTCCTAGAATATTAATAACATTTGAAATACCAATTATTATGATGTTGAAAAAAATGAAAGAAAAAAAATTTAAAAAAAAAAATTCAACCGTCAACAAAAGAGGTTTTCCAAGCCTAGATTCGAACGTCGTCTGTCTGTAGGCAAACTGAATATAGCATAAACGATGAACCAAACACAAAAACTTTAGTCGCATTTTCCTAGTATATTAATAATAATTGAAACACCTATTATTATGATGTTGAAAAAAATGAAAGAAAACAAATAAAAAAAAATGCAACCGTCAACAAAAGAGGTTTTCCCAGCCTAGATTCGAACCTTGATCGTCCGGAACAACACCCATGAACCTTGCCCACTAAGCTATTGATGCAAGAAAATTCCGGTGCAAAAACTTAGCTTCAGATATGTCTGTAGGCAAACTGAATATAGCATAAAAGATGAACCAAACACAAAAACTTTAGTCGCATTTTCCTAGTATATTAATAATAATTGAAATACCAATTACTATGGTGTTGAAAACACTGAATGAAAAACATGAAAAAAAATATTCAACCGTCAACAAAAGAGGTTTTCCCAGCCTAGATTCGAACCATGATCGTCCGGAACAACACCCATGAACCTTGCCCACTAAGCTATTAATGGAAGAAAATTCCGGTGCAAAAACACAGCTTCGGATATATCTGTTGGCAAACTGAATATAGCATAAAAGATGAACCAAACACAAAAACTTTAGTCGCATTTTCCTAGAATATTAATAACATTTGAAATACGAATTATTATGATGTTGAAAAAATGAGAGAAAAAGATTTTTTAAAAATTATTCAACCGTCAACAAAAGAGGTTTTCCCAGCCTAGATTCGAACGTCGTCTGTCTGTAGGCAAACTGAATATAGCATAAAAGATGAACCAAAAACAAAAACTTTAGTCGCATTTTCCTAGAATATTAATAACATTTGAAATACCAATTATTATGATGTTGAAAAAAAATGAAAGAAAACAAATTTAAAAAAAAAAATTCAACCGTCAACAAGAGGTTTTCCAAGCCTAGATTCGAACGTCGTCTGTCTGTAGGCAAACTGAATATAGCATAAAAGATGAACCAAACACAAAAACTTTAGTCGCATTTTCCTAGTATATTAATAATAATTGAAATACCAATTACTATGGTGTTGAAAACACTGAATGAAAAACATGAAAAAAAATATTCAACCGTCAACAAAAGAGGTTTTCCCAGCCTAGATTCGAACCATGATCGTCCGGAACAACACCCATGAACCTTGCCCACTAAGCTATTGATGGAAGAAAATTCCGGCGCAAAAACACAGTTTCGAATATATCTGTTGGCAAACTGAATATAGCATAAAAGATGAACCAAACACAAAAACTTTAGTCGCATTTTCCTAGAATATTAATAACATTTGAAATACGAATTATTATGATGTTGAAAAAATGAGAGAAAAAGATTTTTTTAAAATTATTCAACCGTCAACAAAAGAGGTTTTCCCAGCCTAGATTCGAACGTCGTCTGTCTGTAGGCAAACTGAATATAGCATAAAAGATGAACCAAAAACAAAAACTTTAGTCGCATTTTCCTAGAATATTAATAACATTTGAAATACCAATTATTATGATGTTGAAAAAAATGAAAGAAAACAAATTTAAAAAAAAAAATTCAACCGTCAACAAAAGAGGTTTTCCAAGCCTAGATTCGAACGTCGTCTGTCTGTAGGCAAACTGAATATAGCATAAACGATGAACCAAACACAAAAACTTTAGTCGCATTTTCCTAGTATATTAATAATAATTGAAACACCTATTATTATGATGTTGAAAAAAATGAAAGAAAACAAATAAAAAAAAATGCAACCGTCAACAAAAGAGGTTTTCCCAGCCTAGATTCGAACCTTGATCGTCCGGAACAACACCCATGAACCTTGCCCACTAAGCTATTGATGCAAGAAAATTCCGGTGCAAAAACTCAGCTTCTGATATGTCTGTAGGCAAACTGAATATAGCATAAAAGATGAACCAAACACAAAAACTTTAGTCGCATTTTCCTAGTATATTAATAATAATTGAAATACCAATTACTATGGTGTTGAAAACACTGAATGAAAAACATGAAAAAAAATATTCAACCGTCAACAAAAGAGGTTTTCCCAGCCTAGATTCGAACGTCGTCTGTCTGTAGGCAAACTGAATATAGCATAAAAGATGAACCAAAAACAAACACTTTAGTCGCATTTTCCTAGTATATTAATAATAATTGAAATACCAATTACTATGGTGTTGAAAACACTGAATGAAAAACATGAAAAAAAATATTCAACCGTCAACAAAAGAGGTTTTCCCAGCCTAGATTCGAACGTCGTCTGTCTGTAGGCAAACTGAATATAGCATAAAAGATGAACCAAAAACAAAACACTTTAGTCGCATTTTCCTAGTATATTAATAATAATTGAAATACCAATTACTATGGTGTTGAAAACACTGAATGAAAAACATGAAAAAAAATATTCAACCGTCAACAATAGAGATTTTGCCAGCCTAGATTCGAACCTTGATCGTCCGGAAAAACACCCATGAACCTTGCCCACTAAGCTATTGATGAAAGAAAATTCCGGCGCGAAGTCACAGCTTCCAATATGTCTGTAGGCAAACTGAATATAGCATAAACGATGAACCAAAATCAAAAACTTCAGTCGCATTTTCCTAGTATATTAATAATAACTGAAACACCTATTACTATGGTGTTGAAAACACTGAATGAAAAACATGAAAAAAAATATTCAACCGTCAACAAAAGAGGTTTTCACAGCCTAGATTCGAACCATGATCGTCCGGAAAAACACCCATGAACCTTGCCCACTAAGCTATTGATGAAAGAAAATTCCGGCGCGAAGTCACAGCTTCCGATATGTCTGTAGGCAAACTGAATATAGCATAAAAGATGAACCAAAATCAAAAACTTCAGTCGCATTTTCCTAGTATATTAATAATAACTGAAATACCAATTACTATGGTGTTGAAAACACTGAATGAAAAACATGAAAAAAATATTCAACCGTCAACAATAGAGGTTTTGCCAGCCTAGATTCGAACCTTGATCGTCCGGAAAAACACCCATGAACCTTGCCCACTAAGCTATTGATGAAAGAAAATTCCGGCGCGAAAACACAGCTTCCAATATATCTGTAGGCAAACTGAATATAGCATAAAAGATGAACCAAAAACAAACACTTTACTCGTTTTTTCCTACTATATTAATAATATTTGAAATATCAATTTTTTTGATATGCTCAAAAGAATGTACAAACAAGTTTTCCAACTCGTTTCAAAAACTTGTTCGTTTCGTGTTCAAACAATCACTAGCCACAGGTTGCCGACCTCTGCCCAAAGCGAAAAACAATATTATGTCGTAATAAAATCAACAAAGTAGTTTTCCAAAATATTGTAAAGTGCTTCACGTTTATCCAATTTGATTAATCTTCTTTACAGTTTTATAATTTCCCCTTCTTTCCTTTTCTATCCTATTTTCAAAACACGGCACCTTTCTGCATCAAAGCGAAAATCAGATAAGCTGGATTCATTACCATATTCTTTCAAAATTAAATTCCCAAACGCATCACGCATTTGGTAGAACAGGCAAATTCACTACAAAATAATAGAAATAATGAAAACATAAAAATTACAATACGGCAATGTCCGTAATATCATAATAATAAATAAAAATAAATAAAACATAAATATGTTAAAAAGTATGGGCCAAAAAGGACGGGGCCCTTGCATCCTCGGGGCCCAAGCCTTAGTTTGGTTACCCCATGATCCGGCTCTGCGTGAGGGAAAGAAATAAACTACTTTAAAAATCCACACTGGTAGAGAATGTCTATTAAAGTGTTTTTAAATGGAATTAACAGTTTCAGACTTTTATTTTCCCATTCTTTCATGAAGTGAAATCCCATTCTCAAATGTGATAAAAAAAAACCGAAAAAGAAATCCCGTCAATTGATAAAACAAAAACAAAATGGGCCTATGAAATCAAACACAAAGCTTTCGGGCGAGATCTCCGATTTCGATTTTTTTTTTCCATCGCCGGGAAAATTTGCCGGGCAACATTGTTGGAGCAAATGCCGGTTCGCTCGATCGAACACGGTCATGGCCATCCGGGTGTTTTTCATTTCGTTTTCCATCGGGACAGTTTTCCGCACATGCAGGTCACTTTGGTGATGTTTTTTTTTTTACATCCTTTTTCCCGCCTCACCGTACCGAAGCAAATGTGGCCGTGTTTGAATGGGGAAAAGCGAGTGAAAGTTGTAAATTAATCAACCACCGGTTCGCCGACATTTGGCCGAACTACGACTGCACTTTTCCGGAGCTGCCGCGGGGGAAAAAGAAAAACCCACGTGGAACGCGAAGCGCTGCATGTTGGGCGTAGCGAGATCCTGTGATTTATTCTACTCCCCTTTCATAGTCCGCGAGGGCGGAAGTCCTCCGCAATGGCGATGTAATCCAATTTGCGGCTGAATTTATGATGAACAAGTGTAAATGTAAATGCCGTATGACAAAAGAGGAATAATAAAATATCGCTGGCTCGATGCTTCAGACTAGGGGCGAACAGTGTGCACGATGGGGAAGCAATAGGAAACAAGAGGCAGAAAAAGGGCAGCACCATTGGACAGAAAAAATAAATAATAAAACATGCACACCGATGCGAATGCAGGTCGACTTTGTATGCTTATGGAGGAAGGAAAACAATCTCTCTGGGAGAGAGGTGAAAACACGGGGTGGGTGTGTTGGGAAAACTGTAACAATTTACTCAACCATTACACTGTCAGTTGTTCAACTCCCGTGAGCCCATCGCGCTGCCAACAAAGGCAACGTCAGTGGGTGTTGGGAAAATATGGGTGGAAAATTCCCGGGACCCACACCCGATTTATCCGGTACAGCTTGCGAAACGTTTCGAACAATCGGAGTTTGCACAATCCGGGCCGATATTTTCCAAATGCCCGCGATGCACAACCACTAGTTTGTTGCACATACATTATTTGAGCAACGTTTTGTTTTTACTATACTGTTTTGTTTTTGCAAACAATCAGAAAGAGCGCTTGTGGAAAATCGTGGGTACCGTTAAAAAATTCAAATATTCCTTTGATGTGCTTGCGTGTGTGCGCGAAGCGGAAGTATGTAACTGCAACATTCCAGCCCCGATTTTCCCTTGAGTGGACATTCCTGTGCACCCTCGGGTGTTGGCGGTTTTCCCTCCTCCCCTCGCAGGGAAACCTTAATCCGGGCGGAGGTGAGTTGTGTTCATCCGTCCGAAAACACTCGACAGAAGAAGTGCGCGAGCACGATGGGCTTATAACGTTTTATTCACCCGCTAACCGGTGTAACAATGTTACGGAACGTGGATGATCAACCTGGTGGAAACCGTAGACTAGGGAGGGGAAGAAACCGTACCGGTGTACCAAACAACCGCCAACCCGGATGGTGTATGAAATATGTGGAAAATTAATATTTTGCAGTCGTGCCCGAACCGATTGTGACCGAAATTCTCATGCTGAACTGACAAATAAAGGGTGAGCAAAGAGGGGGTAGGGGGTAGAGAGGGGGTGCAATGGTGAGTCTACAAACTAGCGACAGTGCAGTTATCCTTACCGCATCGCTTGGCTTCGCCCGGTTGACATGCAACCGAAGGCATTTGTGTCCAGTTTGGAAACGCGTGGATTAAACGACCGGTTCAGCTTCCAAGCACAGTGGTTCATCGAGAGGCTGAACATCTCACAAAACATTGTCTTTAAATTGTCTTACTAATGATCAAAATCTTTCAATGTAGAATTCCATAAACAATTTTTTGAACAATTAATGCAACAAAGCTATAGACAGCAGTAAGTGAGAAATACAGCACAAATGAACCGATTCATTGTACACCGCGACTAATAGCGAACATAACTAATCTTCACCTTCCCATTCGTATATTAAAAATGGAAAAACGTAATCTAGGTGTGTTTCGATTGGAACCAAATGTGCCGAGACTTCTATAGTAGTATAATTTTCAACTTAAAGTAACTTAACAGAGTAGAATAAAACTGACTACTTTTGAATCCTCTTCCCCAATAGTTAACACAGAACAGAAGAAAATTAATCTCTATACTCGTCTGTGTATTTTATTTAAATTTGCAAACATTAAAATACACAGTTTTGGTGTTAACCCTTTGCACTCGAAAGCGTTTTCGCCTGCGCGAACCAGCAACTCGAGGCGAAATTGACCAAATTGGTAAACGCCTAGGCGGATTTAACGGTGCTGGGACTAAGTGGCCGCGGTGAGCCCCGAGCTCGCAAGGGGGCCTGAATCTTCCAGGGTTTCCTTCAGATTTCAACAAAATTTCTTTAAACTTCATTAATTTTATTCAAAGATTGACAAGTACTAAATTGTAACCGGTCAATAACGGAAAATGTTTTCTGTATCCTATAAAAATTATTGCCAAGAACCATGACGAAAAAATTGAAAGATGGTCCGGTATATAATCAGAGTTGAACAGTATCAATTGTAAACAAGCATGCATTTGCAAAAAAACCAACAGAATTTTCAAATATGTCAAGCATAAGCAGTTTCAATGAAAGCAATGCATTTTTGGCATGTCCTATTAGATGTTTTGCATTAGAGAGATGCATTTGAAAAAGCGGCAAATAACGCAGAAAAAGTTTACAGTTATGTAGTTCATTCATTAATTCATCGTAAATATAAAAATGTCTCTTTGAACGTTGAAGCGCATGGATCAAGAACTGCAAATTGAGTAAGACTCGATCGGCTCACTAGCTTCAACCGGCTTGGCGCCGTAGCAGCGCCGCTCGAGTTGGTGCTACGCTACTGCTGGGCGCCGTATCGGCGCCGCTCGAGTGGAAAGGGTTAATAATGTGCTTGGCGTCAAATCATCTCCTGAAAAGGATATTTATTGATTAGACTGTACAATTGTTATTTGCGAACTGTAACGGCGACCTTAACGAGGCCAGGTGTGTATGAATTTATTGTCTTTTAAAATATATAGAAAAAATAACAGAAAAAATTAAAATGTTTTAAAAAATGTGCGAAAAATAAGAATAAGATAACATTGAAAACGAAAACGACTAAAAGAACGTTATATAATTGATTTATTACATTTTTCTGATTTCTATTTCAATTATGCAAGCAGCTTAGTTTTACTTGAAATTGATTTTGATAAGTGCTGTATCATGAACTATTTAAATTTAAGCCAACCCTAACACTATCCCGTGTCCCACTGTGCCGCTTCAAACAGGTATTCGAATTGTTTGTTGTCCCAGCGCACGCCAGAAGCCGTTGTGGTCGCGATAGATGATTAGGAAAATCCCCGACCGGGAAACCGGGGGCGCAAGCTATCAAATCCAATTTGAAATCAATTTTCCTGGAAAATAAGCCCCCCCCCCCCTCCCCCTTCCTTTCAAACGAACTCCCGGTTGGACAAATGTGGACAAATGGGCAACTATTTTCGATCCACAGCCCGACGAAATCCGTGTCCTGTAACGGGAATTAGCTGCCAGCAGTCGAGTTTTTCCCCTTCAGTCTGGCTTTAGGTATGTCCGCGTGCGACTGACAGGTTTCGCATTGGATTCACTAGTGCACCAGGAAGTGGTTGCATGCAGATTAAGTGGTCTGTTTGTCTCTCCCCACGAGGAGGATTTATTTCCGTCCAGCAAAACGTTGGATTTCAAACGCGGCTTCGAAAAGGTTTTTTTTGTGGATGTTTGAAACCGTATTTGGAACCGGTTCGTGGGGCTTTTCTTCGATAAAATTAATTTCACTAACGGATAAAAATTTGTTTCCGTCCAGTCTAAATATTGTTATCTGTTACATTAACCAAAATCTTGAACCATTTCCTTTTTTTCGTTGCCTTCATTTCAACTCAAAACACTTCTTTAACCACCTGACATGAAAAACACCTCGTGGGAACTGCTTACTCGCTGGCCGGAAAACATTTTTCACGCTCACCAGCCGCATGGAGCAGGCCACTTTTTCCCTGCCAGGAAGCGCGTGCCTCGGAAAACGTCTCCCCCCTGGGATCCTCCACCATTTACCGCGGGGAAATCAGCAAGCGACGAACCCGATCTGGAGTAACGGAAAATCGTGGTAAATTACTTCCTGCCGGCGCAAGTGTCCGTTGCACGTTCGGGATTGCCATAAATAGAGCGCTCAGCACCGAAAACCGTTTGCGTGTTTCGCAGCGAGCGAAACATTGTTGTTAAGAAAGATAAACAACCGCACCGCGCGGAAAAGCTCGCCTCGACTCGACGTCGCATAAGTTTTCACGCACGCCTCGAGATTAGATAGAAGCGGGAACTTTCTCGCGGCGGTCGTCCTTATCATGCCGTCCTATCCGGACCAACACTTGCTTCACGGTGTTTTTTTCTCTTTCCCGAGCGGCAAGCGACGAACCCCCTTTCGCCGTTTAGTCTTATTTATTTACCTACCGTGTCGTTCGGCGCCGCCGTAATTATGCAGGACGCAAGGAGTGTGAAAAAATCCCTTCCGACCACGCCGATAACAACTCGCACGAATCGAAACCCATCACTCAGCGGTCAGCAGTCCCTCGCCCGCCCGCTCAGTCAACCGTTCATTATCACTTATTTATTTGCGTTTTATTTAATTTAAATAATGTCGTAAATTGGTTTCCCGTTTTGTCCAGCAAGTTCGGGGGTTTTTCAGGCGCTAATTATGGTAGAATATTCATCGCTCCCGCTTCGAAGGGTCCGGGAAATTCCCACTGCGCGCCGGGCTCAAGTTACGAGCCGAATTTAGCACATCTTTTTCGGTTTTCGTTATCAGCGCTAGCGAACCCATTCGCTTCCCTTTTCCCCCGCCGGGAAAGCCAAAAAGAGTTTATCTATTTTCGATTTTTAACCTCCACACCGTGCGCGACATTGTGCCTCCCTGTTTCCAACCGGTCTGGTACCGGAACACAGCCCTTGTTGGTTGTGAGGGGAAAAAAAGGGGTTAAATAAATATTTTATGCTAATGCTCGACTCCAAATGCTCGTTCCACGTGTTGCGCCCGGGGTTTGGCTTTTTCGTGTAATATTTATTTCTAATTGAATTTCGCAGCGCACAGTCCAGTGGAAAGAAAATCGTTAACTGGAAATTGTTTAGCCTTGCCAGTGGGATAATAATCTTTGCCGTTATACAAGCGAGAGAACGTAAGGCCTGTAAGGTTTCTTTTTGAGAGTGTTTTATTTAAAATTGTTTTTACATTCTTTTAGATTTAGAATTTGACTTTGAGATCAATGTATTACCTGTTCCAGGATTGTATTATCATTCTAAATAATTTTGATAATAATAATAAACACCATATTTACCAACCTCAAACCTCAACTTCAACATAAATACCATTTTTCTTTCTTCAAAACATATACTTCTACAATAATGGAATATCACTTTCCCATGAAACGGGTTTTTCGTATTCCTTTCACACAGTCTTTCGATATGTTATGTATACTCACTATTTTATATGATTTTATTAATTTCGTCAAATGATTTCCTCACGTAATAATTAATATTGGTTTATTAATTTAACTTAGAAGGGAAAAAATAATACAATAAATACAAATCATGTCACAATCATCTCTTCAGGACTAAAAATGATACTGATTAATAAGGGAAAATTGTATGCCTTATAGTTATAAAACAAGTCAGCGTTAGAAAATGGAAAAATTGAGTGCAATTATAAGTGTTTGAACTGTAAGGTAGTTGTCAACCTCAAGAGCAACGTAAGGAGTGTTTTGCCTTTGAACTCACTTGACAATACGAATGCCATGAAATGGAAAATCATTTATTCACATAATAATTAACAGCGATATTACTTTAAAAAATATTTCCGACTGCAAAATGATAGTAGATGAAAAAATAACGCAATAAATTTGAACCGTATCATAATCATCTCTACAGGATTCAAACTGATACTGACTAGTAAGGAAAAGTTCTATGTGATGGTAAAATACGTTGTTCAAGAGAAGAAATTGCTTCCCAACGATCAAAATTAATGCTGAGAGCCTTCTAATTATAAAATAAGTCAGCATTAAAAGACTTAACGAATGCCATGCAATGGAAAATAATTTAATACTGATTCATTAATTTAATTTATAAACGCTTTCTAACTGTCAAATCACATTAGATAAAAAGTGATGTAATAAATATGAATCGAGTCATTTACAGGACTAGTATTGATATTTTTGAAGAAAATGCTTTTTAATGGTATTATAGGTCGTTTAAGAAAAATAATAAAATAAATACTATTATAAAAGAAGTCAGCATTAGAAAATGGAAAATATTTGTCAGAACATTTTCGAGTGCAATTTTAAATCTTTGAAAATTGTGAGATTTTTGTCAACCTCCGTAGCAGCGTAAGGAGTGTTTTCCCCCGCCTGTGACCGGTATCTTAACAACGACAACTGTCCACTATTTTGTCGTCAACTACAGCCTGAGCTAATGAAATCGCCATCGGCGTTTGCGAACGAGCGGATGCGCCCGATTGCGTCTCCACCAATTAATTTCCCGATTGCGCGATGGAACCCCGCGGGCTCCACCAGCACGGGAAGGGTACATTTGCATATAAATTTGCTGCCAGGCACGCACTCGGAAAAGCGCCGATCGGCGAAAGTGCGAGTGCATTCGATTCCAATTATTTTAATCGGAGTAATTTTCCAAAAAGCACCACGTCGTTCACTTGCGTTCCGTGCGTGGGTGTGCGTGTGCGTGTGTTTGCTAGGTGACCGCCGCATTTCACATCCAACCACCACCCCCTTACCCTTACTTACATTTTCCTAGAGAAATTCGTAACGGGGAAACTCCATTTGCGGTAGGATAAATACTTTCATTCATTTTATGCAAATGTTGCCCACTTCATGGTGGCGAGAGGAGGGGCGGGGAGGTGCCTAGATTGGTCAACGTGGTTGAGTGGTCAGTTGATTTCAGACTCATCCGTGCCGTGGTCCCCCCCCCCCGCCCCGCACTCCCGTCTCTTCTACATGGATCCTTCACGTCGTCGTTGGAAAAGTGAATAAATCACCATAAATTGTGTCCCTATTGCGAAGGGCGCGTTGCGGGAACGCGCGCGCGCCAAAACCCCGACCCAAAACCACGAGTGTGTCGAGTGTCCCTCCGGCACTGTCAACGGCCGGTTTGGGGTCGGGTTGGGAAAATAGTGAGGTGTGGGGGGAAATGGTTTGAGCTTGATGGAACGTATCGAAAGACAATGTGGTTCAACTCTTAAGCCACGCCGTCGCTTACATCGAGGTTAAGGGTGGTGGTGAGAGGGGGGGAGGGGATGGGGTGACATGAGGTTGAAAGGTGTTGAGGGTAGGCAATACCGGGGGAGGGTGAACACCACCCACTCGCGATGAGGTGAGATTTTGGTGGTGATTTCGACCGAAGAATGTCCCCACAGCCGATGACCAAAATCACAACCCCTCACAGCATCCCCTTTTCCACCCCTCTACCACCTCACCCCAGTCAGTTGGGCATTTTCAGTTGTCAACGTGAATTGTAATTTATTGCGCTTTTTTCAACCTCCCCCACCCTCCGGACAACCGTGTCGAGCCCATCTGTTTACCCCCTTTTCCGCTTCCGGTCAGCTTCCGGCCGGACACTCAAGCATTTGCAGCGGGAGGAGCGGGTGGTGGCTCACAGCTACAAGCACACACCAATTGGCTTAGCGCGACGCTGACAGGTGGTCGGTGCAGGTATTTAGCGCCTGACAACGGTCAAGCGAAAACCCGACGACCGTTCCGGCGTTTTCCGCGTGGAAATCAACCAACCCCCCACTTCGGTTGTAAAGGGGGGAGGGGATGGGGTGGACAGCGGTAGAAAAGGGTCAGGGTTTTCGGAATCCAACCGGCTTGCGGTAATTTGTGGCAAAAGGATTATGTTTTCAAGCCGACCGGTCGAGCTGGCCACAATTTTGCGCCAACCGAACACTCTGGCGATGACTGGCGCTATCTTTCACCCCCCCCCCCCCTCCCCCCCCTCTTCCTCACAACTAGGTAAGGTGACAGATTTGGAGATTTTAATTGAACTTTCCGACGGCTGCCATTCCGGGTCGGAGGAATAAAATGTAGTGAAAGTTACGTCGGCGAGCGTCGGTCTGGGAGGGACCCCCTTAATTCATCAAGCTGTTAAGGACCGCATGTTCGCGTCCAGCGTTCACTGGGAAACTGATTTACAACATCCGAAGCGTATCTCACATCACAAGCAGAATTTGAAACATTTTAATCGGGTTAGCTACATTGTATCCTTTGTTTTCGTTTTAACATGTGTTTACTCTTTTTTGATGGTGCTTTTATTTTCTTAAAACTATTATTATTATTATTATTATTATTAATATTATTATCATTACTATTATTAATACTATTACTACTATTATTATTGTTTATTATTATCACTTACCCTAAAAAATATGAACTTATTAATATTTTACAATTTTCACCTAATACAACGTAATAAGTAACTCAAAGAGAAAAAAAAAATTTTTAAAAAATATATATACAGTCATGTTATGGCCAAAACAAACAATATATAAAATATAAAGCGCCTGCGATTCACCAGCAATTAGAAAAATTAAATGAATGGATTTGAATGCGTTAAAAGAAGAAGAAAATAATGAAATGATCTTAGAAAAGAATTACAAAAAGTAGCTTTCAGTAGAAAATTATTATATTGGCTCGGTTTAGGATTTGTAAGGGAATTTGTTTTACTTGTTTAGATTGCGTGGGCGAATTGAAACTTTTTTTTGAAAAATGAACTTTTAAAGTAACATATGAAACAACAAGGAAATGTGAATCACATCATACGTGGCCTTCAAACTCTAACATTATTTATAATTCTTCTCCTTATATTTCCCGTGGAGATCAACTAACTTTTTTTTTTATAAAATATGTATCCGAGTTGGCAAAAGTTACAGAATACTACTAGTCTCTTTTACAGAATTTATTCCTGTGGATAAATTTAGAAACCATATGAAAATACTGCAAGGGTGTACATTGGAATACAAGCTCTTATAAAACAAATAAGTCCAACTTTGACTCGATTGATTAACTTTTTTTTTTCTTGAATCTTATTTAACTAAAAGAGTTTTGAAAATCGACGGAGGTACTTTCAGGTAATTTGTTAAAGCTCAGTTATTTTTGTACTGAAGAAAAAATTAGACTACTTACTGAACAATCAAGAGACTTATAATTTCCACTCAGGGGAAAGTTATCTGGGAATCGAGAAAACCAGGTTAAACCAGGGCTTCCTGGGAAAAGGCTTTTTGAAAGGCTTTCCCGAAGGGAGGACATAAGAAAGATAGTTAACTAGTTTCAAAAGCACATAGTTTTATCTTAAATCTTTTTTTTATCTTTTTTTTCACAGGACGTTGAAAAATGGAAGGAAACCTATTACATCCGATCAAAAATATTATACTGTTTAATTTTTACAATTTGATTTGTAAAATTTCTACACTTGTTACCAAAGGAATACAAATGCAGACGTTGCAATAGACAACAAACCGGTTGTTGCTTTTCTCCCGAGATTAATCTCGAATGAAATCTTCCACAACCGCAACCCTCCTCTTTCCTAGTTTCTCTTTCACGCGTTTCCCAGCAACGGTTTCCCGAAGAACGCCCCAAAAATTTTCCTCGCCCTACACTGTTCCTGCCTCGCTTCTACTTTCACGCGGCCACATTTCTCCATTTCTCCGACCTCGCCGATTGGTTTAGTTCGCTCCGGTGCGCGAGGAAACGGGGCGTTTTCTTCGGGTGGTCGGTGGAAATACTGTGTGCGGGGTGCGAGACAAGATGCGACCCTTGCGTGCACGAAAGGGAAGCAAAAACCAGCATGAAGCATTCGATCGAGGCCAACATAGGCAACATCGCATCGAGCATAAAGTTTGTGACGCGCAACGGTGCGACTGTTGCAAGGGAATTTTGTATTTTTTTTCGTTTATCGCTGCGTTGCGCAGCATTCAAACTGTCACACCTGATGCGTCATCAACCTTGTGCGACAGAACCAGGGGTTCTGGGGGTTGTAGGGTGTTTTTTCTTCTACTCGTTATAACCAAATACTCATACCATAATTCCGGCATGTAAGCAGTTTTCTGCATGCCATTGAGAAATATTCATTTTGTCTTTCAGTGTGTTTACTTAACGAAATTCCATTGGAAATAGAAACGAAAAATTCGTCATCCCCGTTCATCGAAACGAGGCTATGAACTGTTTACTGAAAAGCTGATATGAGCAAACGTACCAAATCACAAACAAAGAACCGTTTCTTCTCCGTTCGCTCATCAGCACTTGTCCCTTCACTTAGTGTTTTGATATTTAGATTCATCTCACCATCAAGAACAAAGAACATCAAGAATTTGGTTCGGAATTTTGTGAGCTCAACTAAAATATTTAAGATTCAGAGAATCAGAAAAAATGTGCACCGAAAAACAAGACGGCATCACTTTTCTTATCGTAAACACACAAACTTTGGTTTCTAAATGTGTGTTTCATTAAATGAAGTCATTTAATTTCTTTTCGCGAAATTTAATAAACCAAGCGGAATATTTTTGAGGTGCACAAACAAACTAGAAACTCCAACCGAAGAAAAAAAAACATTCCATTCTCGATGCCTTCCTACATCTGAATCGAGTTGTTTACAAATTCGGACAAGTTAAAAATGGACGGTAGGCAAGCCACTGGCCATTGGATATCGTGCAAGAGGCTGGCCAAGCGAAGGTCAAGAAAATGGCAGAAAGCGAACGACTTGGGAAACGAAAGACGACGGTAAAGAATAAATCAAGATTGAAAGCAGAGTGGATGAAGGAAGGGCAATAACAGACCGATTTGAGAAAAGGCGAAAGGCGACGGTAAAGAATAAATCAAAATTGAAAGCAGAGTGGATGAAGGAACGGCAATAACAGACGACGTATGGGATTGTCCGGTTTCGTTTTAGTTTGCCTCTTCATCACGAGCGATTTTAGTTCTTCGACTTTTAACCCTTTGTTTTAATTTTTATCCTCTCCTGTTGTATATTTGAGAGAGACTATGTTTTATGTACGCATCAACTCCTCTTCAGACTACCTGTTTTTTTTGTTCTGTTGGGCTGTACCAAGCGCTTCCATTTCGTTTGGGTCATCCAGATGACTTTCGGGATCTGTTTGAAGTTTCACGAGAACCTTCCCAATAATTTAACATTTTAAAATTTACTTTAGCTGATACCATCATTTCTATTTTTATTTTGGAACGACCATCATTCCTTTGAATATGTATCCATATTTGGCCACTATATGCTTATAAACACTTGATAATTTCAAAGGACGCTCCATTCTCGTTACATAATTATATTGTTTTGTTTTAGTTTATTTGAGTTTTAGACTATTCTTAACGAGTTACTTTGTTTAGCTAGTTGCAAATGAGCGAACGCTTTAATTAACTTGTTTAGCTTAATTAATTTGTTGTTGTTTGTTATTGAAAATAAAGTTTAATAAAGTTTGCTTTGCTTAAATTTCCAACAAACTTCAGCTCGTGAATATTTTCATGCGAAATTTTATGGCGGATAAATATTGATCATTTTTCAAAAAAAAATTTCTTTGTTTAGCCCTAGTCTTAGTTATGTTTTCCATACAAAACAATGTATAGTTGTGTAATCGGGTGTATCGATCAGCGTTTCGACGGTTAACTTTCTATTTTTGCTCCATTGCAAGCAAAACCATTTTTCTCATTCCAAAAACTAATCTTCCACAACATTTCCATCCATTTCCGAGGCAGGCAAAAGATGACGCTCGCTTTTCTTCTGGCCGCTTCGCAAATGAACATAAACAGCAGCAGCAGCACACGATTACGAGCCGGCAACGGGCGACGACGGAAATGGATTTCCACATTGCGGCGCAATGGTGTTCGTATGCCGCTGTATGCAAATGATGTTCGCTTTCCACGACATTCCCTTCGCCTTCCTTTGCCGGCGCCCCGAAGACGGTCCCGAAAAAAAAACGGTTCGTTGTTTCGGAAGCGAAACGAAAACTAAACCCTTTTCCCAAGCAAAACGGGGAGGTTTTTCGCGCCGTTTTGGCTGGTATGTTTGGGTGTGTTTGTGTGTGTGTATTTGTGTCTGTTTCTGGCTAGCTTGAGATGATGACTTTTTAATACTAAATCATCAATCATTTTAACCATGCAAACGAAACGCAACGCAAAGCCGCAATCACGAGAAGATGCGAAGCCGGTCTCTAGCCGGGTAGGGAAGGAGGAAAATCTATTTCACCACATCCACCAGCCACCTGTTCGCCCGGTGCAGGGGAATGGACCGGGCTGCATGAATGTTAAGTATTGCAAGCACACAAAAAGCAAGCGTTTACAAGCAATCCGACACGAATCGGTGCCGATTTTCCACCTCGCACTCCTTTCGCCGGGTGGTGGAAATCATTTTTTTTCTAGCAAACGGACGGAGGGGGAAAATAGAAATCATCTTCTCCGAGAAAGAACGTCGGCAAAGGATCGGACCGAACCGACGAGCAAAAAATTAGAACACGCTAAAAGGGTTAAGGGAAGGAAAATTATCGAGCACCAACTGCAATATGCGGCGGAACAGGGGGAGGAGGGGGAAAATGAAATTTAAATATTTTTCACTGGCTGCAATGGGCCGAGAAGAGGCAACGCGCAAAGGAAGCGACAAAAAGGAGAGAAAAAAAACCCATCGCCGAGAAAATAAATACGAAACAGATTTGCATAAAAATCAAGACTGTTAATATGCAAACATATTCATTTCGGGGTTTTTACCCGTCGGTGGTTTTTCGTTTCCTCCTTCTTTTTTTTCTGTATGTTGTTGTTTGGCAGTTGACGGGGCACACGTGATGGTGGGGGGATGGGTGGGGGGGGATGCTGTTGCTACGTTTGTCCAGAGTCCACAGGCCATTGCTCTTTGCCCGGGCCCCGTGTTGGACAAAGGTTGGCTTTATTTATCCTTCCCGGTGATCCTTTTCCATTACCATGTATTGTGTGCGTGTGTGTTAGTAACGATTTCCGCAAAAATGGGGGAAAAACAGACAGCTCCATCTTGCGTCCAGAAAAGGGGGAGTCAAAAAGTCGTCGTCTATGGTGGGTATTTTTTCGGTTTTATTTATTTCATCGCACTCATCATTACGTGCACTCATTTCGCAGCAAACAAAGGGTTAAGGTGTGCTTTTGGTACCCGTCGACTATAGGAGAAACCTTTTACCAGTGTAAAAAGAGTAATATCCAAGGAATTATCCCAAGATTCCATCGAAGTACCACAAGATCCAATTGAAAATTTGGACATTATATATTCAAATTAATAGGAGCAAGGAAAAAAAGAAATTGGTTATAAGCCTCGTTCGTTACACAAGCTACCCTAAGACAGCTGTGTCATTTTTCGATTTTCTTAATTGTTCGATTCTGAAACAAAAACATGTTCCACTTTTTCTGACTTTCTTTCAAAAAATTAGTCGGCAATCGTAAAAGTCAAAATATAGACGTTAAAACACTAGTTTACTGTGAGATAATTCTTACAATAATTTGGTTTGAGTTAAAGTTTCTTCATTATGTTAACATAGTATAAAAGATTAACTCCTAAAAAAATGTGACAAAAAAGTGGCAGCGTGATGTAATTATATGCATGATTGCTCAAAAACTGTACCTCGTAAGACAAATCAGCTAAGCATTTTTAAAATGTTTTAATTTCGCTAATAACTCTCGCTTAAGGGATAGAAATAAAAAAACGAACGAGTAAGCAATATAATGTTATAAGTACAACATAAATAGTTTAATACTGCTATCAACTAAAACAGCACGAACTTTAAGTAAATACGGTTGAAATTCTCGTGTCCTTTATTTCTCTTCGCTTAAGGTAATGTTTACAATCAAGCGCACTTCTCTCGTCATACTAATACAAGTTATTACTAATCAATTTTACTAGGAACTATTTTGAATATTTGTATATATAGCTTTTTGAAGAGATGTTCAAAAAATACTAGGGATTGAAATGCATCGCAAAACTAAACAAATAAACGAGTTTATGCTCAGCAAGTTGATTTATTTATCATCGAATTTCAGTTTAACTTCATCTGAAAAAATGGGTTTGATGCAAATCTGCAACCAGCAACAATTAAAAAAATTTAGAAGCAACGCCAAAAGTGAGAAGGTCATAACATCATTGTTTTTAAATTATTATTTGAAAAAATACTTTAACGTAAGTTAGTTTTCACTTTTACTGATAAACTTGAGTGTGATTTTTGTTCCATGATTTCCATTAATTTTTTATGATTTTAAATTGTAGTAGTAGTAGTAGTAGTAGTAGTATATGATTTACTTTGTAATTATACTTACTGTAATAATACTTTGGTGATTTACATCATTCGGAACATAGTTGTAACTGGTTCACTTTTTGTTTTCCTCATTATTTTTTAATACTTTTTGGCGTTGCCTTTGTGAAATTGAAGAGCATTGAAATCCGTATCGCGAGAAAAAATTTAGAAAAGAAAACCCTCAGGGAAAATAACAACATAATAATAATAAATACATTTCTTGAATCATAACCTTAACATAGCCTAACTTATTAACCTATCTCCTATGCAGAACAAGTTGATTTTTAAAATTCATGGTACTCGCTTCTCACTTGTTATGATCGATTTTGATTTGTCCGTATGTGAAATGCAAAGTACAAACATATAATAATTCGTTTTTGTAATGATTTTGTAAATGTCAAGCACTGATAAAATTTAGTAGTATCAACTGAACCGGAAAAGTCAACCTTATTAAAGTCCATGTGTCTATTCAGATAATAATTGTTTGTGCATTGCCTTTCCTACGTCAACAGTGACCCTTCCCTTGTTCACGGAAGAAAAACTTCCTGAGTAGGAAATAAGAATCCCCGAAACCCAAACACACCAAAAGCAGCAGAAAAGAAAACCCCGTTTGCCGTCAACGTAGGAGTTGAGCACGTCACTGGGTGACAGCGAACCCCGGCCCTGCTTCGGAACTTCTAATCGGCGAGAATTGCCAGGATAATTGCCACCGTGGTTGGCTCGGGCAACAGTGATCATTATCCCTCGCGAATGCAAGTGGCCCAACGGCGTGGAGTGAGAGGAGACTAGGTCCACTCCAGATGTCCCCCATTACATCCAGTTCGGTGACATGCCAGGCTTTCTTCTCGGGGATTCCCTCCCTGACAACTTCCAATAACTGGACTTAGGTAGTCTTACAAGAACACAAGTACCGATTACCGCTCGACACAACTCGCCGTCAAAGTCAAGCTCAAGCGTCAAGGCGACTTCGGAGCTCCTGGGCCCCGGGCGCGCACCACCAACAGCGTCCCGACGAGGATTCCGTCTGAATTAGGCCGTATTTTGTCATATCTGTCACTGCTAGTCCGCAATAAAAATATCTCCGATAGATATCCCTCGTCCCCGAAAGCGAGAGGGCTTCCAGGGTCGGTGGTCCGGAGAGGGTGAACGAGCGGGGAAAAAGTGGCCCTCTGTCAACCGCAAGGCCAAGCGCAGCTGTGTGCCACGGGAGGGTGACGGACGCCGGTTCTCCCCTTCCCAGGTTGCGTTTTGTTATTGCTCTCGTCATTGCAGCGGGAAAAACCGCGGGAAAACGAAGCTCACTGTGCGCTGTGCAGTCCGGACTGTACTTTTTTCCTCCTGCACCGTTTGCCCCCTTCCCCTGCCTACATTTGAACTCCGGAGTTCTTCGGCTCTCGACCCGGGAAACCCCGGGGAGAGTTGTTGCGTACGAGTCCGCTCCGCGTTCCAGCTTGCGAAGGGGTCACGAACACGCTCGCACGCAGCTTCGTCCTGTCCCGCTCGGCCGAGGGTACAACTTTGTACGCAACTGTACCCTCCGGAGAGCTCGCGAGGACACCCGCGCGCGCTTGGCTAGAAGACTTGACGCGCGTCGAGTTCGTCGAACCCCTCCGTAATGATCATCGCGTGCGTTTAGACGAGCGGAGTTGAGCGGGGGGGAAGGGCTGAGGCGTCCTGCCACATCCGGTACCTGCCACCCCGACCGTAGTTCACCCGGCATACCCCTCCCCCTCCCGGCACGTCATCCGGTGCACGAACAAGCACAACACTTTGACAGTTGACAGCGACATCCAGCGCGACCTGTCAAATGTGCCAGCGAGACCGATTTGTTAGCGCCATGATCCGCCACCCGCGCCCGGGGTCCGGCCATTGATACCATTGCCATCCCTCCCCCCACCCAGAGCCACCCTCGCAAGGGAAATGTTAGTTCCCGTTTTCCCGCCCCTGCAACACACCACCATCCGCCGGGTCGAATCCGGGTTGGTGGTTTTTACGAATCAATCACACAAACGATACCCGCATCGACAAGCGACGAATCTTTCCGTCACGGATTCATCGCTCACTACCTTCAGTTATGCAGTGTTACTCTATCATCAGCAATCGGCGTAAATAAGTGGGGGAAAATAATTAAAAATAATACACACATAATGGGAAGCGCCGGATTCCAAGGATTTGTTTCGAATTGGTTCACCGGTTTTAACTAAAACCGTGTCAGTAAGTTACTATAAAAACTTTAATTTTTTACTTTGTTCTATGATAATCATTGCATTTCAATATTTACTAGAACGATTTTGTTCACTGTTTTACATTTTGCTCCTTATTCTCAAAGAAATTGTCAGTACATTAATGCTTTTAATTTAATTAACATTAGTCCCTGCAGGCTAAATTTGTTTCCTTTGTTTATTGTTTCGATTAAATAAAAGATTATTATGTTTTCAAAACCAAATATTCCTTTAATGCTAAGCTTTTTTTTAATTTTTCGAAAAATGATAAAATTGCAATTGTCCAGCCTCTTTTTATTTCATTCTCTCAGAAGTTTTTCTGGCCCTTTTCATAGGTACGTATAGGGTTTTTCCTTTTTTTGTTTTTGCTTGCCTTATTCTTGATTGGGTTTCGAACACACACATTATTTTAGATTTTATCAAAAGTTTTATAAAATGTTAAAAACTTCAAACACGACAACGAGTTTTTTCGGAGGGCTCAGCTTTGGTTGAAATTAACAAGTTCAAATAAATCGTGATCCTTTCGTGATCGTAGTAAAATCTTTTTTTTACCACAAAAAAAACTCCTTTCCTTTAAGTTTTAGATAAGTAATATAGTTTGAATTTTCGTAAAATGATTGCAATTGTCCGTCGTCCACACACTTTTATTTCTTTCTCTCAAAAGATATAGGCCATTCCTTTTATTGTTTTGCTTGCCTTTTTCTAGGTCGGTTCACAACACATATTTTTTAGTTTTTATGGAAAGTTTGATAAAGTATTAAAAACAACAACCACGAGCCATGTTATCAATCAGCTTTGGTTGTAGTTTAAAGTTTAAAAAAATGTGAACTGAAATGTGTTTTTTAACCATAGCAAAAATCCTTTACTTGGCAGTTTTATAGAAATAAATAAGAAAATAAGTAATCAAGTATGAAATCTAAGCTAAGAATGCTGAGCTGAATTAGAAAAATAGCATTACAGAAATGACATAACAGAAAATAAATATATAAAATATTCGCAAGAATTCTTTCTCAAAAACCTAGAAAAACGTGGCTTTATACGGGAGGGATGGGAATGGGTTTCCCGCCAACTTCCACGCTAATGGCCACGGCTAAATGGTTTCAAATTTGAAACAAATCTCGCTCGGTGGGCTTTCCTTTGAATCGTCCCATTTTCTCTGATGGCACTTTTGATTTCCCTAAGCCGACAGTTGGATGGTCATTGTGTGTGTTTTTGTGTGCGTGGGCCGTCCCAGGAAGTATCAGAATTGTTGCTCCGTTGGAATGAAAAATCGGGGAAAGCGGAGGAATAAAACAAGATCGAATGCGATTCAAAAACTTTCCATTTCGCCGCCAAAAAGGGGGATTTGCTGTCGAACATCGCGACGGACGGTGACGGATGAGCAAGCGAGGCTGAGGACGAAAATGAAATCCTGCGAAGGAAGAAGGACGGTGGAGCGGGGAAGAGTATAAAGAGGATGGATCATGTTTAAGCGGATTTTTGTTCCGTTTTTCCCGTCCTCCCTTCGTGCCTGCGATTAAGTGCATGGTGGTAAACGCCGGACGGGGAAAGTGGCGCGCACTTCGCGCGTGAAAAAGGAAAACCGACTGGGCCGATGAGACGGGGGTTGAAAATTAAGGCGGAAAAGCAAACACCCGCATATCGGGAAAGAAGGTATAACGGATGGGATAAAATTGTAACCACTTCGATACCTCCGATCGTATTCGATTGCGAGGATTTGCTGTCGATTTTCCACCACAGAAGGCCCGCTTTTCTTTCGGACAGTTTCCCAACCAATACCTTTTTACAGGTTGAACTTTCCTTTGTTTACTAGCCTCGTATCGAACTGATTCTTTTCTGGTTCAAGTATCCTACTTTGAAAAAATTCTCTTTTAGTTTCTAAATATTTGTTTCTGACTTTCTTAGTTTCCTTCTTCGGTTCACAACATTCCAATGACGTCTTCGAATGCCCTAGAAATTAGTTAAATTTCACTCAATCTCTTAAATGTTGTCTACACCACGTAATTTTTCCACTTGCCTTTACGATCGTTGAAGTTTGTGTGGTCGTTTTTGTTTGGTCGTTGGTGTCAAACAGTTTTGGAAGAACATGACCAGTTCTTGCTTGCTTTAATGCCAACCAGATGAATATGTTTTTTTTATTTTGCCCGGAAACAGCGACCCTTGGGAAAGGGAACAATGTGAAAGGCGATCGAAAGCCTCCGAAAGAAAAACAAAAATCGTCACCACGTTGCAGGACGTCTCAGGAGTGTTCGGTTACGCTCAAGTGGACGTGTGAGGCTGAAATCGGTTCGTATCTTCGTCCACATTGCGCGGTAGGCAATAAATTATACAGCAATAATGTTTTCCACATGCGGCACTGCACAGTTTCCAAAAAGAGTGAATGTTTGTGAGTGGTTTGGCCAGGCTGTACATGATTTTTTTGTGGAAATTAATCTCATATCGTTTTTCCCAGGCAGGTTGCTTTTCTTCAGCTCATAATTCAACAGCTTTTCCACTCCTACACAAAAAGAACGTTCTCTCTAAAAAATGATTAAAACATCGATATCTTATTTAAGAGAGAAGAAAAGCGCTTGCAGGCGCGAAAGGTATTTTTGTTCAAGTTGGTGGAAATAGAAAAAAGATAAGAAAACCTAAAACATCGGCAGGAATGTGTTTTTGTATTAACAAATCAATATCGCACATCAATACAGTTTTGTTTTTAACATATCAAGTGTGAATGTTTAGGCACTACATTTAAATTCAATAGAGCGAAAAGAGATGAAACAGTTCGTGTATCTTACTTTGAAAATTTCTCAAACACTATTTTACTTGCTATGATTCGATGAAGCAATCACGTGTAACAAGTAAGGCTCGTGTCAGTGCTCTACCGCGCCAGGTTTTTAACAGAAGAAAATATATGCGATTTGATAGATAAAGTCGGCCGTCCGATTTAAAATCGTTTGATTTTATCGAATGGTCGTATTCGATTTTTTCTGTAAACACATTTAGCAAAAATAATAAAATCCATTTAAATTTTAAGAAAACTATGAAAACTAACAAAAGAAACAATAAAATATGTCAAAAGATTGTGTAGAAAACTACTATAGACAAACTAAAACGCATGCATTATAAAAAAAGGGATGAAGGAAGAACTAAAACACTCTCAGACATGTGCAAACATATAGATGGATCAAAACATTGCACTTATTGCACATATTTTCGTCAAAAACTGTAAAATGGGCCGATGTTTTTGACGACGTATTCAAACAAATATGTTAATAATGGTAAAACATTGAATAATAGTAGGCTTTGGCGATGGTGAAGCACAATTGATGGATGTTGAAAAATCAATCTGTTATAATTTCGTGCATGCTCGTTGATTGACTTTTTTTTATGCTTCTACGATGCTCAATACCTCACCTTCCCCTATGTTTTTTTAGCTTTTTGCACTCTACGACACGCACCATTAGCGACAGTTCAGTCGAAATTGTTGAGCAAATAAAATAATCCTTCATAACCGAACCACGTTCGCCCGTCACCCACAAACATACACGTGCCTCCCATACCCCTTATCCCTTTTCGCCCCGACGGTCTTTCACTTCCGTGTGACACTTCATTTATCACCCCGAACCTTAAGAAAGTGAAGCCAGGCATAATTGAATCACCTTCAACTTCAACAGTCGTCCTCATACCTTGCGCGCATCCGGGAAGTGAAAAACACACAAGCCTTTCCCCGGTGCACGAAAGCGACCATAATTTGCGGTGTTGATGTCGTTTTTCCTTCCTTTTCCCCGTAACATCGTGTTCCGTTCGATCGGTTGCAACACCTTGCGAAAGGACGCCCTCTCCTTTTTCGCGTGCCCTTTCGAATCAAGCGCCTGTTGCTGGGACTGGGAGGGAAAGTGGGAAAATGGTTTTGCCATACTTTCATACCTCCTGCCCTTCCTTTCTTCTCCTTCGCTTCCTTCTCTTTCAAACATTTTCCCAACGTACGCACTTCTTCGCAACGCTGGATCTAATTATTTGTCTGCCAAATGATAACTTTTGTTCCTCCTCTTTTTTTTTATTCTTTTCTTTTCCCCACCCATCAATTGTCAAATCCGTCAGTGTCATGAATAATTTTGGAGTGTCAATTTTTTCACCCCCTGAACCTTTCGTTTTTTGTACCATTCACGATTTACGACGCACTGAGTTGAACAAAAAAAAAACCCAAAAAGAAACCTCGAAGGAAAAGGTGCTTCTATTTTTCCGCATTTGGGGATGCTTTTCGTTTTACTTGTTTTTGCTGCCGTCGGCTTTGCTTTGTCGAAGGAATGTGCAAGGCAAAGATCCGAGCAGGAAGCTGTACCATCATTCCTTGGGGTTTTGCAGGAAAAGTGATTGGAGATTTTTTTCTTACTGTTATACTCTACTTTTGATGATAATATCGGAAATGAAAAATACATTTTTTACATGTAATTCCGAAAACCAAAAACTAACTAGAAGTTTAACGTTTGTTTTACACAAAGATGGAAATGCTCCTTTGGGTTTAATGTGCCTTTCTTGTACAAGCAAATGTGAATAAATGGAATCAAAATATGATAATGTTACCAAATTTTACCATTTAACAGATAAAAGTTAGTTCGGTCAAAACATAGTTTGACTTCGCTCCGACTTACACGGTGTCCAATGTATTATCATAAAAATTCAAACATCAATTATTTCATACCACTGTCGGATTTTCTCGATCTTAATAAAACAATAAGCTAATATGCTAAACTGGGAGGAGGCCAGTCTTTCTAGAAAAAAGGGCAGTAAAATTTACTCGTTAACAGATATGGATCAATTTAGCCATTTTAAAGGGTGTTTATACCCTTGGTCATATATTTCCACTTGTTTCCATTGCTGTTTCTTCGGCGTGTTGCAAAAAAAAAATCATTATCAAATTTAAAGCGTTGACTTTACCGCCTTATTTCGATAAAAACAAGCGTTTTAGGAACCATGGAATTTTTCTATCAATAAGCGGAAGTTCCTTGAGCCTATGAGATCACAATCTGTCATTGCGAACTGTCAGTCTGAGACTACTAACAGTAAAATGATCTGTCTGCGTACCACGAAAGCGATTTTTTTAAATGAACAATGAATTGCAATAACCAAAGAACAATTTTTATATCTTGTGAAAACTAAATAAAATATTTAAAAAACATGTAAATAGTAATGAACTGTTAAGTAAGCTCCTACACGAGCGATATATGATGAGTTCGAGCCTTCCGTTACTGAACCCCCTCCCGGCCGGGCACGAGCAACCCTTTAGCGGGCAGTTAACGAGCTCAAGAATATAGGCTTGACATGTTTAGCCGACAAATGAGTTCAACACCGTACGTGTGTGTGTGTGTGAATGCAGACGCTAAAAGCGCACGCAATCCACCAGCGGAACTGACAGCTCGCAATTGTGGTCACGTCGGGGAATCAAACCGCCAGCTTTTTCCACCGGCCTGGGCAATTATTTGATCCACTGAAGGAAAGAAAAAGGCATAGAAACCCAATCATACGCAAACGTCACGCTTGGAAGGGGGAGAAAGAAAATAAAAAAAAAAAAAAATCCAAACCGGGTATCGGCTTACATCGGTCATCGTTAGATTTTGAAGTTTTCCACAAATCCGTTTCCATATTTGTTCTTCTTTAGCCATTGTACGATCAAACGTCGGTCATGCTTGTTTTTTTCCATACGAGACACACGTGCATGCACAAGCCCTTCGCTTGACAGGAAGATTCATTAAAAATAAACTTACCTTGTTGCCAGCTTATCGCACTGAGGGAGGAAAAAGGAAAAAAAGGAAAACGTTATAAAAATACCGGTAAATAACAATTCAGGAGCACAAGCAAGTGACTTGTAAGTATAAATAGTAGTTGAACATGTTGGAAAAGTTAATAAAGTAGATCAAACAATCATGATCAAAAATAACGTGCCTATTGCATTCAATTATCAATTCATTGTTCACCTTTTTTTCCCTTCAACGTGGTCCATTAATGTTTTTATCATTTTAAATGGCAAAAAGAAACAATATTTTCGCTTAAAGCGAAGCGAGAGGCTCAAATCAGATATTATCAGTAAACGAACGAGTAGAAAAACGTTACTATTTAATCGAATTAGAATCGGAAAACCCACAGGTAATGCGAAAGACAAAAATAAATGTGAAAAAATCTCCTTTTGCCGCGCTGGAAGTAAAAACGAGTAACTTTCAGCGCCGTGGAAAATCAGCACCCCAACAACAAACAAGTAAAAATAAAACTGGAGAAAAATAAAACCCGATCAAACGCGAAAAAGAACCAACAGGCGGACGCACGCACGCATGGTCATTGTGCGTTAAACTTTTTTTTTACCACTCGCACACGTGGGAGAAAATGCCCTTAAAAAAACCGGTGAAAAAGCATAATAATCGTAGAAGAAAAAAAAGGGAAAGCCTGCCCCGAGGGGGGGTTCGTATTACAATTTTCCGTCCATCGTCAATCAGTGCGCGTCGTCATCGTGATCGTCCAGCGGCAAGCAATTACCGATTGGAGTAACATGGACAATCAAATCAAAAAGGACGAAAGGAAGAAGAAAAAAAGCAACACAACCAACAGGCAAAAGGAAAACCTAGCCGTTGGCGAAGGGCTCCTATTTCCGCTCCAAATTCCGAGGAGACGCGACATCAAATGGAAAAGTGGGTGAGCGTATGGATACGGAAAAAAAAACCGGGACAAACAAATGGGTGATCTGAGTATGGGAAAACAAAAGCATATCCTCTCTTGATACGCACACACACTTCACACAGTGTGCTGTCGGGGAATTCCGGGGTGAGGCAGATGGGGGTAGAAAACAAAATAAAATAAAAAATGCGGCAAACGAAGCACCCGAAAAGCCGGAAAATGCGCGGAAAGAGGTGAAGTTAAATGAGGGAGAATAAAATATAGAAAATAAAAACTAAAATACAGTGCACCATTTCCCCCCGGTTTGTCCCTCCGCATCGGGTCGCATCAGGTCCGTTTCTATCTAAAAGAGAGGCACAGGAAGTGGTCCTGTGTCCAGGCACACCACCGTGTCCGGAGGAAGGGTACATTGTGTCCGCAATCGTCACGCAAAAGCGAGGAAAGTGTGTGCGCTATGGTTTTCCATCCGATCCGACAGATCGAGGGGTTACGCACGCAGGGTGGGGAGGGATTAAATTATGAGAATGTGACGAGTTTATAAAATCTAACCTTAACATGATACCAATCCAATAGCCAATCCTCGCCCGGAGCCCCTTTTGTCGCTGTCCTTCCGGTTGGTCGCTCTTTTTTTGTCTTTCTTTCGTCTTCCTTGTTTCTCTCTATTTATTCCGTAGTGTCATCCTCGCCCTTCCCGCTTCCGGCTGCCTTCGGTCTGATTTACTTTGTGTCCGGCCCCTGAGCTGATTATCTCTAGTCCGGCGTAAGGAGGCGGTGGATGAAATGAGATTTTCCGCTCCCTGATAAAGCGCAACCCTTGGCGCAATAAGGGGTGGGGAAGAGGAGGGGGATAAGGGAAAGGGAAATGTTACCCACCCGAACATGCTAAGTGCCTCTGCCACTTGCGTAGCGTGCCGCTGTCCGAACATTCGGACGATTCCATTTATCTTCTCACCTTGTCGTTTTCCGGGGTAGCTTATGTCGCATGTTAGATTCATTTGTTTCCAACTAACTACCTCTCATTTGTTCTATTGTGTTGGCTAACTGTAAGGATGTTTGAATTCGTAAGCTAGTTTAACTTTTTTTTTTAAGCCATCACAAGATATCGACGGGACTTGTCAGTTTTCTCAACGAAGATTGTTAATATCATCTCTGCTCGCTAAAATGACCTTTCATATGTCAATCAAACCACAACGAGGTAGGCTGAAAATGCTCCGATACTCGCTATGAATCGTGCTGTTAATCTTATCGATTTTATTCGTGGCATTTTTACTGTAAAATACTTGTTGGCGACAATGTTGGCGTAGTAACCAATGTTTGTTTGTTGAACCGAAGATTGTAATAGTAAATTAGGTCTATAAGTCGACGATTCATTTGGGCGATTTACGAGTTGAATTGTAATAAAGAAGCTTAATAACATTAATAATAAAAATTTACACCAGAGGTCGTTAAAGTCCGGCTTTAAAACTGATTATATTGAAAGTTTTAGAGCTTCATACAAAACTCTTATCGCATTTTTTTATCAGATTTGTTCACGATGTGAGGTTTATTTGTTTATTGTTGAATGTGTTCAATACCAGGAGACTTCCTCGTAGACGTAGACCTAACGTTCTAAAAATGTTGTTGCTTGTGATGTGATTTTCATGCGAAATAAAAGAATGTTCAAAATATTGAAACCTTCTCGACGCAGAGTTATTTAAATCACTGAGAGTACGTCAGTCAAGATATTTAAAAATGATGCAAGTAGTGAATAAGTTGCAAGTACAATTATAGAACTCAATTAACAGTATAACAAAACAAAATTTATTTGTTGGAAAAGAGCAAAATTCAACTAAAATAAGTAAGACACTGTTTAAAACTGTTTGACGGTAAAATTTCAAATATTTTATCTTATCTAAGTTACTTGACCCTTTAGAAAGTTCACATTCTATTTGAAATGGTTAAGGTACTACTTTGAAAACAACAGATCATCGTTTAAGGTATTCGGCCCACGCTTCCGGTTTCTTTTTAATCATCTGGCCCTTTTATGGAAATCTATGTTCGCTTCGAGAAGCTGACAGGTCGCGTCAGTATCTCCCGAAGATCTCAAAAATTGCTTGCTTCCTGTTCTACTCCACATGTTTGCATTTAGCTACCAAGAGTTCGAAATTTCTATGGAGAAGAAGACCTCGCACTTGATGTCTAACTACTCACCAACAATGTTGTACATCTAGGTGTGCGGAACAGAGGTACACCATGTTGCACCACAACTACGAGATGAATATCGAACCCGAAAACGAGGCTAAATCCAAATACCTCTGAAGTTCTGAAGCGGGGGCACAAAGTAAATCGAGTAAAAATCAGAACGTCAGCATCGGCACGTGGGGGGATTAACGGTGAGAGATTGAAATTAGTACCGTCCTACCGTCCGAGAAGGTAGCCAGGGACAACATCACGCTTCCCGGATGGCGGTGTTCATGCAGGGTTGAAAGCCGACACACGGCGACCCTAGATAGGTGTTGTTTGTTTATCGACTGCACGCGTCCGTTTAATCCTTTTGCTCGAAACGCCACCTAATGGGATCGGCTCCCTGGAAGACGGTTGCGGATGGGTCGTAAATTAGCGTGTGGCAGCCATCGCACTTTGATTGATCCGAGCTCTAGCCCGTGCTCGGTGAACCGCACGTCTCACGAGTTATGAATATTTGAACGCCGCCGCCACGAGCCCGGTTTATCACGGGAGGCTTATCCCTGGGCGGTATGCGCGTGTGTGAGTGTGTGTTCCTAATTCACTTACAATAAGCTAGGAGCGACGGTGGAGCGGAGGGTCGATTAATTGCTGCACGCGAGCAGCCCGTGATTCCATTAACGCCCACGGCCGTGAAGTCACCGAAAAGGAGCCGCCACACACACACGGTTTGCGGAATGTTTTGTGAAGCGGGCCCTCGACCCATCAGGAGAATCAGGGTGCGGGACGGCGCACTTAACACACCACTCGACAGCTCGACATCGCGTCATCCCGAAAACTAGTGGGTGATTACATTTATGGCACTCTTGACACAACGAAAACGCCAACCAGGGCAAATCTGCACGGACGCCTTAATGGGCCTGTGCGAGGACATGTGCACATATAGGAAGCCCGGGTCGGGTCTTTATCGGCGGGTGCGCGCGTGCATGTGTGTACCCTTTCCTCCGGTCCGTACCGCCCTGAGCAGCAACGCTGATTACAATCCAGATGAACCGGCAGGCTCTCGGCGGATGGCTCCGTCACTCATGAGTCCGCAGCGAGAACAAAAAAAGGGCAGCAGTAATTATTTATTGTTATTTCTGCTGCCAAGCCAGACGAACGCTGACACTCGCGCGTTCTATTCTGCCTACTTTTGTTTGCCCACATTTGCCTATGCGGTCGCCGACGTGTCGTGACGTTCGCTTGACGTTGCCATCCTGTGCCAGCGCCGAAATGTGTGCTCGTAATCGTAAATTATCGGTTTTATTAGCCGCACGCAGTGTCGATGTAAACTGATCTGATTCGCAGAGAGAGAGAGAGGAGGGGAGCAGGGCCAAAACAATAGGCCACCGGCAGTTTGTCGAGTGTGCGATATGTGCATCGTGTCGGGGCCCGTAATACGCGTCGAAAGTGTTGATCAAATCAGAGCTCATCAAGCACCGGAGAAGCACTTCGGTCCGTTTAGATCCCCCGAGTTGACCGGGTGTACAACCAAACGGGGATACAACCGGTTCTAGCGTCTCTTAGAAAACAAGTACTCGAACAGATATTTGTGTCTATCACACTAGTAGGGCTATGTCGAATAAACTTCCCTAAATGTCATGGATACATCAATTACAAATGATCAAGCATCACTTAAAAATGCAATAGGAATACTGTCCAGATAGGAATACTGTCTATCGTAATAGTCAATAATCCTCATGCGATTTGGCATTCAGCCGTCATTAGGTGGCAGTTTAGACAGTTTTCTACAATGTATTCACAAACACATCAACAGGAGGAAGCAATGAAATAAATAATTAAACACAGAAACACAATCGGATCGGTTGATTGAATGCAAAATCGGTTTGTGAGATATAATAAAACTCAACTCCGCAAGAATTCTAATGATTTTATGAGAGCAGATAAAACGGGAAGGAAATTGGGAAGCTAAGGTCGCCCGTTCGATATCGTAGCGAAAATGTTATTGCTCCGCCAGCCCATAAATCTGACGTGTATGTCAAATGGTTCTATTTAGGGATCCTGCCGCATCTCATCCCCATTTCGCAAAACAGCCACTTCGCACGAGAAAGGGAGGGTGATAGAAGCGGACCCTCGCAACGCAAACTATCTGTATCAAATCTCTTCTGGAGCACCTTCGGCTATCGAGCGCTTTAAAGTGTCACTTGCACGCCCGATTTGTTTGAATAGCACCCGATGCCTGATGATCGGGGTTTCGGAACCGATAGATGAGCAGCAGCTCGAACAAAGCGGCGGTGTTCGCACAACCGGGCGATTAGTGCCGCCGCCTGATGGTTTTGGATGAAAACTTGCTCAAAAATCCTCCGCTCGTTCACGGTGACTCCATAAATTGTCGATTCGTCAGACCGCTCTCGACGGGCGGAATTTGCCGAGATTTAGGCCTCAGCAGGGGAGGCAAATTAAAGATGGTCACTCTGGCTGAGAATCGATTTCGTTGCGCTCCAAATTTAACGATTTTCACCGTTCGCGTTAATGACCGTCCGCTTTGCACGCTTCGCACATTCTGCGTGTCGTTTTTCCAACCCTTCACCTCCCGGAGTTTGCCCGGCGGACAAACCTCCCTCACCGGAAGACCTAAGCCCATTTCCGTAAGGATATACTGCGAGCCCTCAAACACTGGTTCCGCAACTGGATCATCCAGCCTATACCCTGGGTTCGACGTCGCGAAGCTACTCATTACGGTCACGGTAAACAACCGAACCGCATTCTGCGTACCCAATGGTTCCCCTCAACCTAGTAAAGCCAATAGATCACGGCCGGCACCGCTCAGGTACCCTTCACACTGGCTTGACACCGGCTGACAATCTCTCCCCGTGTGCCTGTTGCTTGCGCCCGGAAGTGAACACAATGTAAACAAAGTGTGCGTTCCTCCAATACGCTAACTGGCAGATTGAAATATGTTGCGTGAAAATTTCACTCTTCAACCCCGGGCGCTGCACAGGGGTTCGGTGTGTTCGCCCCCTGGTTCGTGGCTTGTGCGGTTGCAACTGTTGCTTGCGCCCTTTGCGGAAGCGATCCGGTGCGCTCTTTCGAGTACATTCGAAACGTGTCCCTACCGATACGGTTTTTATTATCATCCGGGGACGCTTTAATTGTTTTGGAACATACTCTGAAAACTCTCGCCAGGCTCAAGAGGTGGCTTTCTATGGCTGATGCTTGCGGTCTTGTTAACAGAAACTGGTAATCTCTCACCGAAATTGCCAGGAGTGGTTCTAATAAGACAGTTCCCGTCAATAATTTCCAAGAATTTTGCAGAATAGAACCTAGAATAGCTCTTGATGCAGTGCACCCAACAATTCACAAAGCCTTAGGTACAATCCAAACATAAGAGACCAGATTTTAGATCCAAAGTATGATTTTTTACATCAGCTAATGTAATTTTATTTCGTACTGTTTGAAGTTTAGGAAATCTTTCCATATAGAATGTACACCTCAACACATGATTAGTCACAAGAGAAGAGCATCATACATGTTTTAACCCAACATCGCGTCAATGGTGGCCCCTTCCGTTGGTGAAACGGTTGTGGTTTAATCCTTTTTTCCACTTTCCACCGAATCCTGTTAGGGAAGCCGGGCTCTCGCTTGATGCGAATGGGATCTACCAAATTGACCATGTCGCGGCTCGGCGAGCAAGTAATGAGCAAGTTTTCGACGAAACCGCATCAAATCAGGGCAGTACGTAGCACTTAAGTAAGCAACGGATTAAAAAAAACACACACAACCAACCAATTAATGATGCGACCGGCGAGGTTAAAGAATGTAACATAAAAAAAAGGCAGAAGCAAAAGAGCAGCACAACTTCTCACCCACTTAAGCGCGAAAGGGAAAACGCCGAAAAGGGTTAACAGCCGGAATAAAAAAGGAACAGTTCCCTCCGTTTCGCCTCCGGAAGGGTTTGCACGGGCGAACAGGGCTTGAAAAATGTTCCTTTTGTACTTGATTTGGATGGATCACTTGTCATCTGGACGGTTTTATTTCTGGCCGCGTTGTTCCCTCTTCATCTGGATCATCACTCCGTCTCTCGAATATGAAATTGGAATATGGCTTTCGCTTTGATCCTGTTTTTCTGCCGCGGTCTACGGTTGCTGTGGCCCGAGGCGTAACACCGCTTTCCGGTACTTTTCAGCATCGAAGAACCAGCGCCGGAAACCGCGCAGCCAATTAGATACTGGGCTAAGCAGGGGATTAAGCGATAAATAATGAACTGATTTCGTGGTGAACCCCCGGCCAGTCCCGGAATAGCGCAAACATCGCGACCGCCGAAAGAGTTGGTAGGTTAATTGGATTGGTGTAACATTAAAAATGGAAGCTATTCATCTGCGTTTTTGCCACCGACGAAGCGAAGCCGGGAATGGGAGGGTGAGACACAAAGTGCTACATTTGCGTCGAGAGGCAATCTTCCGTTCGAGCTGGCAGGACCCATCGGTTAAGCTGGTTAAGAAATGCGACCTCAACTATTTCCGACCCTCCTGGAGTAACCGCTTTCCACCTAAAAGATTCCTTACGTCTCTGAAACAGCTGCTGAACCCATTGCCGGGAGTTCGGGAGTTTAGAAAACAACGAAATTCTTCCGATCTCGATGAGGTTCTGTCGACAGGTTTCGTTCGGTTAGGAGTTGACAAATCACCCTTGCGGTAGTACCATTCCATAAAACGGTGACCCACAAGGTGACGGATTGATGCCCGCCTGAAACAATACGTCCATGTCTTCGGCGTGTTGACATTGACGGAGAGGTTCGAACGGCGTGTCGGAATTGAGTAGGAACAACAAGTAGCAAGTACAAACCCTTTCCGCATTCCACAATGGCGCCACCGGGCTCATGTCTACATCGGAAGGTTCCGCGCACTTGTAGCCTAAGTTATTATTCCCGTCTGATAGACGGCTTTCCGGCAGTATCTTCCCACTTAAGTAAACAGGGTGGTGAGTTCTAAAAGAGTGAAAAGGTGCAAAGGTCGTTGAAAATCTCTGACATTCTTTCTTCGGTAAGTCTCCTGTCATGGAGCGCTTCCACCATATCTTTTAACGTTTCAGTCAGCACCAACCTCGACTGAATCAACACGTCGTTTCAAAATGAATGGCCCAACGTGACGCGCGAGGCATCAATTTACGTTTGATTGAAAAATTAGACAACATTTGCGCTTCCATCGATGACAGTCATCTCCTGTTAGACAAAGTAGGCTCCCTCTTCGAACGGTACCTCGATAACGGGCAGCTGCTTCCCCAAATTCCCTTGTTTGCTCTCGAGTCCCATTTCTCATTCGGCGCTGAATTTGGCACCACCAACCGTTTTGTTCCTTTGCCTTCGTTCAGGAGTTTGAGGCATCGACATTCCTACCGCACGCATACGTTTGTGTACCGTCGGCAGCGAAGAGGTTAAAATTTACATATTCTCCGCTCACCGACCGCACCAGTTTGGCCCGCCAAAAACCAGTACAAGTGTGCAGATGATGCAGACGAGCGCAGTGAAGTGCGTCCGTGTATGTTCTTTATCCTTCATTCCAGCCCAGAGGCTTCGATCCCGACGAGACGTGAACCGCGTCGAATTTCCTCTCAAAGTGCTCAAATTAGTGCGCCTATAGGTCGGTCCTTGCCAAAAGGGTCTCCGCAGCAGCACGAAGGCGTTTCGAATCCGGGTTTTAACTCTCGTTTGCCCTTTGCCACTTCATAATGAGGTGGAAGGTAGAGTGGTTTGCTGCGAACGCAAGCCAATGTTCTGTAATTGACAATTTGTAATTTTTCAAGTGCCCGTGAAAAAGCGGGGGCTGCCGAAGTGCCGAAACGCAAAACAAAATAAACACAAACACTCTATGCACGGGTTGTCTTCTGTGAATGTCATCGAGAACAACGTCATCCATGGAAAACAACAAAAATTGTTTATTGTTTGTTTGATAGAAAACTCAACGGACAGAACAAGGTCCCGTTGAGTAACTAAAACTAGTATAAACGCACGTAACAAACTTATAAAACTTATTTATCTTACACAAAATTCGGGTTTATTGTTGGCCGCATCTTAAAGGTGTTAGAGTCATCACAAACATTTAAAGCGTAGTACCCTCTATTAAAAGTATTACTCATAGCGTGTCATTGGAACAAACTGGCCATAACGCCAACTGTTGAAGGTTATTCTTCGAAATTCCGATACACCGTATCGAATTACATCTGTGTCATATTTGGCTATTTAGCTGATAACTATAACATACTGTTTTGTTCTATGAAACGACAAAATTCTGCTCTTCTCAATATGTACATTAAGTTGATTCCAGTCAACAAAGACATATATTGTCGAGGGAATCCTCAAGTCGTGAACAATCCCTAAATCTAGTACTCCAGAGACACTGCTGAAGGGTTGCGACCTTCATAAGTTGCGATTTTCATTTGGTTTTACCCTATAAGAAAGACCACATAAGTAGGTACGACGCTACAAAATAAAGTCAGAGGTGACACCCTGACGTTGAACGTTTCGCTAATTTACAGAGTTAAAACCCGCTATGAAGTCCGTATACACAGCTTCGATTTGGCGTCTAGACTCTATCGATCGCAGAGCGTTTGTGAGAAATGTAGTAAGGTTAGTTCTAATGGAGCGCTTAGGTATGATGCCTTGTAACCAGAAATACGTTTAAAATATACTTCTTATACCAGATAAGCTTATTGCGATTTTTATTCTTTTCCTCCAATCTTATTGAAAGGAATAAAGCAACGCCTCTAGACCTATCATACCTTCCCCCAGATAGGTGTTACCATGTTCTTTATGTTGTTTCCTGATACCAACTGGAGTAAACTGTTTTGACCACAACCAGCCATGTTCAATCGATATTCCCCACTGTCAACGACCTCTCGCTGGAGTCTCATCCCAGACAAGTGTACTCTTCTTCAAGACTTCGGTAAGTATAAGAACATTGCCATTTGATACGTTTCCCAAACGATAATCCTTCCTTTCGATCTTCTCGAGACTTAATAAACATAAATAGAGCAACACTGGCAACCGAAGCCGTAAACGAATGAACGTAAAACTCTATTCGGGCAGGTTAATTGGTAAAGCCCCGGCTCAGGGAAAAGGTTGATACCGGAACCTGGGGTGGGGTTACCGTTCGGTTGCGTTTACATCTTCCAAACGAGTCAAGTTGCGTATTGCATTACATCCCCGTGTCCGAACGCAACGAAATTGCATTTGCAATTGCATTAGACACAAACTCAAACTCCCCCGTTTTCCGGAAGGGGTAGGACTTCCCCAGGAACTCATGCCGTACCGGGGGCAAAGAATGTTTTCGATGCGTAAAACTGGTAAAAGGCGACTGCATTACACACGCAGTTCGTGTTTGCGTGGTGTGGCGCAAGGATTTGAGGATTTGAAATCCAGACCGAAAATCAAATTATAGTTTCCTTTACAGCGCCCAAAACGTAATCCGAGTCCGCAGGGAACTCCTCGGAGTCCCGGGACGGACGGAACGCACGACTGTATCTCGTAAATTGCACCAATTATGCCGAACCGGCCACGGTCCGGTGCACCGAGCTGCAGATCGAATGCAATATGTAATATCGAATCAAATAAAATGGCCCCGGCTGTCCCCTCGGTGCGACCGGCACGTTCCAGGAGGCCTTTCGCCGGGCTTCCGTGCTGCCAGTGGACGCCATAAACATTGAGCGTAATCTAATTTTACTCCATAATCATCATCGTCATCGCCATCGTCATCATTATCATTGCCTTAGTCGTCGCCGTCGTCGTCGTCGTTGACGACGGGATCTGTCGCTGGGATTTTATCGGCTCGATCCGTCCCCGGGCATTCTGGGCCTTGTCCATCACAACCAACCGGCCCTCAGTCTCCCCTCACTCCCTTCCACCGGAAGCGGGTGGATGCACTATTTTCCCGGATCAATCTGCCCGGTCCCGGAATACGATTAGCTCCTCCGGAACGGAACGAGCCCGAAACGTCATTCGGGCTCAAACGGGCGCTGCAATTTCATGCCACAAAAACAGAAACAACCATCTCAGCCCGTCGCGCCGATGATAAAAAGCCTCATTTCCCGGACGGTGCGCTTCCATCAACCCGTTACATCGCACACACACACACCTCCTCCCCCTTCGGGGGGTGTTTTATCAATTTTCATCAATCTTTATGCACCCGCTGCACCGCCCGGAACCCTGGGCCGGAAAGATCGATTCGGCCAATTAATGGCTCATTCATATACGGCTTCCAGAACCTCCGGCAGCCTCAAAGACAACCTCCCCTTGGGGCCGGATGGGGTGATAAGTGGGCTGCGGGGAAACTGCAGTTCCATTCTACGGCTTGTGAAGCCCGTCGCATCATACGAGCACACCTGCTCGAACTGTGAAGAGCGAACATGGTGAAAAAGGCTGGACAAGAGGTTAATATATTTGCTTTGTTCCAAAAACACATTTAATTTGTTAACAGAGCCAATGCAACGAAATATAATAAAAATTAAAAACATTCAACACGCTGTTTTTACATTTCAAAACATATAAAACTTCAAAAATCATCCGTAGTAAACGAAACAATAAGTTTCCATTGGGCTTAGAAAAAGAAGATTCCATAGAAATGCACCGAAGTAAAAAACCAAATGAACTCTCACCAAAAAAACAACTTTTACAAACTCTTATGGCACCGATCGGAACCAAAGAAAACTGAAACATAAAATCTTTTAAAATGATGATGCATCCTAAATGTGTAGCAAAAAGCAATGTAAATAAGGTAAAATATTCTGTTTGAAATTGATAATTATATTCAGTTAGCGGTATGAATCAAGCGAGTGAACTATATTTGCATTGAACGACGTCGATTATTTCGATTAACGATCATTTTTAATGGTACTCTTTTTGGAAGTATCTTGGATTTCCTTTAAACACAAAACTTTAAACAATTTAAATGAGCGTTTGATAGTTGCTGTTGAGTGAAAGTAGCAATCGTTTATAAGTACTTCAAGATACCTAAAGTTGTAATAGTTTAAACCCTCTTTATCTTAAACAGTAAAAGAAAAAGGAACTAGAATTGTTTAGAAAAGGCAAACATTAGTTCAGTTAAAATAACATGTTTAAGCATAAAACAAATGTTTGGTAGAAAGAGTGGTGGACATTTAACACAATCGAAGAATATCAGTTCTGGAACATAAAAAAAAACGAGTGTAACATTTTCATGCTCGGAAATGTCTGTTTAAAAAAGAAAAATAAAGCTTATGAAAATCGTTAAAAAATGATGTAATGATAAGGAAAAACATTTTTCGCCAACACTTTTCTCATGCATTACCCATAGTTGGCGCAGGATAGACAGCTAGATGCAGGAAACACCGTTATCTATCACGGCTCCACCACATGTTTTCCGAGCTCGCATGGACTCGCCGCCTTTATGCAACGTTACAAATGTGAGCTCGGTGAGAACTTTGTACTTTGCAAAATTAATATCGTCCATCAGAGTCGCTATTGTTTATGCCAACAGCTCGGTGCCGACTGTTTCGACTGGCGGCCGGGCGGGCGGGTGGGGGATAAAGAAAACGCTCCCTTCCCCACTCAGTTTGATAAATGCCGCTTTCACGCCGAAGACAACGCGCGCCATGCGTTTGTCGGTCAAGTCGCTAGAGCTTCTTCCCCAGTTTGCGAAACTACATCGGACGGATGCATCGTGCTGCACCCGTCGCCGCCGAAGGACGATGATGATGAATTGGTGCTGTAATTAATCATCCCAGACACCGAATCCCTGCGTCTGATTACCCCGGGCGATTTTCGGGAAAATATGCTGGAAAATGTGGGCAAGATAACGAACGCTTTGTTGCACGACTTCTGCCTGCCAGAGTCGGCAAAGTAAGCATTTGATAGTTGGGCACCATTTCATGATGAATGAATCATCTGTTAATTGCTGTAACAATCAAGAAAGCAATCTCTTAGTTTTGAAAACATTCATAGTTGACTAATAACTTTCAAATCGCTTCACTTTCCAAAAACGAGCTGTTAAACACTAATAAGAAAACTAATTACAAAAAAAGAAGAAACAAAAAGGAAACAGAACCCTAGAACCTAATCATTGACATCGGTCAACCAATAAACAGAACCATATCCGATTTATCAAAGATTTTCATTCTTTATTTGTTATATATTTTGAACACGATTTTTCTAGTCAAAACTTTCTTACAATTTTAGACATTTAGTTTTATATTTTAATATTGATTTATTTTTTTATTTCGAATGTGTATCTGCATATTATTTTCAGATATTTTTAAACGTTTGGTGTTTCAAACATTTTGTTTCTATTTGTTGTATTTGATACCATCAAGTAATAAGTACATTTGTCACTGTTGGAAACACTTTTCGTTTCTAACGTCAGCTGTAAATTCGACCCAGAAAAGACAGCCCGATAGATAATGTAAACGCTAAAACAGAGAACTTCGCAGATCAGCTGACCTGGATCGACGGATCAATGACCCTTGAGGTCTGCTGCAGAGGTTATAAATAGAGCAGTTCGGGCAGTCATGGAAAGTTTTGCTTCGCTACAGTAAAGTCCTTAAAATCATCTTTATTCTCGCTCATTAGGACAAATCCTAACAGTCACCTTTTCTCGTCATAAATAGTGTAATAAGTCATTGACTTATCGGCTTCTTGACAAATTGACCCACTCTATTTATATTTGTTTACTTCTGTTTCTGCCATTTCGGCATTAGCACAATGGAATAATGAAAGGTAAATGTCATAAATGACTCCTACCTGCCCATCAGGCAACAGTTTTCCGGTGGGAAAAGCGTGTCGTTTTAACCTTTGCTAATGGTACCCTCGGCACTCAAGCTTATTAACACCTGTAGAGTCGAGGTTCGTAATTTATCTCTATCGGAAGTCAACACCCTAGGCCTTAAAACCGCACGGGGGATGTGTTTGTGTCTTTTGCAGATAATCCAGCATTTGGTCAGCTTACCTGGACTATGGGCGCGCGTGGAACGAAAGTAACAATCCCCGGGGAGTCCTTTTTCCGTTTCTCTAAGATGTACCTCACGAAAGGTGCACAGTGGTAAACCTCAAACATGATTTTACTCGATGGGATGATCAATGGAGAAGAAACACAGCCAGGTAGGAAGCGGAAAGGTTAAAAGAAAGCGAAAAGGATAAGGAAAGAACACTATTATGAAGTATGGGAACCCTCTTTAATCCTTAACAATAAAGAAAAGATGCCCTTTGCCTTGGAAAAGAAGAATCGGAATAGACACAATCAATATTTACCTTCGGCCGGGCCCGAAATCAATTACGGTCACTTATGTGTTGAAAAAGTGAAAGGATGTTCGAAAGGTAAACAAACCCAAAAATAACATAAAGCAACATCAAAAACACTTGCCTTCAGTTTTCAGTTACTTTAGCCGGACGGAGGAGACTAACCCTACCACTTCTGTTTACAAAAGGCAAAAAACAGAGTATCTTCTCTTCCAAGGCTACTTAAAAAATCTGCCAACGATAGGAACAGATTGATACGATGAAATTTAAAGGAGTTTTTTTCTTCGGACAAACGAAACTGGTTAGCTGAATTTTGCTTCCCCCTAGATCCCGATTGATGGATGCCAGATGAAAACCCGGGGAGCCAGGAAAATGCCAGCCACCGCACGTACGATAATTTAATTTCCCCGGCGCAACTGCGGGAAAAACGGGCCGTGTTTGACTTATTCTTTTCCGGGGTCTCTTAATGTGTATCAATATTTTTCTGGTCCTTCGGCCGCCTGACGCTAATGTGGTTTTTTCCCGCCGGTTGGCAGCAGCCGAAAGCCTCCGGCGAGGTTTGATCCTGGCTCTCGAGTGCGCTCTGGTGCGACCAGATTTTTCCGCTCAAGGAAAAGGGAACCCCCCCCCCAGAAAACTTCAAGTGCAAACATAATTTATTTCTATTTATCTACCGAATGCGATGATCGGTTTTATACCCCCGCGCACCGCACCTTCCTTTACCAACTCAAAAAAAAAAAGTGGGAAACGGAGAAAACCCAAACCCTCCCACCCGAAAGAAAGGTTTTCCCGCACTGCGCGTCTCGGGAACGTATTGAAAGTCAACAAAGGAAAGGAATAAAAAAAATGCGTACACCCACAGCTGGCGGAGGAGCGGGGGAAAAGCTACAAGCACAGGCACGAATGATGGTTTTTTCTTTGGTCGCAATTTTTCACCCCGTCGGCGGAGGAGTGCTGGCGGAATCGGTGGAAGGAATAAAAAAATGATAATAAATGAATAAATATATTAACAGGTTGACGACGATGGTGAAATAAAACACAATTCATAATCATAAAAGATGACGTACATGTGTGTGTGTCTGTGCGTATGTGAGGGGTAAAAAGAACTTCGAACCATCCAGGCGAGTGGAGAGGACATGAAAATGCGCTTTATCATCGAAATTGGCCACAATTTTTCAAACATGACTAAGTGCCCGCAAAACGCTGCACGACGCGTTGGAACCCGACAACCCCTGGACGAAGGGGAAGGGGGGAGAAGAATGGCTCACGGGAGGAAACGGGGAACCGGAAAATGGACCGACGGAAGCAGCAATGAAGAAAGAGCAGAAGTAAAATCTTTTTTTCGTTTTTCCGTCATCATTTCTTTTTCGCCAGGATGGAAATAATCTAAATCCATCGGAAGACCATTAAACGCGGTCGGGAAAATGGGTGAGGGTGGTGGGGGGGAAGCCGAAGACAGTGCGGCACTAATCAAATTTATCCAATCAGTGATCAAATAGCAATCCATTTCCGATCCGAAGCGCAAAGCGACAGAATTGTGAGTGATTTTGATCGATTCTTATTAACTTCTTCGTTAGATAATTTTTAAATAAAAGTTTTAATAAAGGACAGTTCATCAAGGACATTATTAACCTCACCGGAGGGAATTGCAAGAGGATTAAAAACAAAAAGTAATACAAGTAACTTCTTCCGTAATTTCAAAGACGACTTCAAAACCATTCCATAATCAATTCAATCTCATCTTTAATTCATTTGTATTTTAATGTACATTTCCACCGTTTAATGCTGTGAAAAGTGAACAAAATTATTCAAAATGAACATGTCATACATCTTCTGCTGCAGTTCATTTTTCCTTACGTTTAATAATTAATATTAAACTGCATGTAACAATAAAAATGAATCGTTTGAGCGAATGCTCATAAAATACGAGTAGAAAAAAGCAACAATCTGCGCATAATGAAAACCCACGGTCCAGGTGACAATGACCAACCACCCTTTTGTGCATGCAACAGGATATCCCGGTCCAAGGGATGTCTCATTTTCCACAGCCTAATGGGTCAATTCCGGAAAGGTTTCCACAAATCCATTTTCCAAACTGAGCAAAATGGTGAGAGAATTTTTTTCTAGTTGTCTTTTCCTCTTTCCTTTTTTCCGGAAGGAAAGGGTAAACTAGTGCTTTAGGGAAGAGAAAGGAAGAAACGGGACACGGTCCACGAAAATGCACGACGCGTATCCCCGAGAACGGGCTTCGTCTAATGATCTATTACCGCGAGATTAAAACGAGCAAATTTTCCTAACCCCAGTTCGTCGCGCGGAAACGGGAAAGAAAAAGAACATGTTCCAACACATAGCTACACACACACATACTCTTTGCATCTAGGTTTGGTGTGGCAGGATCGGGTATAAAATAAATAACGGTGCAGCAATTAAAATTAATTTGTTCCTTTATTTTACATTCAAGGGAGGTTTCGCTTCGGAAAAAATAGAGGAAAAGTCCCGTTCCGTCCGGCGATGGGACGCCGGTAAGGTGTGGCAAAAGGGCTGGCAAATAAATAACGTAGAAAACCTCCGAACCACGAAAAAGGGTTTTCCGCTCTCGGGGTTACTATCCTGCCCCTTCTTCCCGTAGTTTGGTTTCCCTACCGCCCCGTTGCGGTTAGTTTCGACCAGAGGAAATTCCACCATACATGTGCTCGTAAGTGTCTGTGCAAGAGAGAGAGAGAGTGTGTGTGATCATCGGTCAGAGGCACCACAGCAAGCATCAATTATCTACATGCTGTTGACGATGGTTAACATGTTAATTAGTGGTCCGGCTTTTATTTTTCCCGCTCGCTTTCCCGCAGCCCCAAATTGTTTCTCTGTCCATCCTAAGTTTTTTTTCCCCTCCCGTGGTTTCTTCCTTCCTCTTGACCGGGGCTCGTGGAAAACTTGTCCCATCGACCGAGCGCAGGACATAATTTATCTATGCAAATGAGGATTTTCGAAAGGATTTTTGCGCAAGGAAAGAAAAGCGTCCCGCGGTCGGAAAAATGTTCGCAGCTGTCAAACGGCGAAAAACGCCCCGGTGCTCGCCGCGAAAAACAGTTGAGCCTAAACCGACAGGAACGGGGAAAAAAATTATTTCTAATCTAATTTAGAAAATCATGGTAAATCAAATGCTTCCCATTGGTTTCTACTTCAACATTCTCGAACCCGACATTCCTTAACGGAGAGGTTTTGAAACCAGACACAAGCAAATCTAAACACTTCAAACTAAACAGTAAACTATTGTGCTTATCATTGCTATATTCAAAGAACAAAAAAATTCCATGACGTGGTTTAATTTATTTGGAGCGTGAACTGTTTACCTCTTCGAACGAACTATTCTGTCAATCGTGAGTTTCAAAATCACTTCCCAGAGTAGAGAACACATTAAACAATGCATTCTATTGAGACGAGGGCCATGGCCAGCTCTCGATGGTACCCTAATTAATTGGGCATTATTTTGCTGAGAACCAGAAAACCCGAAACGCGATGTTATACGCCACCTTGATAAGCGTCAAGCGCATAGAGAAGAGAACAAATCACTCCACTGTAAACATCTCGATACAGTTAGTGAGCCACTTGAGCGGACGGATTTTCGATTCACTAAGGCAGGGGTTGGCACACGTAAAGTAATAACTAATTACGCATTTAACGCTGTTTAAATTGAATATAATTTTCTAATCCGGAAAGAAACATACACATAAAAGTAAAATATTTCAAAGCTTTACATTTAACCATTATTTTAAATAATTCGTTCGTCTGTTATACTTCAAGTTAATTAATTTAATATCTATTAAATCTCGCTTCAAGATGTTTTGAATATTATAAACCGTATTATGTTGTTTCAAAAAAATGAGTCCTTAAATTTAGTAATTGTTTTAGCTAAGTAAAAAGGAAACTAGATAATTTGAGAATGAAAGTCTTATAAAAGTGGGAGATGTCTGGTATTATATTAGACACTTCGTTTAATGTCTTCAATATAAGTTAAAAAAACACAAGTAATATCGTAAACAAATCTGATAAAAATATGATTTTCTTACTTTGACGACCCCTGTACTAAATTATTGAGTGAATCGAAACCGGATGAAATAAACAAATCCAAGCACAAAGAAACACTTGACAGAAAAGTGTGAACCTGTGCAGTTATGGAATCGCTGAACCCTGGGGATGCGGACTGCATGGATGGTGACATGTTGTTTATTTGTTCACACTTGGGCAATAAAAAGGTACACCACTCGAGTGGCCAATATCTGGACTACGAGTCTCTCTTGAGCGAGCGGTTTGGCTTGGGTGTCAGATTACACATCAATACCAACGATTCGGCGGGTTATAGATTTATCCACTTCAAACCCGCAGGTCCCCACAAGTACATAAGTAATGACGGTGGGCCATGTGGTCCAGAAACCTTTACGCACATGCGAGAAAAAGCGAACTAAGCGATCATTAGTGTGACATCATTTAGAAATATTTATGAGCTACGTTCCGAGCAGAGGCACACTCACGATGAACACGGAATGTGTGTTTAGGGGAAGCGGCTCGGTGGGAAAGATATCCACATTTCATTCCATCTGCCTTTGTCGAAGTAATCCCGGTCGAATTCATTTCGCAAAATAAGATAATAAAACGCGAGCGTCCCCGCACGGGAGAGGTCGTAAAGTCGTATTTGACAGTTTGATGAGGCTCCCGACTATCACACACCTTGGAAATTGATCCACGCCTGGCTCGATAATCCGTTCGGCGTGAGTAAGTGTGTGTTTTTATTAAAACAAAACTGCGATTCGCGGACGAACAAATGAAATACACAACACGGCAGGACTCGCGCTGTAATAAAGCTCAAGCGGCTCAGAGGCGAAAGAGATTGCAGAAAAATCTTATCATTACCAACGGGCAGAGAGGCATAACACCACATTTTCCCGATGCTTTCTTTTTTCCCCCTACTCCATACTGCGCTTCCAAAACGAAATGTGTGAAATGTGCGCGAACCGTTTGACAGCGTGTTATTACTGTTCATTTCCTGGATTTTATCGTCCTCCTTCCAGGATCATTGTTTCTCCTTGCTTCTTGTTCTTCTCTTTTCTCCTGTGCGTTCTCCACTTTCATTACTTTCTCCACCTCCTTCGATTTTCATTCTAACACTTGTTGTTTTTCCATCTTCTTGCCTCAGTTCATGATTGCGTTGGTTTGGTAGCACACCTTCGCGATAACCTTTCGACTTTCAACTTAATTGAATGTTGAAAAACTGTTACTAGTAATACGAAGTAATATATTACAACAAGGTTATCTGATTTGTTGAAACTCAGGAGGAAAACTGAAAACGAAACATTTTAAAATTCGACAATGAACAATACAACATGTACGCAGGACAAAACTTCCCCTTTGGCATTCAAGGGTTTCATCGCTCGCTTGTTAGAAACCGGGGCGGCTTCGAGGACAAAAAAAAAGGAAGCACACATATTCGTACGGAAACCCCAACCTAAGCAGAAGTAGAAAAAAAAAATCGGGATGCAAATAAATGTGCGGCACCGGCACTTCCGCCGACAATTGAAAAATTATGCAAAGCAGCATCAATAAATTACGAAATTATTGGATCGCGAAGATGACAACAGTGTGTGCGCGAGTGTGTGTGTGTGTTTGTGTTTGCATACGCCGGAGGAAGCGTTTCTGTGCAATGAGGACAATTTTTCGCATTTCAAATGCCTTTCGGCAGCCTTATATCCGGTAGCATTCCACAAACCAGAGGAGGAACACGAAGTTTGGGTTTTTTCCATCGTCCGATTTCGTGGAGGAGGAAGTGAAAGCCCTCTCGTTTGCCCTTTCCCCTTCAAACACTTGTTGTTTTATTTCTATTCTGCTTTCAACCCCCGCAGAGAGAGAGAAGGAGAGGCAGAGAACGAGATTTGCACCTAAAACATTTGCCTAAATCGATTCCAAACAGATCTTGCCTTTATTTGTTTTTTGTATAAGCAGGAAAAGAAATTGGGTTTACCGAATGGAAATTGGTCACTCTTGAAAGGAAATGGAGAGGGGAAAAGGGAAATGGTAAAGGGGTACCAATTTGGCCTGCATCTCTGACGTTTACGAGTGCGTCTCTCGTGGGAGATTCCTCGCAGCCCTGGAGTTGGCGCTCTATGACTCACAGGCTCTAGCTTCCTGTAGGCTTATGCCAGAATTCTGACGACCTTAAGACAACCAAGAAATGGACGCAAGGTATCCCGCTCTACGCCTCTACTGAGAAAAGAACGATAGAACTAGAGACATCCTGCAGAGGCATTTACACATTGTGACACACAGTACAAAGCGAGCGGTGCATGATTAACTCCCGGTCTCGGCAGTAAACATATATATTCTGTGGGCTGAAGTCGGAGGCCCCGATCTACGCACCCGGACCGTCCAACTTAACGAATTCTGTAACTCGCAACACACATGGACACGTCGGACGAACTCGTAAACCTCATAGCGTGGAGTTTTTCAGCCAACGCATCCAGACGACAACCCACCGGAAAGCTCTCATGGAAATCATAATTTGATTTATTTTATTACTACTCACCACCGTATAGCCACCGTACCGTCGACTCTTCGATGCACTCGCCCGGTCCGGTCGATGTCTCCCATCGGTCGGTGCCGCCGCAGTACAACCATCGAGGCGGCTCTGCCTTGGGCCGGGTAACCTTTTAATCCTACTATTCATTACCCACACTACTCGGTGCAACATCCTCCATCCCGCGCGAGTTCTCCAAAGTCTCCTCCAAAATGTCTATTGTGGCCCATTACGGATGGGCAGATAGATATCCAACATCCAGTCGACGACCATTGCCAGGCGGCGGGTTTTGTGCGCCTCAAGCGGAAGAGGATGGGTACTGATTTTTGCAACCTACCTCCGCCCCACCTACCACCCCTATCGTTGGAGGGTAAAGTTTTTAATTGCAAAATGCTATTTTATTTATGAGAATCCTTCCGGGTCCGATTCCGGTTTCGGAGTTGATCTCATTTGACATATTGCTCCGTTAGGTGGAACCGTACCTTCCGTCGAAGCTCCGGTTCTGCTACACCGAGTTACTTACTCCTTCCCCAATTTAGTTGAATTCCGGACACTGGATCCTGCTTTCTCTCTCCCTCCCTGTCTCTCTCTCACTATTTCTGCTCCACAAAAGCCGAAAATTCCTTCGCTCCAGCGACTTCGATGACAACATTTTCGGAGCCTCAATCCCGGAACGGACTCCCCCGAGCGGCTGGCGGCAGATTCTTCATCCTCGCGGCGGCAGATGAAGATTTAGCACTCCACATCCGGCAAAACCCGATCCCACCGTGCGTCCCGCCACCGTCCGGATGTGCCGGGAGCGTATAGGCTTTTATGCAAATTTGCTGCGTGACAATATGCCTGCATGCGTGCGCCACCCGAAAGGGGATGACATAATTTACGGCCATCTGACGGTGGCTGGAGTTGGAAAATGATTGCAGCGAGCCGCATCCGCTGCCGGAGTGCTCGAAAGATCGATTACAGAACCTTTTTTAAGCTGCCCCTCCATACATTGTCGACGACTTCTGCAAATGAGGGTGACGATTAATATTATATTTATGGTTTGATCAACTGTTCACTAACCAAAATTCGCTCGGACTGCGGGATTTAACCATCAAACCGTTGCTAACTCGTTCGAAACCTATGAATCACCGCACATAACAACGCCTTACACCTGTTTGCAACAGTTCCGGTATATGTTTCATCCATTATACATTGTTGTCCGCGACTAAAAGACGTTCCGAAGGCGAAAAAAGAAACCCAACGCGTGACGCAATTGATATTGCAATGATTTATTTAACCCCCCTCTCCTCCCGATGCTGACGCAAAAAAATTCAATATCTCCTTATCGCGGATTTCCGCCATACGCATACCCAAAAAAATACACAACAGCATCTACCCATTCCCCCTCCCCCCAGGGGGAAAAAGGAAGGCAAAATAGTCTGACAACGTAACCGGAAGCCGTGAGCACAAAAATGTGCTCTAATAAGCATATTTTTATTCAAAATTTGCATCAGACTGTGTGATGTATTCAAATTGTATGAAATATGGCCCCGGCAATGTGAAAATATATATCGGCATCTCGTCCCGCTTGTCCCCTCTTCCCGCCGCTCGCGCAATCTGTTGAGTGGGAGAACATTTTTGAATGAGGTTGTTTTTTTTTCTATTTCAATGATTTTTGATATTCCTTTTCCACCGACCAAGGGAACAAGGTTTGTTGACGAAGAAGTAAGTGACTCGGGTGGGGCGGTAAGGCCGGAATGTTTCAAATCGGACGAAATCAGGGAACAGGAGTCTCATGCATTTCCTCCGGCGGTTTTGGGTTTAGGTCGTCGGTGTAAAAAATGCGATTCTCTCCTAAGAAGGGAGGGATGATTTAATTTGCCGCGAACCGTTCGCGTGTAATTGTCGAACACGCAAAAGGGCCATTGATGAAGGCAATTGATTCTCGTCGATGTAGGGAAAGGTGGGGCAATATTGAGCACCTACGTGAAAACACAATCAAAGGTTTCGAAATAAGTTATACAAACAAGAACAAAATATAAAACAGTCGTTTGTTTTTAAACGCCACATTGAATAAGTTGTGTCCGCGTAATCACCAGTCCCTTTTTGCACAATACCCAAACAGCGCCGAGGGCCGACGCCAAGGGTCAACAATCCGTCAGCTGATCGATGAAGTTCCCTTTTTGGCTTATCATTTATCATCGGCCTGTCCTTTCATTGCCGTTTTGACAGGTGGCGTTAAAAGCGAAAGTGTTTCTAACACCTGATGATAAAACATGAGGTTTTAGAGTAAGGCTTCAATGCTTTATTTAGTGTGCAACGCTTTATTTTTAGATCAGAACAGGCAAACTATCATCATATCTCAACGTCTCTAAATTTCTACTCATATAGAACGATGAAGAAAAACTATTGCAAATACAGTTTATTCCAAACAAATATTTAAGTTGATAAAATTGGCGATTGTGACATTTTCAATAGTGCCCCAAGTTGTGGTTATTTTGGAGTTGTTTAATTTAGAGTTCTGTAATTCCGATCCAGATTCATCAATCTTAATGATTCCGTAAATGAGAGATGCATGAATTCCAAATAATCATAAGTTAAAGAACAGAAAAGTAAAGCCCAAGAATGTGGTAGAGGGTCAAATTTGTTTTTTTTTTTTGTCGCTTGATCCATACCAAAGCTAGAATTATGAAAATTCTTGAATGATCTATGAAAGATTCACTAAGATTTCGAAAGATACATGAATGTTTCAAGCTTCGAATGCTAAAAGATGCATAAAGCATTGAAAGGAAAAATGAAAATGAATCGCCAATGTTTGTAAATTGTCAATGTTAAAGGAAATGAAAATGTTTGTGTAATATCCATTCGATGGGAGGTTGGTAATGCCAGTGAATTACCAAACATAGATATAGCACCGCAAAATTCATGTACGATCTGTAGAACCATTATTTGTTCAGTGTTAATTTATTAAATTACAACTTTTATATAAGATATTGCCAAGAATTATTGAATACCACAATTCTGCCCGAACTGGGTGAATGACTTTTGCCCCGCACGGTGCATGTTGCTTTTGCCCTTTCTCCCCTACCGCTTCAGCGCGTATAAGAAAACCATATCCCGGGATGATACGCTACAATTCTAAATAGGGTCCTCCTTGAGGGATTTTCGCAGTTCGGTAGCTTCTTTTCCCTTACATCATCGTACGCTAATATTCAAATTACTCGTCCCCTATTTGTCATCAAAAACCGCACACCACTCCCAGCGCGCTTCCGAGCACCGGCTTATCGGGGGTTTTTCGCGGGAAGTTTTTCTTTGCTCTTCCGCTCGTTTTCCGTGCGTGAGTTGGGAAAGCGTTTGAGATTTCGCAACCGATAAAATGCGTCCATCGTATCGAACAGATTGTTAGACATTGTTCACGTCCCGGGGAAAAGGTTACCTGCTGTTCAGTGATGTAGGAAAGGTCATACCTGTTGACCTGCAGTTCGGGTTCGAACCTAACTCAACGCAACTTATCTCCTGTTTGCCCTGGGTGCACCTAACGACAAGCATCGTGACTGTTGCATCTCAGGATGACTCATACTCGAAATGTCGGAAGGGTCCCTTAACCTGGTTCGCGGAATGGAGGAAAGCCCGCAGCCGTCTCAGGTAGAAGTGGGTTGTGTACGTGTGTCTACAAGAGGAACTTATCCGGCCCGCCATGATGCGGGTGATGACGCCTAGAGGTGTCCAAAATCTGACCTGTTGAAACCGACCGACACGAGCCTCTCGTTAGACATCCCATCATCTGCTCGCTTTCCGATTTCAATAAAATAAATTTATCTCACTACTTATCTCAATCGCGGTGCATTCCTCACCAGGCACTCCCTAACCCTTTTCCCAGCTTTCGAGAGAATTCTCGCCTTCATGCGGGCGACATAAAACATGAACGAAGTCCCCCGAGAAACCTGATTACGAGCCAAAAAGCCAATCGGAACCAGGGGGAGCGGGAAAAAAGACAGGGAAACGGCAAGGAAAACTACAAGAAAACGCTAAAACGTCAACACCAACCCGGGGGAGGAGGGTTCGCCTTGCTAAAAACTACGGTGGGAAAAACAACGGGAAACTCTCCCCGAACCGGACCGCCCCGAAACATCAGTTTATCGGACTTATTTTCTCATCACCTCTCGGTTGCGCCCTCCCAAACCTTCGTCTTCCAAGGCCAAACGGGGCCGGGGAAAAAGGGGTAAAGGGTGACCGGCCTTAAGCAACTAACTTCCACCACCGTCGCAAACATGTGCGCGCGCGTGTGTGATTTAATTAATGTAATTCAACACCACCGAGCATTGTTTCTCGCAACATAACCCCTTTCTGAGGTCCATTTGTTTTTTTTTGTGGGTTAGGAAAAAAAAGGATAATGCAAAATTGTTGGTCTCTCATTTGGTTGCGTTTGCAGTCGAATCGATCCGGAAAACCGAGCGGAAGCAAACAGAATCATAATTAAAAGGTTCGGAAAAACGGTGGTAAAATATTACCAATTGCAACCCGGAAGGTCAAACCCTTTTTCCGGGGGAAAAATCGAGCTGCTCGTATGCGTGGTGCGGCTCTTTGCGGTCTTTTAATGCTAATAATCAATCCCAGTACGCGAATGCCGGTCCTCGTACACCCTCCTCCCCCTCCTCAGAGTCGTGGAGTTAAAAAACAAAAATCATAGACTAAAGCGATTTTCTCACGATCCGCAAAAATTGGGTTCACTTTCAAGGAGTCCTTCGCGCGCGCCGGGGGAAGGGAAGGCGAAACGGAAGTGAACGAGTTATGCGGGCTGGCAAAGGGGTGCAACGGAAACAATTACGACGCACTTATTCATCGCACCGACCAGAGCGCAGGGGTAGGAAACCTGGCGGGTCAGGTCGCTGGAGTTGGTATGGAAAAGCGTGCACTTGAGAAAAAAAAACAATACACCAGGAGAAGGCGTACGCTAGCTTTGTTGGGCTTCTTATCGCAATGTTTAACACCCATATGAGTTTTTTACCCTTTTAGTTTGGTTTTATGTCTATTTGTATAATTCCTGGACTCCCTATATCTCTTTAATATTTTACAACAATCCTGACCATGTTATTCAAAGAGAATTTAACACACTAATCCAAATCCATAATAATAAATTCATATGATCAAAACTATGTTTCAACGCGAGCACGACATCGAAGAAGCAAAATAAATATTAGAGATGATATCGTGTAATAAATCAGTGTAATGTTTAGTTGAATAAAACCATTTAAAAACAAGATTCAACGGAGAAAACGGAAAAAGGCTAATATTGCCAGAAATCACGTAAACATACGATAGTAAGAAGTATTCACATAAAATACGAACATTTTACTAGGAATTATAAGCACATTTAATTCGATTTCTTGACTAAGTCAACCTTGTATTGAAATGTAAAATAATCAAAAAAATATCAAATTTAACAGTGGCGTGAGTTCTACTCGCCATTTAAGCAAAGTTTGCCCACAATTTAAAACTACGCTTGGCAACTCTTGAACCTGTTCATTTTATTGACAATCCCAGAGTGTGAATATTGTTTTATAAGTTTTTGGTAATAAAATTATGGATAAACCAAAAATGGCTTGATTAATCCATAGAATATACTGATACATTGCTAAATAACAAGAAAGATAAAGAACTTATTTAACAACGGGAAAATTCCGTCTTAGAATAAATTATATCAAAAGCAAAAAATAAATTTATTGTTTGTTTGTAGCGAATGATTTTGATTTGGGTGTTGGATACCCGGAAAACTAAGCATCAAATAATTTATAGATATCGCACCTGCAAAGCCGGCTGTGACTTAACGCGAACCTCCATCCGTGCCCAAATGAGATCAAACCAGCCTCCGAAGCGCACCTCATTCCGCCTAGCTCTCACTGCAGCCACCTGCCCCGCCGGTGTTGGCGTTCGTGAGTTCATCTCGCATCGTCGGGATACGCACGTTCACCGCCGCGCATCGTCGTCCAATACTCACTCCAGTCCGTTCCACAATAGCTGGCAACACACATACACCGGCACTACCGTCAACGCGCACTGCTTTCACCATACTCAATGGGACCTTGGATACGGCCAGCATGAAGTAAGTTGAAGGACCGCCGCCTCGTTACAACTTTAATCACAACAGCCGCCTAGTTACACCTATTTTACACCAAACCACGCTTGAGCACTTTTTTCACCAATGAACGGATCTTTACTTTATGCACTCCGAACCGTCAGAACACTGGCACGCAACAACACAATACACGGATAAAAAAAGACATTTCAGTATATTACCAAAATGTGCGCGAGATGAGGACGAAGATTACTGACCTCCGACTGGCACTTACCGAAGTCGACTACGATTTAATTCCGCTCACCGAGACATGGCTTAAGCCCATGTCAATTGACAGTACCATTCCCACTGCTCTTTTATCCAACACTGATGATAACCGGTGCGATCGGTGCGATAGGAGCCAATCGAACAGTGATCGCTCTCGTGGTGGAGGAGTACTGATCGGTTGCTCTTCGGGTCTCCTGTCACAAAGAGTTTCGCTAATCACAAGTTCGATCGAAATGGTGTGCGTCAAGATCCCCATGACCAATGCTTATTTATTTATTGCTCTTGTGTACATTCCACCAACGCATGCCGATAAAAATGCCACGATATGCACACTTATTGAACAAGTGAATGCAATACTAGCCAGCCTACAAAACAACGACATGTTTTTTTCTAATTGGAGACTTTAATCAGCCTGAAGTAGCAAGGATTCCACCAAACGGCAGCTCAGCGATCATTGAACCGCTGCTTTCTTCAATTATGCACTATGATCCTGTTCCACGGTCGCAGAGAAACTTCCCATTTGTTGATGAGATGGCTAGCATTGGTCTTTTCCAGATCAGCGGTGGAAAAAAAACCATTTAGGACGCGAGTTAGACCTAGTTTTTACAAACTTGACAGCCGTTTCTGCAACTTCATCAATTCTAGTCTGTGACGCACCTATATTGGTCTTGGATAATTATCATCCTGCGCTTGAATGGTTTATTGCTGCCGGAGTGTAAATTCAACGGAGCAGTGTCGACCAAGCTCGTCGATTTAATTTCTCTCGTGCAAATTTCGCTGAACTTTATCAGGAGTCCCCCAGGGTAGCAACCTTGGGCCGCTGCTGTTTTTGCTATACGTCAACGATGCTGCGTTGTTACTGTAGGACCAGAAAGTCCTTATTTTTGCCGACGACGTCAAGCAGTATGGTTCAGTTAAGGATCTTGACTAGTGCAGTCACCTTCAACAGGCCCTGACCACATTTAGTGTCTGGTGTAATTGTAATGCGTTATCCCTGTCTATCGATAAGTGTCGTGTTCTGTCGTTCGCTAGATCTAGGGTCCAAGTCTCGGTTTGGCGTTTGGAGCGCGCGGAAACAATTGCGTTTTGGAGCGCGCGGAAACAATCTGTGATCTTGGCGTGTTATTTGACAAGCGTCTCAGTTTTAGGCCGCATATGGAAAATGTTTTAAGTAAGGGCAAACAGTTGTTAGGTTTAGTTGTTCGTCTGACCAAGGAATTTCGCGACCCACTTACCATTAAGGCTTTGTATTCCAAGGGACAGGGGACACCCATCCCTCGTACGATGCCAGGTGTCTGTTGCTCGGTATACAACAGCTGTGTTCACGCCGTAAGTCAGCTCAATGTCTCTTCATAGCAGGATTAATCATTAACCATATCGATGCGCCTAACCTATTAAGTCAGATCCATTTTTCAGCGCCATCAAGAATTCTTCGGCCTCGCCATTTTCTAAGGGAAAGGCATTTTCGCACAAATTTCGGCTAATCAGAAGCATGTTAATGCCATGACCGCAGTTTTTAATGAGAATTCAGAACCCTTTAGCTTTGACATGTCCCAAGTAACTTTCCGTGACCCTCTGCGTGCGCGTTTTGCCTAGTTTCGTTATATAGTTCATAAGTGTTCATGTAGACTAATAATGTCCGATGGACCAAATACATAAACCAATCTAAAACAAATCTAAATCTAACCAAAGGCTTTAAGGGGTGCCTAATTCGGAAAGGGCACGCAAGACCTGCAAATCCTCCGTAGGCGTGTTTAAGAGTGGTGGTCGAAAAATGCAGGATGCGGGTGAGGAAATAATAATAGATATTTATCCTTTTTTATTTCAATTCGTTGATTTTTTTTATTATTCCCCCCGCAGCAAGGTCCCTTGCCCGACTCCGGCAACAAGATCCGGCAAGTATTCAGTAACAGTGGGGGAGACAAAAAAAGAACAGGCACAAGGTAGGGAAGGGTTCACGCGCTGGGTCGCGTTTCTGACCCAAAATTCTGACCATATGGTGTTGATGAATTCTGATTCAATTTCAATATCCGCCTTGCATGGCGTTTTTCCTCTTTAGGTTCGGTGCTTGAACCGAGGACACTGAGAGTCAACGAGGGAACGAGGACGAAGAGACGAACGAGGACGCCGACGACGATGATGATGATGATGATAATGCATTTGTAATAATAACTACTGTTCCCCTTTTCGACGAGGGAGTACTTCCCTTGTGGGAAACGATGGACTTGTTGAGGGAAGCGTCGTCGTTGTTCCTACCCCCGGCAGACACTATATGGTGCATGGTTTCGGTTCCGCAAATATATTTATATATTACCGAGGGTGTGGTGGTGAGTTTTTCATCCCTTCGAAGATGAACACGTGCAAGTTTCCTCCGGCAAGCCGAGTACCTGGAAGGGAAGGAAAAAAAAGGCATGCATCGGATCAACTGCAACTAAATGACCGTTTCGAAACGGTAAACCACGAGAGAGGCTTACCTGGGTAGAGTTGAAGCTTCCCTCCGATGACAAAGACAACGACGCTCTGGGGAAGCATTTAGGGGTTCGCTGCGGATAGACTGAAGACTTCCAGACGGGTAGCAGGTGTGCAGAGGAGCTGTGAAAGGGGTGCGAACGAGAAAAAAAGGTACGTGAGTGGCTGGAAAATCTTCCCAAATGGCAAAGGAAACGGTTGAAAAGTAACATCGTGCGTAATGCAACCCATTCTCCGTGCGGGAAAATAAAAAAAAAAACAAACCGAGCGCAAAATACACGAACACGCATACCGATACCCGTTCGGTGGAAATGCAAATCGCTCGAATAAAATCAATCGTAAATGACACTGCACATATCAAGCACCGCGCCGAGGGCCAATAAATATTAATCAAACTCTCCTCGGCACGCCACGCTGGGAACGGGCCGGTTTCCCTTCCTGGGAAAAAAAGCAATCCCCCCCGACGTACCAAATGCCATCAATCCAGCATCCGTCCTCGGGTGCAATACACACATGCTAATCGTCTTGCGTTTTCCCGCCAGCCACATACACCATTTCCATAAACAGTGATTAGTGACGATTCATCAGAGTACAGGTTTTGGTTGCGTGTTTTTTAACCGTTACAGGTAGGTAAGGACTGTTGGGTTTCAGGCTGATATTAGTTTCGTATTCCTTTTTTCGTTTTCGACGCGTCATTTGCGTAATTGTGTCGTGCTGTTAGAGGAAAATTACTAAAAAATAAATAATCAATCAACAATAGTGGTTTTCAATTCAATTTAACTAACATTGTTATTTACTCAATTACCATTTGATCACTACAAGAATACAAGAGAATTGTGCAAATTCTACAGAAAAAAGCAGTTAAAAAAATCTCTCTGCTTTCATATATTTCCTAAACAGATTTATTTTTAAGTTTTATTACATTTACTACATGGCTTTAGTCCACGATTCTATTTCCGTATTCGTACTTTATTGCTTTTCATTGTTGTACTAAAACAAGTAAAGAACTCCGAATAACATATTGAATGTCTACATTCCTCTATTTAGTTTTTCTGTTACGCGTTAATTGTGAGACATTGCAAACACAGCAAAGTGCATATTTATAATAACAAAATCTAATGGTCTACGGACCTTTTTAAGTTAATTTTCTTCTATCAGTATTATTTAAACCGCCATCAACTTGTTTGAACGCAAACCGAATTAAAATCTCCCTATTTTGTTAACTAGAAAGCAAGATTAATTTTCTCATTGTTACCTCAAACAATTTCTACCACTTTGAGAATTGAATTATTGTGTTATCATTACATGTTTTTATTACAGAATTGTCGCCTTATAAATTTTACCGGTTGTGTATAAATTGATTAAAGGTACAACCAGTCCACTCAAACAATTTATTGATAATGGATTATGCACTTTCCGCTTAAAAAATAATGTTGAACAATACTGCTGACGATTTTATGTAAAGAGAAAATGACTAAAATGTTTTGTAAAAAAGAAAAATCTGGACCGCGTTTTGGCGCTCGATTTACCGCATCCCTTCCGCACAAAACAGGTTGATACAATGAATTGTGCTAAGAAGAAGACACACGGCTCTGAGGTGCAAGATGTCAACACCGTGTGGAAGCGAAACGAGTTTTTAACATTTCCATCCATTCGCAGTTCCTCACCCAGTCGGTTTTTCCACTTGCCAGGCGCGGGAAAACCTGCCTTGCACCAAAAACCGGCTCGGTGCTTTTCGCTTCCCCGCTTCCCCGCATCTCAATCGAAGCAGAAGGCCACTTTGTGCCGAGTGCAAGTTATTAGAATCAATTTATTATTCAACAACGTGTCCACCACCGGGAGGGTTCGCGAGGTTCAATCCGGTTTCCTTTTTCCGATGCATACTTGTTTTCCCCGATTTTTCTCCCTTTTTTTTTACTTTCCTCCCCTCTGGCTGAGGTGCGGGAAATTCCGCCGCGTTACCCGAAAATCCATGCACAATGGTTCATTACCATATTTTCACATGTTAATGCTTCGACGCGCCAACAGGTCCGCCAGCAGGTCCTGAACGCTCCCTTCTCTCTCCCCGGGGTGGCTGCAGTTTCCCACTGCCGCTCATGTGAGCCTTTTTTTTCTCCTATGTGTGATTGTTCCGTTTTTCCATGCCCTTTCCGAACGGGCTGGACCTTTTTTTTCTCGCCGTTCGCTTCCCTCGTCTCAAGGATAACCTGTCTCAACGGACAAGTTTCGGAGCCGGTGCCCAAATCGCAATGCATAAATTGAATCCTTGCTTCTCGGTGTTTGCGTGTGTGTGTGTGTGTGCCTATCCGCCAAGGCTCAACGATGTTGATTGATGATGATCGGGCAAGCGGCGAGTCAACGCCATGGCTGACTTTGCATAAATTTACTGATGATTCTCGCGTGATTGAGCTTGTATTGTTGCGTTCCCGCTTTCCGACAAGTGTCCTGTGAGTTCGACCGGGTGCGGCGGGTAGGGGGGTAGGGGGGGGTTTAGGCACGTCCTCTTATTTCTGCGAATATGAGTGTGTATGTTTAAAGCACACAAAAAACCGTTGATGAAACCGTTGACATTTAACCAGAAATAGCAAGCAAATAACAAACATTTAAGGACGCGGTGCGATTTCAACAGTGTAATTTGTCTGTTCTATTTTTTTGTGTTGTTTGGATTAATAACAAACGGAAGACCGTATAATCTCTTAAAAGATATGTTCTTTAAGATGCAAAGTAGCGTCCATTGATTTTGTTTGTTTTTTATTATGGTCTGATACACCTTAGGCAACCAGTTGAATCAATTAAACGACAATAATAGCAAAAGACAGACATTAATTACGAACACAGAAGGAAAAAAATAACTTTAACAGAGACTTAATTAAAAGCATAACGAAAATCAATTGAGAGTCAGTAAATTGCTTTGGAAACAGTAAAGATATTTGGACGTGTATTGACATTTGTTATTTTCAGTTTTCATGTATATGCTGAGATGTTTGCAAGTCTTTTTTAACTCTAACGTATTTCAATCGTATTTTTATTTTTGTATAGCTAAAGTTCTGCGGGAGGAACTTTCCTAATACTAGAATGAAGGATTTTACTCAAATTAAATACATAATGGCTTCAGATAATTTGTAACAGGATGTCATCTCAACATCACCCTCGTACAAGTTTTTTAAACATGTAAGCACTGAAGGAATATAGAGGAAATTACTAGATAATTAATTCTATAAATATCAATTAATCAATTAATAAAAGACAATATTGCTAAAATATTCAATTTGGAGAGTTTAAATTACAAATTATTCATCAATAAATGTAAGAACGAGCATCAAAAACACAAATTCCATACAGGATTCAACTCATAAATATATTAATATCATTCGTTTACGTGTCGTTTGCTGCATCGTTCACGCGAGGAAAGAGGTTACGAGAGCGTCAGTTTATTTAAATGTTAACACAACATCTCAATTGGAAGCCACATTTAATTCCCGTTCAACCACCTCGTTTAGTTTCGCAGTGATTGGTTTTGTCCGCTCGGAATGCATCATCTAGCCGCGGAATAGCATTGACGATCCGGTTCTGCCCACATGCTGGTCACAAGAGGCAGCAAAAAAACACGCGCACTCAACAGCGCCCGGGTCTGCACGTGCCAGCCCGCATTCGCGAAAAGGAAACACTTCCCGAGTCTAATAAAGTACTTATTTTATGATTCACAGTGCTCGGTCGTTTCGTGTCCGCGGCGTCCCGGCGTGGCGGGGTTGGGGGTTGGTGAAGTGGGCATCTTCTTGTGCGCCATTGCGTCCGGTAATGGATAGGGCACGCGGTACAGTTGGTGCGTGTGCGCGTCTCGTAATTAGCGCGCCAGAATAAGGCGCCCCTGGTGTGTTCTTCGGGGGCTTGTTTACAACCAAACCGATCAGCATATTCGCAGCGCATCGGAACCGTCGGCCGATTGTAAACGATGTGTTCTCCCATCTGTTTTGGGAGACTGTTTGATTAGCAGGTATTTTAATTTGAACGGTCGTTAATCGGCGGAGTCGTATAAAACCATCCTGGAAGAATAAACATAAACGGCACAATTAGGGACGGTACAAATCAAAACAAAATAAAATGAGGCAAGCGACAAGACACGGAGAATGGGAAGCTTATTTTTTCTCCAAGATTTTTGCTTACCGGTGGGAAAACAGTGTTGGCCACGGCTCGGTCGGCTTCGTGTGCGGAAACAATGATTCAAAACACACCTAGAGTTTTGTGTCCAGGCTACGGAAAGAAAAAAAAAAAAAATTAACGTTCACATAAAAATCATTTGATTCATAATTAAAAACACAACACAATAGACAACTGCATGGACCTGGTGCAGTCGAAGGAAATGTTGGCAAAAAAAACCCACACCACACATCAAGCAAGAAAAAAGCGCACACCCTAGAACGGTTCCTAACTCCTCACGGAACGAAGAATCGAACAATCATTTTGGGGGCTGAAATCACACGAACCAGTGGAGGATGCCCTCGCCCCAATTTTCAATCCTTTTCCATCGGGCGGCGGGGGACGCGTTGAGTTATTCGAATAAGTTCCCACGCTACTCCTGCTTGAGACGACTGAAACGTCATCGAACCGCGAACGTCTTCGCCGATGGGAAAAAGAAATCTGTCGTTCGATACTGTTTTTTTTTACTTCTTCGTTCATAGTTGGGAATTTTCTGTGGCCAAACCTTTTTGCTTTTCACGGAGAAAAAAAAATGGAAAAAAAACAAAACCCTTATGTTAAGGCGCGAGATTGATTCGTAAGAAAGCACGAACGCACTGGAGCGGTAAAGAAACCATGGACATGTGCGGAAGGTTCGAAAACAAAATATGCTATTAGGTAGTGGAGGGGAGGTTTGTTTTTCGTCTATTTTTTTCCCCTGTAGAAAGATTTTAAACTATGAATATTGCGGTGTTTACAAGATAAGAAGCCAATTTTGTTTTTGTTTTTTAATTGAGTGATCGTAAAATACAGTATCTATAGAAACCTTTGCTTCCTTTAACTAATATGTAATTGTATGCTCTAACTTTCTTCCTATTTGTCCGCGAAATTTATAATTGGAGCTTTTTACCGAGCCGAGTCGCTTAAACCACGAGAATAAAAGAGAGTGAATCAGAAATTACAAAAAAAAAACTCTACTGAAACGAACGCCAGACACGGTGTAGAAACGTTCCTCCGACAAGCAAGCGGCCACGCGTTACATTTACTTTTTCTGTCAGTCTTTGGTCCCTGCTTCGGTTTCTATTCTACTGCATCGCTTCCTTTCGATGACACGAAGGGTAGGTGTTTTTTTTTCATGTCTTATTGCAACTGTCCTCCCATCGTGTGTTTGTGTGTATGTGTTGATGTTCTAGCGGTGGTTTCGAGAACAATCTTGAGCATGTTTGGTTTCGAACCCAAAACGTTTCCAAGTTGTGCCACAAAGTCTATCGCGGTCTTTTCACCCCGTCGTTGCTAACCGGGCAGTTCGCCTTAGCCTTTTGGCTTTATCAATCTAGTCGACTGATTCCTAGACAGTATATGCAATGTAGTCTACAACTTAAAATGAACCACCTTCTCTGTCGAAAGTTCTTGCCATACATGTTTCTTAAAAAAAAAATAAAACAAAACAGTAGAAAGTGACGCTTAATGTGCAGTTGCAAATATTCTTACATCAATGAAGAGCGAACCATTTCTAACGCTACAATTTGTACCACGAGGTCTATGACGGTCATTTCGAGCCGTCGTTGCTAACCGGCCGGTTCGTCATCGCTTCGACAAACGAACGCCGAACATACCAACACACCATCGCATTCCACAGCGCGCGTATTGAAGGAAGCTAGTTGGTTGTTTTTTCGTCAGGCCAAGACCGCTCAGCGGTTGTAGCGCCACATAAGAAGAAGAAGTTGGTTGTTTTCATCCCATGTTCTACGCATTGCATGAAATGGTGCTCCGGGAATGAAATTAGCTTATGTTTTGTAAAGATAAATAATTCCTTCATTCGTAAACTGCCTGAAACTGAAGTTGAAACGTAAAACCTTCCACTGTAGTGCAAAACTTGACGCACTGTAATCGTGTCTGAAAATATGTATCCTATTTATTCCTCCCTTAGCAACTGCAACCCTTTCATTACGTCTCCTAAACAAAGTCGCCTTTCTTTTTGGAAAATAAAATCATGTGACTCATTACTGAACAACATTAAAATATGCAAAGGTGCGGATGGAAGCATTATTCTAACGCTGTGTTTTCTTTTCGTTTTGCGCCAATAGCGAATTCTTCAACATAGAAGAAACCGTATGAACGCTTATCTGAGTCTCGATCGGAATCTTCGTGTATCCGTGTTTTTTGTCAAAGTCACAGGAAGGTCATTTTGTGCGCACGTGGTTCTCGGCTGGGTCGAGGGCCGGCAACCCCTATTCGATGCTGCGTAGCATGCAACATCCGGTTGTCGCGTTCCCCTCGCACACACGCACGCACACCGAACCGCCCGTTCCCCCGGAGGATGCGTACAGCACAAAGTCAGCAACATGTGCGACGTTTTTCCGCGCGGGAATTTTCCATGCAACGCTGCTGTGTTGCGGCAGCGGGCGTCTATAAATATACCCTGCGGGATGTGTTCCGGCAGCATTCGCTCGTTGAATCTCGAAGCCAGCGGACGTGGAAGAGTTATTTCCTTTTGGGGTGTGATTGTACGTCATTTTGAACGCCTTGTTCCCTTGTTCACGTGGTGTTACCGTGGTGTGCTTTTGGAAGCTGTGAAAAGAAACACAAAGAAACGTGAGTGAGTACCGAAAGACTCGACCACAGAGGTGACGGAGGAAAACCGGCAACGAACTTACCGAGGCCATCGTGCCGACGTGCGGGTTTTTGTGCGCCAGGTTTCGCACGGTTTCAGTTGTTTACGAAGTCGTAGAATATCGCTGCTCTTCAAACGCGAGAGAACATTCCGCAACGGAAGCGAAATCCCTGTGCGGTGAGGTCTTGCCCAGTGCCTTGTGTGTGTGTGCGTGGGTGTGCCTTCGTGCCGGTGAACTGGCCACGGTGTTGCGTAACTTCCGGTGCCTTGCGGTTAAGAGAAAGGCTTCAACCAACGCGCGCAACCATGGCGATCGCCTTTGACGGCGCGAGCGTGCCAGACTCGGATCAGCAACCAACCAGCAGCAGCAATAGTAGCAGCAGCAGCAGCAGCTTGACCGACGGTCCACCAATTCAACCTCTCCCCGGGCAGGTCGTGCCTCCGGGCGTCCCACCGTCAACGCCGGCCACACCAGCACCGGCCCAGCAACAAGGTGCTCCAGCGTTCGCGTTCGGTGTACAACCGCCGGCGCCGGCCCCTGAACCGGCACACGAACCGCTCAACATTGGGGACACGTTCCTTCATCTACGCATGGTTGCCGAGATGATGGTCGAAGGTAAGCATAGGTGTAATCTCTGCGTGTGTGTGTGGGCGGTGTGTGTGTGTGCTTAGTGTTCGAACCGCCAGTATTGTGACCACCTCTGATGCACGTTTCCTTCTTGCTGCTCTCGTCCGATTCCTTTCGCGCAGAGTATGATGCCCAGATGGAGCAAGCAGATGAAGGTGTCGAGGACGAGGACGACGACGACGACGACGACGAGGACGGCAGCGGCAACCTGAACACCTTCGGCTGCCCGTTATGCCTGATGGTGAAGGTCATCCTGAAGAACCGCCTGTAGATCGTGCCATCGTGTCTCCATTGACTACTCTCGATGTCGATTCGTCGCGTGCGGTTGTGGTGCAACTGCAGAGCATCCATTTATCCCAACGGAAGCGGAAAATATCGATAAGATAGAGAGAGTAATGAAGACATCAATTAGATAACGTGTTTTTTCCAACGTTTTGGTGGCGTTTCATTTTTTTTCTATCCATCTACACACGAAGGTGTACCATATACATAAACTAACCACTCTCTTTAGTTTAGCATTTAGTTACTGTTTGTTGGTGTTGTGGGTTCATTTAGAAAATACAACTTTCGGTTTTGAACAGTTGGTTTCACACTAGAAAACGTCGCAGCTTCCAATGCATCGACCGTCCAAACGGTTGGCTTGATGGTGTTGGTGTGTAAGTTTTAGTTTTTTTTCCAATATAAACAAGGTAGGGTAATTGTTTACGTTCTATGTGCCTCATCGGAATGCGAAATGCGACACGATGTTTGGGCTGGAAAGAGCAGGAAGGAAGAAGATAGAGTTTAACGTTGTTGATCGTAATTACTTTTAGTAAAACAAACCCCCTGTTGTCGAACGCTACCAGCACCAGTGCCGGTTCGGTTTCGCTCCTCAAAGCACAGGCTGTGATATCTCTTAAGGAGTTCCTCCGTTTCGCTTTGTGTTCACTCGACCTGCGCCCAGCCATCCGCGTGTTTCCATCTTTTTGATTGGTTTCTTCTTTAATCCACTTCACATTCGGCGTTTTCTTCTTTTTTTTTTCGTTTCCAAATTCGCCCATGGGAATTTTCTGTCATGTTGCACTTTATGTGTCCCATTGGGTGGGTTTCGGTTTTGTTCTTCCCTCCTTGCGTGATGCTGGTGGTCAACCTGTAAATACGAGCATGAAGTAAACGAGGTGCGTTAAGTTTTTGTTGTTGGTAAATAATTTAACATAATTTCTATTACTTATTTTTAAATTTAAACCATATATAGCATATTTTTACCCTTTGCTTCCATCTCTTTCCTTTTTTTAAATCGCCTTTGATTTATTTGCAATTTCCCTCGGTTTCCCATTGTCTATTTACTCCACCTTAAGCCCCTTTTGGCAAACAATTATCTTGTTAAATTTAGGTCCAATCCCAAAGAAACTCAAAGACGGTACGGACACTAGTTCTAGTGGAAAGGTTTCAGTGTATGATCAATTCCAAGCGAACATTCTACATTCAATACACCGTCGAAACCCGGCTCGAGGTTTACTTTTGTTCTAAACTGTAAGTATCTAGCAACTAGGATGTGATACAAACATCATAAAACAGAGCAGACAAGTACAAAATGAATGGTATAAGACGCAGCTTTGCACCACCTCGTGGCCTCTCCGTTTGGAAATGTTTATATGCGGTCTGGTTGGTTGAGTAGCAGTGACGTGGGTTTTGTGGTGTGATATTGGAAGCAAAGCGAAATCCCGTTGTGCCGAAGCAAGCGGAAGGAAGCGTTAGTGATAAGCTAGCATAAGGTAGCACTAAGTAAATTTGTTTTTTTTTTCTCGTATATAACTAACCAGAAAGCAGAGAAGAAGAAGCGAACAAAGTTAAGGAACAGAGTTCTTAAACTACACACATTATGATACCAATACGCGCGTGCAAAAAGAGATATCTTTGAAGTCGTTCTAGCATTTTGAAGAAGACTTTTGAGAGTAGACCATGTTACAATTGCAATTTGCTAAGGACAAAACATATATACAGATAGATTTAGGCTATACCAATGCTTCATTGATGGCATTATTAAATGAACCCACTTCTACATTAACGGTAAAAATATATACTCTATACACTTTACTACACATTGCTTGAACCTAACCTCTAAACCCTGCAAAAAATGGCGTTTCGTGCCAAACCAATTATGAACCTTTTTTCTCGTACGATGGAACAATGAGATAATTCACTTAACGTAATTGTAACAGTAGCTATCTTACCCCGGATAAATATTTCACCGAAAATCAGAAAGATTAAAAAAGGTCGAAATAGAGTGAGCTCGACAAATCAGAAACAAACAATGTGTGTACGGTACAATAAGGCGTGGTGCGAAACATATATATTTACAGCTGTAAAATTAATAACAAATGCTACAACCGTTAGTAGATAAGACTGTGTGCGCCTTCAGATCAAACACAAGCAAGCATATTGGGATACCGGCGTGTGACCAACAGTTTAATGGAAAACCGATTATGAAACAGAACCACATTCAGTAAGCGCTCCGTTCGTGTTCTCTAACCGTCAAAAGATGATGTAAATAAAGCTGTACAAAACTCTTCAAAACCCACTTTTTTGATCTTTTAAATTGCTTATGCGTTGGTGGAAGTTGTAAATATCACAAACTATATGTTGCACTGTAAAACATTTAATCCCTTAAAATACATTTTGAATTATTCCAAGGCAATGTGTTTTTATCGTCGTATGTCGCCGTCTTCGGTTCATTAAACCCTTCATGCATCGCGAGTCCATCAACTTCATTACCGTTTTGTTCCGCACCTGCGCTCGCTCACATCCTTGACTATCAAGAATACTATTTAAAATGTACAGTCGATATCAGACTTACGCGGATAATGGGGACCATTACTATGTGCTGACAAAGCAAAAAATCTAAAACTTATGTGCATTGAATATACACATAAAACTTGAGTTTTTAATATAAATTTAAAGTGGAGCTTCAAATAATGTCAAAAGGGTTTAATTATTGTAAGAATTTTCGGGAGGACTTCGTGAGTAAGGTAACCTTACACCTTGAGGTACAGTTTGCTACTGTTTATTATTCTGTCAAATAAAATTACTGTTTATTGTTCTGTCAAATGTCTGTTCTTTGCGTTAGTTTATAATTCATTTGACTTAGTTCCCAATTCGCTTTTCATTAATTCTTTTCATTACTCCTTTTCTCTATTCCAATGATATCCGCCACAATGTAGGCAACCTACTGAGCTTAATACCTAATTTCCCACAATTACAGTGACCGGCAGGAAAAAGTGAACTCTTCGAATTTTGTTGATTTTCGCTCAATATTTTTTTCTCAATCCAACTAAATATACTGCAAGTATTTTTCGTATATTGATTAACATATTTCATATAAGATCCACTAATGAGTAAGCGAAAACAAACATATTTTGATTTTGAGAAAAAACTAATAAAAAAAAGTATCTAAAAAAACCGTAACAAGAAAAAGTCCCCACTTCAGTTATTCATTATTATACATAAAATAAGAAATAATAAATGCATTTTGATATTTTATGTGTTCTCTTCTAGCTTTTAGAACCTGCTGAAGGCGCTTTGGCATGCTTTCTACTAGGTTTTTTAGTTTTTGGGGATTTTATTCTTCTCAAGCGCGCATTAGAGCTTTAAAATTGTCGTTTTTATCAGTTTTGTCCACCCTGGCATCGAGAACTGCCCACAAATTCTTAATCTCCGGGGTCTGAGGAGGCCATTTCAACAGTTTTGTCCGACAAGACGGGAAGAAAGACTTCGTCTTCTTGGCGGTATGTCGAACTTGGCCCCGCCGGGCTGCGTGGAACTTCCCCCCGCCGGGAGAACGAACTTCTCTTCAAGGCCCGTCAGGATCAGTGAAATCTACAGATTTTGTTGCAGGATGTTTATGTTTCTGTAATCTGCAGTTTTAACACCGTTAATGTTCCCAAGGCTCCCCACTCCACAGGACGAAAAACAACACCAGACCACCATATTGCCTCTTCGATCTGCGCTGTATACGTTCATGCCATCTTCGATTAAAAAGTTCAAATTTTGATTGGTTGGACCACAGAACCGTTTTCCAGTACTCTAGAGGCATAGCAGCATGTTCCTAAGCGAGCTTAAGACGCTTGGCCTTATTGGTCATGCTCTTATAAAGAAGCCTCCTAGCAAGTCTGCTCTGTAACCCGTATGCAACAAGCCGACGACGGATAGTTCTTTCGAAAACTGATGAGTGAAGTGTTTCCATGACCTCTCTGACAGTTACTTTTGGATTTTTTTGATCTCACGAATGATCTTAGTGTCCATGCGTGCATCTGTTTTGCACATGTCTCTCCTACCAGGGCGATCCGCCTACGATTTTTCCTACCGCTGCCTTGTGGATTTCGTGCTTTGAATGAATTACTTGGTAAAATCCCAAATGAAGCCCCCCCAGCCGAAATCGCTATTGTGGCTACACCATTTGTGAGCGGATGCACCTTAAAGGTATGCAATTGGTGAAACAAATGCCGTTGTGTGAACCGTTTGAATTGAATTCTCATTAAATTAAAGATGATGATTATACTGGAAAGGATGTACAACATAAACTCCCTCATGCATTACTTACATGAGTGTATCAAAATTCGGCTACGCCATCAACCTACGGGTGCGGTATGAGAGGGGCCCATGGGCGCGCCGCCGTTTCAAACTCATTTCTTCAGTCCAACTCATTGGTTTATGATCTCCATCTTGCTCAGTTTAACCGATTAGTTCAAGTCATTACAGCTTCTAACGGAAATTCAACTGTTCAAATATTCAAACTGAATTGATGTGCCACCTATTGCATACTTTCAGGCGAACATGTGGAAAAAATGACGACGATGCGGCGACGGGGGGGCTTCATTTGGGATTATACCAATTACTTCAATGTAAATGAGTGTCATAAAACATATTTTACGCAAGGTAATTTCTTGTAACACTCAAATTAATGAGATACCAAAACCTGATATTAACAAATTGTATATCTACAACCAAATATGAATTAAACACGTGATCATACATGTATAAATATCAGAAATGGTGCTAACAAACCTAAAAAATATTAAAACGCAATAAATTGGTTAGCCCTCAATGGAAAAGTTTATGCAAAGCTCTAATTTTAAAAGTGGGCACTTTTTCTTGTCACTGTTTTTTTAGATAATTTTTTTTATTATTTTTTTCTCAAAATCAAAATATGTTTGTTTTCGCTTACTCATTAGTGGATCTTATATGAAATATGTTAATCAATATACGAAAAATACTTGCAGTATATTTAGTTGGATTGAGAAAAAAATATTGAGCGAAAATTAAAAAAATTCGAAGTGGGCACTTTTTCCTGCCGGTCACTGTATGTTCGATGGTATTGGTAATGCTGTTCGATGGGCTGCTAATTGAATCTCAAAATATTAATTTTATAACCTTACCAGCATAACAAACTTATAACAGAGTTCCAAATTGATTAAGAAAAACATTTGCAATAATTGAACATGAGAAAGTGTCAGTTGTAACGTTCAAAAAGTTCAAACATTTGAAGGCGATTTCGGTGCAACGGCTTGAGGCTTTGACGATCCGCGCATTACGCAATTTGGCGGCGCATGTACTGTACCTGTTTTAGCGTCGCCGCACCAACATTATCTGATGGTTCAAGTGCGCGGTTGGCTACAGCAGCACGTGCAGAGTCCGTCAGAACAAGGAAGAGTGTGGAAGTGTGGTGGGATCAGCCAAGATCGATTTTATGGATCCATCACCTTGTTTTTCGAAAATCCCGTTCGAAATGCCTCAAATGCCCTTCAACCCGAATCGGTTGGTCGGTTGGTTTCGACCTATTTGATGTTCGTGCCATCCCTCGTGTCGAAACTACGCCTTTCCCGGTTCTAAACGGTAACTTGGATAGCGTTTTGATGAAACCAACCCATGGCATCGCGCGCTTTGAGCTCATTTGATGTCCAAAAACCGCATGTTCTAGTGCCATCAGAGTGATCATCAAGCACGCGCAACTTTTGACGCGCTGTTCGCCTCTGCGCACACTTCAAAACGACCTTCCTTCCGACGGCGAGTCTATGCTAGTCTAGTGCAGTATTTCTTTGGAGCATGGGATGATGATTTTCTGAAGGAAACTCAACGATCAGGAAGAAAGCACGGCTACACGCGCTACAGCGGGGAACGCTTTACGGAGCGAGTTGCGAGGGGGTTGATCGGTGGTTCGGTCTGGCTGGGGCTTGGTTGGTGTAAGTAATGACGATTTCGTCATTTCACGCAGTGAAGGACAGAGCCGGGAAAGTAGTGCGAGATAGCATGATGGTTTTATCTGTTATTGACAGAATATTATGATACAGCCACATTGCGATTCCCGCCATCGGGATATACCCCCGATCGAGGGTATAAGATCGGGGGTAATCGGCGCCCGGTAACTAACACGCGTCAACAAACGAAATGATGGCCGACTTCACTTTGTCTCGACAAGCGACAAGCAGAGTACGAAACATCGGTTTTTACCCCTCTTGGCCGTGCTCCATTTCCCTGGTCCATCCATTCTTCCGAGTCACCCATGTTTACCACCCTCCCCCCCCCCCCCCCCCCTCTCTCCACCACCTCTCATTACCGCGTCTATCAACGCAGTCGGACCAGCGAGGTGGCCAATTGTTGTGTTTTAAGGGTTTGCCGATTCCCCACCGCGTCCCAACACCGCAGCTTCAGGCTCCACTCCCGGTCCTTCAATGTTCGCACCGGCAGTTCGCATTCTAGATGCAAAACATTGCCAACGGCAGCGATCGATTTTTCAAATCAATTATTTGATTTCCAACTGATAATACAGCCGTGTACAACGTTTTCAATGCACGGTGTTAGCCAAATATGATTCTCAAAATATTTGTAGAATTTATCGTGATGCGGAAAATGTTTGCTCGCAGATCAGACAAGTAGAAATCTAACATAAAATACATTTGCTTCGCAGAGTAAAAAACTTAACTTGAACTAGTAGCTACATGATCCATGTTATTCACTGGAAAGTTAACCACCTTATTTGAATGAGCGGGAAATTACTTTTCTATTACTATTATTACTATTAGTACTCCTTGGCTGCTAACGACCATAGGTGTACACCTCGGGAGCAAAGGCTAAATGTAAACGCGGAATGTGTACCGGAAAACGAAGGGACCCAAAACCCAACCCAAGCCCGGGACTAAATAACTTTTTATCTAGATATCGGATTGATTTGAAATTTTCAGTGAAGATACTTGAGGGTGTTTGCCAAAATATTGTTTAACTGTTTTAATTTTAAAAATTCATTAAGTTTGTTAATTTCAGGTTCCAAAAAATTTCACCCAACCTGCAGATGTTTTCCCAACCTGCAGATTGTTTCCCAGAGCAGCATGTCAACACGGGAGCACAACCCCCCCCCCCCCCCCCCCCCCCCCCCGATTGGCGCGCATTATCAGCATGTTGTCAGCACCATTCGATCGTATCGCAAAGCGAACCCTTTGCTCCCGAGGTGTACCTCTCGGGCGGCAAATCAAATGGCAAATGGCCTTTTCGTTACCGAAGGCGATCGTGGTGGAGGCTGCGCGAACCGTCGACTCGTGGGGTTGGGGAGGGGGGGGGGGGGGTTGTCTGGGTGTGTGTGTTAGGGTACCTTTCGCCGCGCTTTTTCCATGGCATTCGTAGACGTCTGAGCCGTCTCCCAGCCGCTGGCGTCGGCGATATGTTTTTCGACACCGTGAAGAAGGGTAAACCAGAGGCAGAGGAAAACGGTTATGCCGGCAGTCGTAATTCGGCAGCGCAAACGCTGTCTTTTTGGGTACAAGTTTTTAATAATTTTTTTCTCAAAATTAACATATGTTTATTGTCGCTAGCTCATAGGTGAACCTCATAAAGAACATATCAAACGAGATACAAAAAATATTTGCAGTGTATTTAGTTGCATAAAGAAAAAAATATTGAACGAAAATCAAAAAAATTCAAAGCGGGCACTTTTCCGTGCCGGTCACTGTATATATATATATATATCAGTTGTGAGCAAGCACGTGGTGCCTCCGCTTTTGGCATTGTACTGTTACACTCTCGCATTGTGCTGTGCTGGTGGCGGAGTCTGCCTGTCTGACATCGTCTGCCTGTCTGACGTCATATGAACGGGCGGACGAACTGAAGCCGTGGAAACTTCAAAGCTTGTAAACACATGGAACTGCATTTAGGGGGAGGAGAAGAGGGGGAGTCTTCTTTCCCTGAACCGCGAGACAGTAGGGTTTACACTGCGGCTAGTTCACCGGCACCACCGAGCATGATTCCCTAAATCCCCCTCACAATCTCCCCAAAAATGGGGGGCCCCAATCCTCCCTTCGCAATTCTTACGCACATTGAGGAAAAAGACCGGATGGTCAACCACTACCTTGCTTCACGGTTTAACGGTTCATCGAACTTTATTTCACAATATGAGAAACAATATTTCATATTGTTCCATATCACAAGGATGAGCCTCAGGATGACCTTCACCATAAGTTTTTCCGGTTGCCGCTGCCGTCCTCGTCGTCCTCGTTGTCGTCGACACCTTCACCTGCTTACACCGGCTGGGCGTCACATTCTGCGCGAAAAAAAGCGCAGCAACAGTCGGAGCGCGATATCGATTCTTACAATCACAATCAGCGCCGGCGGTTGAGGTGAGGGGGGTGGAATCGCTGGTTCTCCCGCCAGGGATGTCGGTGGTGGCATGACCGGCGTTGGGACGTCCGGACTGGCGACCGGAGGGTGGACCGATGGACCATCGGTCATGGTGCTCCTGCTGCTGCTGGTGGCTGGTTGCCGACCCCAGTCTGGCACGCTCCAGATGCTCCCCATGTTAAGGCGCTTCGTTTGTAGCTTTTTCCTGAACCGCAAGAAAACGAAACTGATTTAACACCGTGGCTAGTTCACCGGCACGAAAAGACACACTCACTGGTCAAGACCTTTCACACGTGCGGTAACTCTGGATACAGTACCTAGTATCTTGTTTCTTGTCAGCAACTCGTCAACGTGCACTTCTCAAGTCGGAAGAATATTTTACAGGGATGAGCTCCTGCACCAACGAAGGCCTGCGGTAGAATGGCATAAGCTCCCCATTGCTCTTGCTTTTAAACGATCGCCTGGAGCTAAACAAATGGTAGGATTGAAATCCCGCTGGACGACGGGAACTGCCGATCATTATGGCGCTGCGCATTCCGCGATGCGATTAGATGGTGATATGCTGCGACGATGCTCGAAAGGTATGTGTGCGTAAATGTGTCATTTTAAAATTATTTCAGACGAGACCGGCATCAATAACCACATCAATAAGGTCCGGGCTCCGCCAGCGGGATTGACTGCCGATTGGCTATTTCCACATAGTTTTTCGACTCACTCTCGAGGGTGATCGCGATTGCGACCAAAGGCGAGCACGATTCGATACGCATGAGCAACCCTTTCACGACCAAGGGAAATATTTTTCCCATCTACAAAACTCGTTACTGTTTGTAAAACTATTATCAAAACGATACTTTTGAAACGACACATCAAAGAAAACATTATGTCAAAGGCCTCAAATGACTTTCTGAACGAATCAACAAAAAAGCACTATTAAAATTAATTGCCCAAAAACCAAACCATTCGTGCGTTCAACCAACAACAAAAACTTAGTATTTGGCAAGTTGATGAATTTATTATTATTTTCATAGAAACGGCTAAGATCTGTGTTTTTTTTTTATTTTTATCATGTGATTTGTAGTGGAAAGCAAATAAAAGAAATTCCGATATCATAACTATACTGGTCATTTATTTACTTTTATGGTTTATATGGTAAAATATTTCCCATGAAATTATAAAAAAAAACCTACACATACTGCTAGGGTTTTCTGGTGATATTCTCTTATTTTACACGCCAAATAGCCAAAATATTGTGTTGTATTGCCAATTTTAGACTTGAATAGATTCAAGTCCTGAAAGGGTTAATTGTTCGCCCGACTTCTGTGCAATGGCGCGCTATGACGGTGGAAACGCGAGTATCAACGGTGGTACGGCGTGCGATCCGTAGGTGAAATTGTCTGTCTCACTAACAGCTATGCTGTTCTGGGCGTGGCGTGGTGCAGACGTTCATGAACCCGAGAGATGAACGTCGAGGTAGATGGCGAGCGAACCGTCTTGTCTGTGTGCGGTGGGGGGTTTGTTTGGGTGTGCTCGATCGCTAATTCCATACTACGTCTGAACGTCTGAACCACGCCACGCCCGGAACAGCATAGCTGTTAGTGAGACAGACAGTTTCACATATTTTCGGTCTGGTCCCGAATATATTCCGGGGTGTCCCTATTTTCTATCGACATTCGCTCTCTCTGCCCGGTTGAGAAGCCGCGAGAAAGGCGATCTCGATGGTGGTCAAGATTTGGAGTCGCGACCGCAGAAGCCGGTTGAGTGGTTCAAAGAAAGCCCTTAATACGCCAGCGAAGAAGCGGTGAACGTTCAATGTCGTTCAACCGGCTGTTACATTGGCCCAATAGCAGCGCCAGACTGACATCGCACACCCCGCGCAGCATCAGTGCCACGGCAGAGGCGTACAGTGAGTGCCTAGTGGTCTGAGAACGACACCAAATACATATGCGTGGTACGCAGTTGGTCCATCATAGTTTTGGAGACGTAACAGTGATCGATTCGCGAACCGGAACCACGGGTGATATGGGAGAACTCAACATCGTTTCCTCTGATGGCCTCCCTGCTGTCACACAAAGCTAATCCGTCCCAACGATTTCAGCGATTCATCCATCTCAACCAACTTAGAGCGAGTCTCGTTCTGTCGGCTTCGGGTCTTGTGTCGGGGTTTTTCTTTAAAGTTTAAAGAACTTGCTCGCAGCAGACCGGAGACGGCGGGTTTAGGTTTAGCGCCCGGGGTCGTATTAACGACGCATGGAGAAGAGGGTGCCAGGACGGCCGGTGCGATCTCCGTGGCGGTCGGTGTGCGCACCGGGACAGTCGGTGTGCACACCGGTACGATCGGTGCGCTCGCCGGGGCGGTCGGTGCACTTGCCGGGGCGCTCTTTGGTGGTGCAACTGGTGCTGATGTGCGGCTCGTTGCTGCAAAACAGTGACTGAAGGTACTGTGTGCCGATTGATGGGCGGTATCAACAAAAAAATCTGGAGATTTTTTTCGTAAAACTTAAGTAATTTTTTTAAATATTTGTTTTGAGTATATTATATCAAAACCTATAGCCCCACGGCCACGAGAGGCGAAACACATTTTCGGCACTCACTTTTTCCCGACTATGAGTGCTGAAATTATTTTTTCGCAATCTGTGGATGGACTACGAAAATGGTAGCGAAAACAGGGTGAAAATGTTTTAACAGCTCAAATGTAAACTCAAATTGAGAGCATTTTAAGTCAAACGGACATTATTAGATGAGAAAGCAGATTCATGAAAACATATTCTGGCAAGGTTGCGATCTGGGGATTTCATCACGGGGCTTGCTTAAGCTCGGGTCCCCCGAGTAAATGATCAATAGCCGGCACGGTAATTGACCGCACGTCTGGGGATTGAGTAGCGCTAGGGAGCACGGTGAACGATCGTACGTAAAACAAATCCCACACCGCCAGCGTGTGGCGTATTGTCTTTTACATTCATGATCAACCGTAAAACGAATCAATTAATGAATAACACTTCCCCAGCATGCAACATCATAGCTGATACAATCTGTCAAACAGATTACGCATGGATGAGAAAATTCTTTCTGACAGATTGAGCAGCTGAATTACGCAATAACATTAGCGATTACGCGTCGTTTACCGTCCCCTTAACGACCAAAGGTGTAAACCTCGGGAGCAAAGGCTTAATGTAAACGCGGAATGTGTACCGGAAAACGAAGCGTCCCAAAACCCAACCCAAGCCCGGGGCTAAATAACTTTTTATCTAGACGTCGGACCGATATGAAATTTTCAGTGAAAGTTATATTCATCAAATTAACATACTTAATGAATTTTTAAAATTATAAAATTTAAACAATATTTTGGGAAACACCCTCAAGTATCTTCACTGAAAGTTTCCAATCGATCCGACGTCTAGATAAAAAGTTATTTAGGATGAAGTACAGGAAAATTGAGTCTCTGAGGCAAAACTACTAGCCCCTGGGTTTGGGTTGGTTTTCCATTTATAATGCGTACCGAGCGAGTTGCGAGGGGGTTGATCGGTGGTTCGGTCTGGCTGGGGCTTGGTTGGTGGCTAGACTTTACACTGCGGTGACCGTACGGGCTTTCGCCATTACCCTTTACGATTTCGTCATTACTTACACACCCTGGTCAAACCTTACACAGCTTCCTACACTCACACGGAAGCTGAGGTGGGTTTCAATAGTTATTTATATCGCTTCCCTTCCTCCCTAAGCGAACGAGCCTCGACGACGGCGGTTGTCGTGATTATGTTTGTTTAAAGGACGCGAACACACGGAAGAATGGACACGAAAAATTATACACGTTTGATGCGTTCCATCGGAATTCAAAACACGACCAGAATGGCCGGAGAGAGGAGCAAGAAAGAAGAAAATAGACTTACACATCACATACGGCCGTATAATTGAACCGGACCAAAATGTTTCAAAATACTCCATCGTTTTTAGCTAACTCCTTCAACACAGCATTCGAAAGACCAAGACCTCTTAGACGGCACGCACAATACAGCAGCAAAAACACATGGCAGAAAAATCACGCGTTCGGTACGTCAGTATCGCGAACACAGAGAACACAGAAATTTCTCACAGAGAACAGTGAAGGACAGAGCCGGGAAAGTAGTGCGAGATAGCATGATGGTTTTATCTGTTATTGACAGAATATTATGATACAGCCACATTGCGATTCCCGCCATCGGGATATACCCCCGATCGAGGGTATAAGATCGGGGGTAATCGGCGCCCGGTAACTAACACGCGTCAACAAACGAAATGATGGCCGACTTCACTTTGTCTCGACAAGCGACAAGCAGAGTACGAAACATCGGTTTTTACCCCTCTTGGCCGTGCTCCATTTCCCTGGTCCATCCATTCTTCCGAGTCACCCATGTTTACCACCCTCCCCCCCCCCCCCCCCCTCTCTCCACCACCTCTCATTACCGCGTCTATCAACGCAGTCGGACCAGCGAGGTGGCCAATTGTTGTGTTTTAAGGGTTTGCCGATTCCCCACCGCGTCCCAACACCGCAGCTTCAGGCTCCACTCCCGGTCCTTCAATGTTCGCACCGGCAGTTCGCATTCTAGATGCAAAACATTGCCAACGGCAGCGATCGATTTTTCAAATCAATTATTTGATTTCCAACTGATAATACAGCCGTGTACAACGTTTTCAATGCACGGTGTTAGCCAAATATGATTCTCAAAATATTTGTAGAATTTATCGTGATGCGGAAAATGTTTGCTCGCAGATCAGACAAGTAGAAATCTAACATAAAATACATTTGCTTCGCAGAGTAAAAAACTTAACTTGAACTAGTAGCTACATGATCCATGTTATTCACTGGAAAGTTAACCACCTTATTTGAATGAGCGGGAAATTACTTTTCTATTACTATTATTACTATTAGTACTCCTTGGCTGCTAACGACCATAGGTGTACACCTCGGGAGCAAAGGCTAAATGTAAACGCGGAATGTGTACCGGAAAACGAAGGGACCCAAAACCCAACCCAAGCCCGGGACTAAATAACTTTTTATCTAGATATCGGATTGATTTGAAATTTTCAGTGAAGATACTTGAGGGTGTTTGCCAAAATATTGTTTAACTGTTTTAATTTTAAAAATTCATTAAGTTTGTTAATTTCAGGTTCCAAAAAATTTCACCCAACCTGCAGATGTTTTCCCAACCTGCAGATTGTTTCCCAGAGCAGCATGTCAACACGGGAGCACAACCCCCCCCCCCCCCCCCCCCCCGATTGGCGCGCATTATCAGCATGTTGTCAGCACCATTCGATCGTATCGCAAAGCGAACCCTTTGCTCCCGAGGTGTACCTCTCGGGCGGCAAATCAAATGGCAAATGGCCTTTTCGTTACCGAAGGCGATCGTGGTGGAGGCTGCGCGAACCGTCGACTCGTGGGGTTAGGGAGGGGGGGGGGGGGTTGTCTGGGTGTGTGTGTTAGGGTACCTTTCGCCGCGCTTTTTCCATGGCATTCGTAGACGTCTGAGCCGTCTCCCAGCCGCTGGCGTCGGCGATATGTTTTTCGACACCGTGAAGAAGGGTAAACCAGAGGCAGAGGAAAACGGTTATGCCGGCAGTCGTAATTCGGCAGCGCAAACGCTGTCTTTTTGGGTACAAGTTTTTAATAATGTTATTCTCAAAATTAACATATGTTTATTGTCGCTAGCTCATAGGTGAACCTCATGAAGAACATATCAAACGAGATACAAAAAATATTTGCAGTGTATTTAGTTGGATAAAGAAAAAAATATTGAACGAAAATCAAAAAATTTCGAAACGGGCACTTTTCCGTGCCGGTCACTGTATATATATATATCAATTGTGAGCAAGCACGTGGTACCTCCGCTTTCGCATTGTACTGTTTCACTCTCGCATTGTGCTGTGCTGGTGGCGGCGTCTGCCTGTCTGACATCGTCTGCCTGTCTGACGTCGGCTGAACCTCAAACGGTGGTTGGATTGCTGACCTTGAGAACGCGCCCAAACGGCGGCGCGCCCGCACCGAGCGCAGCGAGCGGACTGCGCTAGGTCTACCGAAAAAGAGAGTTTGTTATTATTTTGAGAAATAAGGGGGGCCCTCGGGCCCCCCTCATACCGCACCCCTAGATTGATTGCGTAGCCGAAATTAACGGCTGGCTCACGCTCACCACTGCGACCACCGTTTGAGGTTTAGCCGTTGTTTGTTTTTAAATTATAGTAGGTTATTCATTAAGTTAGTGTTAAACTATTAGTATTAAACCAAATTTATGAAAGGTAGAATAAACTCCATCCGAGCCCTCTTTCTCCGACCGGACACCGAACCACAAACAGCGTTTCGGCACCAAGGCACTACATGCACCCGGCCGGTTTACCTTTCGCGCACCGACGATGGCTGACGTAGGTACACCCAAACAAACCCCCCAACGCACACAGACAAGACGGTTCGCGCAGCCTCTCAGTTTCAAAGTGGACGCGCATTGCCAAAGGCATCTTCAAAGAGAGAGCTCTCTCATCACTCGAGTGATGGGCATTCCGGAGCGCATTAGCCGTATTACGCTCCGGACTATCGGCTCCGAAGTACCGGTGCAAAGCTTACGGCCCCCCTTTTTTTTGCCGCATAATCTCGCAATGAAAAAGTACTTTTAGCCGTTAGTTCGGAGCCGTTGCTGCTCCGGAGTTGGCTCCAAACTTACTGGAGTTCGTCGGAGCCGATTTTCCCACCACTAAATGGGAACCCAAGATAAACGGGAAAGCAGTTGACGCATAGTGGTTGACGTGAAGGGATCGCATTTCGGCATTTCGTGTGCCCCATGCCGATCTCTTTAAAAGGACAGTTGGCAGGGAAACCGATACCATTCTAGTGCAGTCTCTTGTTGGTGCAGGAGTTCATATCAGTAAAATATTCTTCCTGGTGGCTTTTCAAGGAATACTCGTCTACTACTCGTTAAGAAAAAAGATAGGTAGGTACTTTATCTAGAGTTACAGCACGTGTGAAAGGTCTTGACCAGTGAGAGTGTGCTTTCGTGCCGGTGAACTAGCCACGGTATTAAATCAGTTTCGTTGTCTTGCGGTTCTGGAAGAAGCTAAAAACGAAAAAAGGAACGAGAATCCTGAAGAACTCAATGTCCATTAGTCGCGTGTGCTTGTGATTCGTTTTTTTTTCATACTTCATATGGGCAACTTATAGTTTATCACCTGCTAGACGTCTTCATCGTGCAATATGTTCAATACTATACATCATGTGTGGTAAGAAATGTTTGAAACTCTCCATCAGTGAAACATAGGTTGATGATCGCATCGTTAAAACGTGAAGCACGGTAGTGGTTGATCATCCGGATACCTTAAAACACTGTACACAAATATTTGTTGCAGTTTGCAATACATAAGCCATTGACTGTTCCATTTTTCATCGTTGCCAACGTAGGGTTCTCACCACGATACACCACGGTCATCTCGACCATTCTTTGCTAACCGGCCGAGGTTCGCTTTTTGGAATTGTTGTTGTTGTTGTTTTGGAAAAAATAGACAAATTTTTATCGGTGATAAGTTAAGTCAAAAAAGTTAACCAAGCATGTTTTGCAGTTGTTGTGAGGCATTCATAAAGGAAATAAATAACCCTCCTCCTATGCAATAAAACAAAAGCAATTTTCAGAATAAAAAGCGTCAGTTTTTAGCATACGTATGCAGCAACATTGCACAAAATCTACCAAGTCCATCTGTACCAAACTTGACTGATCTTTTCTTTGGAGTTTACTTGATCTTACAATTTCGCATTCCGAACACCTATCCCTTAAAAATGATGTAAAATAAAAATAACTCGACTTTTATGGAACGATCAGTTTTTAACACAAACCAATTAAGACCAAGCATTTAAGAAAAATGAGAAAATTTTTTAAGTGTGAAATGTCCGACTTTCTTATGCCTTCCTGCCTTCCTTTAACTTACAATCAAAAAAGCAAGTTGTTAATGTCAAAAGTACTAAATGAGTAACAATATCGTAGTAATTAATGGTCTTTAAACCAAATGTGCTTACCCTCTGCATAATATGCAATTTTTTCTGGGGTTTGTTCCTTTTTCTCTTTTACACAAAATAATGGTGTTGCTTGCCAAAAACAGCGTTAATTCTATTAACGTACACAAACCTGTATCATGCAAAATCTTAACATCTGGTGTGAGCCAAACGAGATTTTAGGGTAGTTAATTTTGTTGTTGAACCAAGTTTTATTAAGATCATCTTTCTTCTTTTCCTCTCCCGCCAACCTACACAAAATATTACTTCAAAGCGATCTAGCTCAGGAAATTGATGAAACTTTATATCGTTCTTCAAAACATAATACATAAATTCTTCAACTCCCATAGCCAATAAACAGACTGGCTTATTCTCTTATAATGTAAAACTCTTTCGTCTGACATGTATTTCTTCCCGGATAAGATCGGGTAAATCAGCTAGTTTAGGATGGTTTAGGAGGAAGCGAAAGACCGGTGGTACTGGGAAAGACAATGGAAGGAGGTGGAGCAACACGGGTATACCACGGGGGAGTAAAAGGAGATACAGCCACGGTGACATCATTAACCTTACGATCAAATGTAGAAGACGTCAATGCTAGAGCAACATATTGACAAAAAAACAAAAAAAAAACAAATAAATCACATGCACTTGAAATGAAAGGGAACAATTTGCAGTGGAACTGATAAGAAATTGTATACTTTTGTGATTCATTTCATGTTGAGGCGCCCGCAACATAAGATTCACCGCTCTATACACTACGGTAATTCCGATCACACAATCCAAACGAAATCATCCACCAAGATGTGTTTGGCCAGCATTTCCTCGTGACATCTCGAAGGCACCGGACGACAACGCTACCTTGGTGCGATCGAAGGCGCTTGATAGGCACACTTTTTGTTATCGTGGTGTGCTGCTGGGAGCTGTGACAAAAATACAAAGGAAGGAGTGAACACCGATAAACTAAAACACGATCGAGAGGAAAAACCGCGCCCTGGACACATATCGTTGCCTTAATCGCGAGGTAGCATTCTCAAAGGAAAGAAAATTTCTGTGCCGTAAGGATCAGTGCTGTGTGTTGAATCGTGCCGGTTAATTGGTCATGGTGTTTCGTCACGTGTGGCATCTTGCGGTTCAGGGAAAGGCCATGTGGAACACCATTGGCAGGGCGAGTGTGCCAGACTCAGGTCAGCAACCACCCACCTGCAGCATCAGCAGCAGCACCGTGACCGACGGTCCACCGATCCACCCTCAACCTCTCGGCGATCCGGTCGTACCTCCGAGTGCCCCACAGTCAACGCCGGTCATGCCGCCACTGGCACCGCTGGCAGGAGAACCTGAGCAGCCGCCATCAGGAAATTCAGCGGCTCATCTGGAGGCCCCGAAACTGGATCCACGAGCTCCAACGTACGTTGTGATCTTCAGAATCTCAATCTTCGTCCGTATGTGGTTGTGGTTCCTTCGGCGCAGAGTATGATGGAACCCAGGTGGAACAAGCGGATAAAGGTGTATGATTTAGAACAGTATGAAATATTTTTTGTCACAATAGAAGATGAAAAAAGATTGTTGTATGATGCGTGGCAGGAAGAAGAAATGAGGTGTTCGTGTGAGCGAATGGATGTGTGCGTGTAGAGACCCACCGTGGGAGGCGAACGAGGCACAGAGTAAGGGAAGTCATTCAGTTTCGAAATAAAGACGCGAACTGCCTACGAATAAAGCATAACAAGGAGGCGTGTACTGTTTGGAGTAGAAGATATGGGGGATGCAAACCCCCTTATGTTTTCCAACAATAAATGATCAGTTTTTTTCAGCAGCATCTGCACCTAAGCGCGCTGTTGTCCTTTTTTCGTACTTCATATGTGAAGCTTGTCGTTTATCCCCTACAACAGGGATGTCAAACATGCGGCCCGCGGGCCACATGCGGCCCGCAAGAACATTGGGTGCGGCCCGCGACCCCTTTGAAACAATACATCGAAAGTTTGGATCCTTGAGTATTGGCTTTCCTTTCAATAGCAAAATATTTAATGTAAATCGTTTCACGAACAGCGAATTGCAAGTGAACTGAACGATTGTCAAATTAAACAATTTCAATAAGAAAGTGATATGCAACTTTGATCCACATCACGCCGACATAAAGCGGTTGACAACAGCAAAGGTTTTACGCAGATTTTTCTAGACAAGTGGATAAATAGTGTTTATAGAAAACAAACCTGATGAACTACAAGACCATTCCAAACAAAATAACATATGTGGAGCAATAAGTTAGCTATTGTAATTATATACCTTTACTTTTCTAAAATCTTTACCGAAATACACAATAGTGTTGAACTGCAACATATATTTCAATAAACTTGATTTGAATTCGTTAAAATTTGGAAAACGATTGAGCGACAAACCCTCTCTTTTACTCAAAATTAGTAGATTTTATAAGAAGTAATATAATATAAAAAAATGTGAAAATGTAAAACATGATTGTCTGTTAAGATAAAACCACATTGATAAGAACATATTTTTATCAATCCAATCAATTATATGGTTTGGCCCGCGAACCTATTTTGGGGGGAAATGCGGCCCGCGAATCTATTTTGGGAGTAAATGCGGTCCGTGAGGAGAAACGAGTTTGACATCACTGCCCTACAAGGTGTCTCCGTCATGCAGTATGTAGCATTATATGTGGTTAGAAATGTTGGAAATTCTCTATCAGTGAAATATAGGTCGAGGATCGTATCGTTGAAACGTGAAGCAGGTAAAAAAGAAAAGAATTTTCTGCGATGGCAAAGAATAAAGTTATGCTTGGTTTGCATTGAATATATCTGGTCGCAGGTTTTCGTATTCGGAGATGTCGATCGACTGCTTGAAAGCGTGGTGCAACGGAAATATGAAGATCACCAAGACTCCAATACATTTAAGTTTGCTGTGCATCGCGCATTCTCGGGTCGTGTTTCGTTGGCTTCGGTCTTTTCTAACATTCTTCCTAAATAACATCTTTACGGTCGGGCGCGACAGTATTCGGTTCGTCGTCTCGTCTACTTCTCGTTTCAAAAGAAAGTACACTTCCGCACGTTGGGGGCGAGGAGTTCTTGAAAAGTGCAGTGTGTCCTAGTGTACTTTTGCGCCAGTGGCTTCACCACGGTGTCTCGTCACATCCGGTGTCTTCCGCTGAAAACCTACAACCAGAAGTCGGATTATCACTTACAGTTGCAGTTGATACCAGCCGACAAAGTTGCTTTGATGTTGAGGTCCGTTAGCGCACGAACGAAACCAAAAAAAACGTTGAGGTCCGCCAGCGCACGAGGTTAAGTGCGATCGACTTCAAATCTAACCACCAAGAAGACTCTCCAGCACCCGAAGCCACTGAACGTGCAAGAGGCATTTCCTCGGTCCAGTCATTGTCCAGTGTTTCAAGAAAAAGAATCCGACGACAGGAGTGAGTGCCGGTATACTAGAACAAGGACGACAGAGGAAAACGAGGATATTCAACTTACAGCGGCCAACGGGTAAGTTGAACCGTTTAGCACGGTTCCAGTTACTTGCGAATTCGCACAGTGTAGACACTCCCACAACATTGCTTCTATCGTGAGAGAATCTTCTGCAACGGAAAAACTGCCTTGGCAAAAACATTAAACCATCCACGTTTGATTGTGTGTTAAAACCTCCAGCTTTATCGCGGACCACGTGACTAAAGATTATTTAAAGCCAAACGGCATCAAGTGGTAAAAACACTGGTACTTTTTGTTGCTTTTGAAGCTTGCTACAACAGATTTAAAATGTTGTGGGGTCCCTTTACCCCCGTAGAACGCCAGATCGTGACTGAAAACCAGTGAGAAATCAGCATTAACACCATTTAATTTCGCTACTCTACGCACTTGAACGATCATAACTTTCTTTTCTCGTCTGGTAACTAGTGGTGGATTCACACTAAGCGGTAAAATGAACGAGGTCCCCTACGCATTACCACAAAAAGTGATACACTCCCGTCTGTTTTATATGCTTTTCAACAAAATGAATGTTAGGTATTATTTGTATACTACAATCCATAAATTGTCTGGCTGACTTCTCGAAGTTTGAGTTTATTTATTTTGTTTAACAAGTCGTATGCAATAGTTAGAGTAGAGCGCCAGAAGATTGATATTTGAGATTGACCTAGATTGATGACTAAGTTATGCTGAATTGCAAAATTGTCGGGGTTCACGTTATTAACGCCCGTGTTGCACAAACGACTGACGATACGGGGCTGCTGTAGTTTTACCGCGAGCAGTCCTTCGTTAAACCTGGAAGATTACTGACGTGAACAACACGTCATCGTGGAGTTCGTTGAACGCCAAAACGTGTGAACCAACCATTGACGAAAGTTCGCGATACTGTATTTGCGGTCATGTTCGGGGTTGTAAATATTTCCGGCCAGCGTGTAAATTGGTCTATGATGGTAAGACAATCCATGTTACTTTCAGATAGTGGAAAAGGGCCGATGATATTCATATTATCACTTGAACGATGATAACTTTCTTTTTTCGTCTGATAACCACTAGCGGATTTACACTTATGGGGGCCCCAAACGGTCAAATGAACGGGGTCCCGTACGTAGTATGTGGATATTAAATGAATTCTGAGAGTTCTTGATAGTTTGTAAGTTGACTGTTAAGTTTGAGTTGAGTGATTTGTGTAGATTCAAAATCTTCAACTTTGCATAATGTCTTGAAAATGATTTACGCTTAGGTATGATGCATACAGTACTCGATCATAAGTACTCATCTTGGTTTGATTTTCTTTTAATGCTTTGGAAAAAAAAACTACAAGTGGTTGCGGGCCTTGATCTTGTGATTTGATTACGCGTTAATATAAAACATACTATAAACTACATGCTAGTAGGTTATTCTTTAACTTAGAGTTTAAGTATTGATGTGAACAGTTGCACACAATTGAATGCATAAAAAATTGGGCAGTTCCATCAACAGCGGAGGAAGTAAAACGTTTTATCGCGTTTGCGAATTATTATCGGTAACACATTCTCAACTTTGCTAGACTATGTATTTCCTTAAACCTATTAACTCGAAAAGGAATAGATTTCAATTGGCCACACAAATATGAAAAAGAATTTGAAGTACTTGATGAACAATAATGAAAATAAAAAAAATTCATCAATGCTCCGGTACTAGACTTTCCGAATTTCAGTGACACAAATAAATTTACTTTACATACGGATGCTTCAGGCCATGCTATCTGGGCAGTATTAAGCAATAGCAATGGTAAACCGATCGCATATGCAAGTCGTGCATTAAATAAAGCTGAACAAAGCTATGAAACAATCGGCAAAGGAACTTTTAGCAATCGTATGGGCAACTAGACATTTTCGACCATATTTATCTGGAAAATCATTTGATTTGTTCACGGACACGTTCCTTTTTTATATGAATGATCCATCAAGTCTTTTAATAAAATTCCGTCTAGAACTGGAAGAGTACAATTTCACAATTCTATACAAATAAGGAAAAGAAAATGGTATTTATTCCATAATTTAGTAAGAGAAAGGTTAGAAAAAGCAAAAAATACCAACAAAAAAAACTACTTTTATGTAAAAAAGATAAAGATTTCGAAATAGCGGACAAAATCTTGTAGAAAAATGAAATTGGTAAAAAGTTTAACGCTTCCTTTTGCACAGAGCCTGATACCCAAGCGGAGCAAGCAGATGAAGAATTCGACGATGACGACATCTGAAGGTGATCTGTATGATCTGACGGTCGTCCTGAAGAACTCACTATGAAACATACCCACGTGTGTTTTCGAACAATAAATGGCCAGTTTTTTTGCACCTTAGCGCACCCTTCACTTTTTTCGTACTTCATATGAGAAGCTTATAGTTTATCAGCTACTAGGCGTCCCCATCGTGGCGTATGCATTAACATCATGTATGGTAACATATATTTTAGATTCTCATCAGTGAAGCAAAGGTCGATTAGGGCGGGTTCAAGGAGAACCCGATTATAGAGAAACGACGACAAATCGAGTTAGCCACGCGAGAGCTCGAATGGCAAAGTCGCGAACTTGCGTTTCAGGAGGAGAGACGCGCGTACGAGCAGGAAAGGAGCGACTATTTGCAAAGTACGCGCATTTCAAACGGTTACTGTTGTGTATCTAAATTAGGCTTGCGCCGAAATGTAGGCAAACAGCATCCCGTGGGCACACCGCGACAGCGCGCAAAGGTAGTTGTCTGAACCGCGAGCGCGTTGCTTGCTACATTGTATCGATCACCGCTTCAAGGGTAAGGCTTCCGCCGTATCGGAACATGCGGCATACCGAAGTACGGGCCAAGAGAATTCGGTTTCCCGTCATGATGGGTCGGCTCCTCCCGTCGGAAGGGGTTTGTAAGTGTGCGCAGGGGCGAACAGCGCCAACCGTCGGAGCGAGTACGGATGGATGTCGATACAAAGTAGTATCGCCCGTCCAACTATTCGGTTCCAGCGATCGTTGGAGCCCTGGTTGGCTTTAGAACCATACCTGACGGTTGTAGCGGAGGTCGATACAAAGTAACAAGCAACGCGCACGGTCAAAGCACAAGACGCGCTCGGCTCAAATAGCACCCAGCCACCCCCCGCCTCATCTATCCACCATGTTCCGGAGTGTCATCAGCTCCTGCTATATAAATAAGGCCAAGTCTGGAGTACGAAATCAGTCCAAAGCAGCAGTCAGGAGTAACAGGATCGTCTTAATCAAAGCACTCCAGAGTTCCTGCACGTGTGAGAGGTCTTGACCAGTGAGTGTGTGCTTTCGTGCCGGTGAACTAGCCACGGTTTTAAATCAGTTTCGGTTCAGGAAAAAGCTAAAACCAACGCGCATTAACATGGGGAGCATCTGGAGCGTGCCAGACTGGGGTCGGCGGCAACTAGCCAGCACCAGCAGCAACAGCAGCAGCACCATGACCGATGGTCCATCGGTCCACCCTCCGGTCCACCCTCCGGTCGCCAGTCCGGACGTCCCAACGCCGGTCATGCTGCCACCGGCACCGCTGGAAGGAGAACCAGCAGCTCAAACGTCGGCACCGGAATTGGAGCCACGAGCTCCAACGATAGTGATGTTGATTAGAATCGATATCCCCGTAAGAATATTGTTGCGCTTCTTTTCGCGCAGAATGTGACACCCAGGCGGAGTAAGCAGGTGAAGGTGTCGACGACGACGAGGACGACGAACCGCTCAACATTGGGGACACGTTCTACGCATGGTCGCCGAGATGATGGTCGAAGGTAAGCATAGGTGTGATTTCTGCGTGTGTGTGTGGGCGGTGTGTGTGTGTGATTAGTGTTCGAACCACCAGTGTTGTGACCACCTCTGATGCAAGTTTTCTTCTTGCTGCTCTCGTCCGATTCCTTTCGCGCAGAGTATGATACTCAGGTGGAGCAAGCAGATGAAGGTGTCGAGGACGAGGACAACGATGACGACGAGGACGGCGGCGGCAAACGGAACAACTAGGAAGGATAGTGAAGGTCATCTTGAAAAATTCAATGTCGATTCGTCACGAGCGCTTGTGCTGTACAACAATATAAAATATTGTTTCTCACACAATGTATTCCAATATTTGAAATTCTCATTCAGGGGAAATATAGGTCGATAATCTTATCGTTAAAACGTGAAGCAAGGTAGTGGTTGACCATCCGGTAAAAGAAAAAAGTATTTTCTTCAATGTGAAAGAACGAAATTGTGCTTGGTTTGCTTTGAATAGATCAGGTCGCTTGGTTTCTTATTCGGAGACATCGATCAACCACTTTCATGTTTCTATGAAAATGCGATAACATCACCAAAACAGAAATTCTAAGAACAGAAGTCAGATGATCACTTACAGTTGCAGTTGATGCCAGCTTTCGCATTTCTGAATCGCTGGTTAGGGATCCGAAACAGCGTATTTTTTGTACGCTCAGAGTTGTAACTTCACTAATCCGGGCGACGTGAAGTGTACATCCGAAAATTCTGATTAAAGCGTTTGTTTTGGAGCATAACAATGTTATCCTTTTTTTCGATGTGTTGAATCCGATTTAGTGTCCAAAAACCGCATGTTCAAGTCATTGGGTTCATAGGTGCCATCATCAGACCTCTGTTTTTTAGAGTGTCTGTTCGTAGGGGAGTGTTGGTTGTTTGTTTACATTTTCGTAGAAACACGCTTTCAAGCGGTCGATCGATATCTCCAAATAGGAAGAAAATGTCTTTGGGGTCGTCTGCGGGTTCTGGGACCTAGGGTTCGACATGCTCGCAGCAACCGGGATCATCGCTTACACTTCGTAGTGGATCACGATGTCCACACGCGGGGATAGAAAACTCGTTTGTCAACAGTGGCATCAAGTATTTCTACATGACAGCACACAATTTTGGCGAAGTGCATCTTCCCCTACGGATAATTAAGCAACACGACTCCATGGTACGCTCGGTCCATCATCCAACCGGCGCTGTTCTACGGGCCTATCCCCCTCCAAGGGTTCTGATCCACATTGAAGACTTGACTTGGACTTGAAAAGCGCTAAGATGACGGATCGGATAGACTTCTGTGCTGAGCTGTTTCGCTCGCAGCTACTCAGGGAATCCTTGCAGGTTTCTTTTCCTCCCCTTTTTTTTGTGGCACGACATCAACTAGTGGGACAAGGCCTCTCTCCGAAGAGTGTTACGGTGACCGGAAAGACGGTATATTATAGATCGGTGGTCAGCCGTTCGTAATACCGGGGGGTGCCAGACTCGAGATACGATCCCACACCTGTGACGTGGTGTTTCCTCGCGCTACCGCTGCGCCATGGGCATGTCCTCCCCTTATCTATATGCTCTAATTCAGGGGGGGCTGTCACACATAAATTGAGGTTTATCTACCTTATCGGTTGTGAATCGTCGCAAACTGACCTGCGACAACCTTCCCGTCTCTGTTTGATAATTAAGTGTTCCTTTGATTTGTTTCCATACTCGAGTCACTTGCGTCCAGGCCACTGTTTCCCCCATTACACTCTTCACTATGAAAATATCTGTTTGTAACCAAAATGTGTGGTAAGAAACCATTCAAGTTTAGGAAACACATGATTCATTTAATACAGTTTTAAAAATATAAATTACTAGCTTGACGCCCCGTCGTTGCACGGCGAAGAACTTTTTTGAGAAAAGAATTATAGTTTTTACTCTGTACTCGAAAGTTTTATTTTAATTTAATAGTTACTATAACGAAACATTTAAAATCGTTGATATTTCATCAATTTTCCCGTGTGGGCTGATGTTTATTTTCATGAGTACCGTGCATGAGCTTTAAATTTGATTAGTATTAATGAAAACCTTGAAATTCCCACTATTAATTATAGTTCTTCGTTAAAACTACCGCAAGCTGTTGATGATGTTTGGTTTGTGCAGCATAAATACATATTTTGTGCATTTTGCAATGTTTTGTTTTTATGTGAAGAAGTGTAGAACGCGTACGTACTTGTTTTGTTTGTGTTAGTAAAACTGAGTATCAACTGTAAAATTTAGATGATTTTATTTAAAAAAATAGTGGTCAAATAAACCATCAACAACATCTACAGTTCTTAAACTATATGTATGTGTGAAAAGTTTCAGCTTTGACAGTTCAATATTTTTTTAGTTTAAAGTGTACACCAAACTCCATATATAAAAAAAAGCTAAAATATGTAGTAGATAAACCGTCACATTTAATACTTGAGTGACGATACAATTTGAAAAGAAAAATTACACATTTCACTCCCAAGAAGCAAACATCCTTCAAATCAGTCATTAAAAAGCATTTTGTCTGTTCGGTTTCGTTTCCGGAAACTGGTGAGTTGAACCAGGAGGTTAAGCGAAAAAACGAAACGAATTATGTCTTTGTTCCCATTGCAGGTCAGACCCTTAGACAACCCCGCTCCGGAGGTGACCCCGGATGAACTCGGAATTTTCCAAACCAAGTGTCCAATTTCCGAGGAATATGCCTTTGTGTGTGTCGCATTCCCGGAAAAAGGGGTCACAAACTTCGCAACGGCCAGACGAACCGAACCGCGGGTGGGGGCTCATTAGCCGGTTAGTCACTTTTAGCCTGGCGTCACGCAAATTTTGGGCCGACGGGGGTTTTCTTCGCTTTTCCGTCGCGGAATCGATTTGCCGCGTGAGCGTGTGTGTGTACGCGCGGTCATAATCCATTTCGAAAACCCATTAAACGAGACTTATAATCTAATTTTCCACCCAAATCCAATCGAGGTATCCCCGGTAGGGATTAGAGACGGAATGGTAATGCATCCACACATCCTTGGAAAATGCACCCCGCGCGGGGGATCGGTCAGGTGAGTTTTGGCTCTTCCCTGGGCGCGTCCGGGCGTGCGAAAGCGATTATAATCAGGCAATCATATGTAGAGAGGCGGAGGAAGAGAGAGTTAGAACGCTGATAATAAGGATTAGGACCTCCACGATTCTTCCATGCCGGCGCCCTGATTAAAGATGCCGCCCGATCGATGTTCGATTTACGGCCGATTGACAAGGTAGAGAGCTACGGCCATCATTAGACACACACTGATGATAATCGGTTTCACCTACCTGCCACCACGCGCCCCTTGGGATGAAGTAAGTCTGCATGCTACGGAATGTCCCGTCGATGCACCTTCCGAGCAGTCGTCGACGTCGTTACCATCGTCATACTTGGCTCGCAAGTGAAACGCCCCCTTGTGCGGATTAGTACAGCTGCGAGCATCTACAATGTTGCCACACGCAGGCATCCGCATCAGAGCCGGGGATCGGATGGTCACATCACGGGAGCATTCCCATCTTCTAATCCTGTAATGTTTAATTGAGTTACAATGGAAAATTGAATTTTACATAATAATACCGTCACGCACAGCGTGCGACGGACAGCAGCTTACCAGGGTTTTGCGTACAGCGTACGGGAACGCGCACGTCACCGGACGTCCCATTTCCGATGCTATGGACGATGGATTGATAGTGAATCCGAGTAACGGATTGCAGTTGGTGTTCAGAAGTCGGCCACTTTCCTTTTAGAGCGGCACTAAACAAGTGCCAACATCATTGCTCTACCTGAAATGGTTGATAAGTTGGTGTTAGAAGTTTGTTATACAAAGTGACATCTTCAGAAGAATCGAATTATATGGAACGTTCCAGTTATTCTACAGACTTTGGATAATAACGTGGTCTCCGACAAGTGAGACTAGCCCATACAGCTTTGACACAAGGATTTGATAAAACTAGTTGAGATTTAACAGAGAGAACAGGATAAAATAAATTTTGACCAGTGAATTCCCCTATGAAGGTTTAAGTTATAACACGTGTTGCAATAAAATATTGTAATCAAGTTCCTCAATGTGTTTCCTTGATTCTGCATAGAGTTCTCCCAACTGAATAAACGCAAATGATTGATTTTCGTTATTTTATATTGAGATATACGATGTAAAATATATTACAACGAAACCAACTTTTAATTGGAGTTGAAAGCACATTTAACAAAAACATAATCAAATCGTTTTTAATTCTAATCAAATAATTACTAACGTGGCGCACTCTGCCCCACAATTTTAAATGACTATCTAAGGTGAAGTAGAAAGATCTTTAGGTGGTTATTTTATATTGTATTTAAGAGCGAATATTTATGCAAGAGTTCATGTTTTGTATGATGATACAATGTATCCCACTGAGTATAGATCTCTTTTAATTTTGTTCTCTATCTCTAGTAAGCCCTATATAGAAACGCTCCCTCCAAAGTTCAATTATATGAAGTTAGATGCAAAATATGTTGGACGTTGGTAGGAAGATGGTAAACAGAATTAAAAATATTTCGAAAGTATTGTACCGACAAAGTTTTGGTCCAAAACAATTAACCTTATTGTCAATTAATATATGGTTGTATCTCGTGAAGAAAAATTGTACTAAATTGAATATTTGTGAGAAGAAATTGCCATAACCATGTAAACTTGGGAAAATTCAGAGCCTTCGATTCTGAACGATAATAAGTCAAAAAAAATTATCTAAGGAACACTCCATTACAGCAGTCCGAGTCTCTGAGGCGGCTTATGGATCCGGCGAGATAGTTAAGCAGTCACCGGAACTGTCGAAGCCCATCATCCATTGACGGCTGCAAAAAGTCATTTCCGTGCTGTCTATCCAAACCGGACAAGCTCTTTTCACCGGCAGCTAGTTCCATAACGCCAGCACCAGGGTGGCTCTTATGTTCTCATTTGCATAGAATTCAATTATTATCGTTTCGTTCCTGTAATCCCCATTACCTTCCGGAACTACGTCGCAGGGTGTGCAAGAAAAGACGCTCACTAATGTGTGTAGTTGGTGTGTTCATCTTCTCGGCGAAAGAATCTCCCGAGGAAGAAGGGTCGTGCGAACCAAATTAACCAGGCTGTGGCAATGGGGGGGGGGAGTGCCGGAGGCAAAGGGCGAAGTTTTCGGTCGGTTAAAAAGCTGTAGATAATTATGCTTTGATGACAGGGCAAAGATCTTGACCGCTCGGGTTGCCTTTTTTGGCGAGGAGCGTGAACCGAGCGTCTTTTTGGTCGGTTTTAAGGAGATGGATTTAATTAAAATAACACATTCATTCGATCAAACGAGTTGTCCTTTTGTAAGGCTGCTGTCCAGCGTAGGAAGGTGGACTACTCTGATGCCTACAGGGTTTGCCAGAGGGTGTAAGAAGAATCAAAACCCGGACCGTGTTAGAAACTGAAGTTTACGAACTTTCGAACTTAAAACTTTAACATAAACAACATCCGCTGCGGTCATGGGTAATAATTTTATTAAGTTGTCCGTACTCTTCATTCACTCCAGCTCTTCCCCCTTCCGAATACCACACCACCGACTTCTTGACCCCTTCGGGAACGGACGGAAAAGGGTTGTATACTGGTCCAAATGCGTCAAACGGCTTTTTTGGCTACCGGAACCGGATCGAATCAACACCGGTTGTGGCCCCTCGGGGGCCACATGACTACAGTCGGTCAGTTTTTAACGACCCACATCCCCCGTGCCTCCCCCCGGCACACGCAAAATCGCCGCCACCCCCCCGGTTTCGTGGCGGAGGGTTAAATGGGAAATTGATTAAATGGTGGGATTTTGGCTGTTTGTGGTTTAATTATGGCCAGACAGATGTAAGGGCCCTAGGGGCAGGGGAGGGGGGGGGGGGGGGTTTGCATATTGGCCTTTGAAGATTTGTGCGCTGGGAGATACGCAAACACAACGTCTTGGAAGGTTTCCCGACGCGGAGCACAATCATTTGTGGCTTGCATGACACTGGAGTTGGAGAAGTTCTACTAACTCACTTTGTTCGTCGTTAGTTTTCTGGCTAAACTATTGCCTCCCTTCGCAACGAGGAAAGGGTCGTGGATGGAAACGGCATCGGGATAGCTTTGTAATGTCTGTCTAAAACCTAATATTATCCTTCGAAGAGCATCCTTCCCGAAAGGTGCGGTTGCTTCTTTACGGCTTACAACATTGCTCGGGACTGCGCTCGGTTGAATGCGGTTAGACAAATCGTCCCGAGTTAGGGACGGGAGGATAAAATCAAATTTATCCTAACCATCTATTCATTCGTTAGCGAGCGCCGTTTCCAGGCGCTAAGTGCTCCCCGGGAAATTTGAAGGTAGAACCTCCTCATTCTACGGCGCTTGTCGGCAGGAAGCGCGTTGAAACATACTCTTTTAGCCGCCCGGAGACCGTCCCTCGGACAGATGCGAGAACAGCGAGATAGATTCACTCCACTATTGAATATCCGCCGTTCCGGTGCTCGTAATTCATTTTCACTCGAACAACGCGCAAGCAAACGTCGCCAACTTCGCTAGTTGTTGCTTCTAGCTGTGCCTTGCCGTAGTCCCATTGTGGAAGTCATTCTATTTTTCGTTCATCTTCTCCCCAGCCCCTAGAAGCAAGTGAAAGAGGCTCGGCTCTTTTAATTCCTTGCATCATCTTCCACCAAGGCTCGAAGCACATCCTCCCCAGAGCCGGCACTCCCGGATGTCGCTTTGCGCCGTTAATCGTGTTCGATAGGAGACAAAAATCAAAGCTCGCCGGGAAAGGACGACACATCCCCCATAAATTATAACGCCACCATTAACGATTTGCCATTCTCCACAGTGGGCATCGCACAGGGATGAAAGTCAGTTTAACAACTGGTCTGTTAGGGCAGCGTCACACGGCGAAGAATTTGATGCTGATTTAAAAATCATTCATGTTTATTGCCAACTATTCACGACAAAAACTCTGAAGCGACTAGGTGTCTCCATCGTGAAGAGTTTGAGCATACGTAAAAGAAATACAACAAAAACAATTGTCTCCGTGGAAACACAAAGAGAAGAGTCACACAAAGTCTGTCTAAGACGTTTACACACCCGGTAAGAATATTTTTGAGCGTACTTCAATTTTCAACTCTCTACCCATTATGTTTATGGTAAGTTAATAAAAACAATGTTTGAAAAACTACAAGCTCATTATTCTGAAAGAACATAAAAATAATATCCCATCGAAAACTGAACTTTATGAATGTTTAACTTATGTGTTATTCTAAAATAGTAAACATAAGTTGTGGTAGAACGTGTTTATAGCCTTAAAAAAGGAATGTTTGAAAATATACAAGCTGGCAATCCTGAATAAGTAAGAATACCATGCCAAAGCCGTGCATAATATGAAAATAAATAAATAGAAACTATGCTAAAAACACCTGAGCCGGTTAACATTTTGTTGAAGCAAACAAAAACAGAAAACTAAAACAAAACTTTTGGAGAAATACAAAAAGTCACTAAGAATATATTGCGATACCAAATAAAGAATTGCGGGATCTTTCTCGATTGTACCCACTGTGCGGTAGCCGCGTAGCATCCGGTTACCTCCGCACCAAGCAAATCGATGTAAAGATGATAAATTTCTCCCGGCTACTCAGCTCTCCTATTGATGTCAGACTTCGACTTCGATTGGATGCTTGAGTGGATCGGATTGTTCTCCCCTGGTCACGAAAATGGAAAGAAAAGGCGCCACTAAGATTTGTCTGCTTCGCTATCTCAATGTTGCGCTCTTTCAGGAAGCAACACGAACGAATGTAATTCGCTTTGTTGTCTTAAAAAAATACAAATTTTCGCACACTATTTTTGTCACTCGAGGGAGGAAAGAAACCACCTTCAAAAGCGTGTTAAGAAGGCGAGGATGTCCTGTCTCTCTTTTCGTCTTTAGCTAGCATCATTAAAGATTTTGTTTTCTTTGAAGATTCCCTCCAAACGAAGTTAACCATTGAACGACAAATGGTAAACACTAAAGTCATTAGAACGGAACGAAAAATGAAACACTTGGCGTCATATCGATCGAACGGCAGCTAAAACACGAACCGATAGCGTACTTACCGCCAAGATGACAGATAAGCAGAACATACGACACGCGGTTGGACGCTAAGCCGAACCATAAGTCAACAACTTGTCGTGGCAGTTCCGGTCAACGGAGGGAAGGAAAGAAAAAAAACCCCTCGCCAGGGATTTGTTTTCCATAGCATTAATTTCTATTAATTTGGTCCATTGATACGCGCGGGGTTTTTGATGTCGAGAGCTCTCCCTCCCCGAAGAAAACAAAAAAAAACGAAAGAAAAAGCAAACGCAAAATAAATGGCGTTGACAAATACACCTCTCCCCCGGTCTCAACCCAAATCAAACGACGTTCAAAAAGTTAGAAAGCGTAGCACAGCACGTAAGAAGTGGATTCAGATAATGGACTTTAATAAGAATTCACGACGAATTGTCAGCTTCCCTTGAGTAGGAAAGAAAAAAACAAACTCAACTCGAGGGAGGACGTGTCCAACGGGAGAAAGGAAAACCTTGGAAGATGCTAGAGAGCGAAGGTCCGCTTTCTGGAGTAATTGACAGTTGAAAATCATAATGATAGCGCCATTTACGCAGAATGGAAAATAGATCCCCGTCCTTCCCCCCGGTTCGGGCACGATCTTTAATGCTAACCTTCTTTTTTGTTACTGTTACTTTTACAACCGAGCCAAAGTTGTGTAATGAAGCGAAATTGCCGGGATATTCTCCCCCAAGACAACCGGAAGGTGACGTGCAAGGAGGCGAAAAGTTACTCAAATCACGCCCGCGGGATGGGCCGAAGATGAGCGAGCACGCACTTTGGTGGTCATTATCGTAAATTTGATCAACATTTCAATAAATTAATTAGCGTTCACTTCTTCACGGGAAAGTGGGCGTTTACGGTCGCTTCTTCCCTGAAATAATAGACGACCGCTTGATGACGATGGGTGTCAGGTAAGGGTCTCTCCAATGACCATTCAAATGACTCACTCACTGCCGGCTGCCAACATCGCCGCACATACACACACCCTCAAGCGGGGACACCTTTGCCCACCGGAAGGATGCCAAAACGGGCGGTTTTTAATTAAATTAGTCTTTCAAGAAGTTTTCGGCACCATCGACGAGAAGACGACGTTGACCACAGCAGCAACGAAGGCAACAGCGTCTCGGGGCATTCTATAACCGGGTGTTCCTTTGTGCGTTGCCGCGCGTTGGGAAACGCTTTTACAGCGTTATATAGCGAGAGTTTGTCTGTGGTAACCCCTCACGGCCGCAGCGTTCCGTTTTAGTTAAACTTCTCCCCGTTGGATGGTTTTGGTTTTGGCTCAAGGGTACACCATGTGAGGTTTACTTTAAAGGTTGCTCACTATACACTCCTCCACACCGGTGGATGGTCGATTTCCAATAATCTTTATTGAACCGTGGCCACCGCAAGCGCAAAGCAATGGAATCTTCCCGGGCAGTCGGGGGTTCTTGTTCCATTGTTCCGACAACCACCACAGCGGGAAGGGTTTTCCTTCTCCCGGGTGCGGGACTTTTCCTTTCTTATCGCTTACCCAACGTTCGATATATCTCTGCTAAGGACAACCAGAACCTTCGCTCCGTCCGTCGGGCGGAAGTCGTGAAATGCAGTTTCCGGCACGGTTCGCTGCATGACTGCACGAAGGATGAAGCACGGGCAGGGCACACTTTATGTCCCCATATTCTTGGAAGCTTTACGAGCACTGGAATAAAATTATATTGCATAAATATTTTCCTACTTTGCGAGCGAATTTTGCATACCGATTTGGAGCTCACGAACGTTGCACACGACGCTTGCTGGAACGTTGCATCCCGACCGAAACAGCGTTGGCAGTTCACATCACGGCAGTCGGTTCTCGGGGCTCCAGGCTGGGAGTTATGAAATCGCAGCGCAGAGCCGGATGACACGCAAGCCCTTCCTCTTCGGCAGTAAAAGTTGCAATCTGCAATCTGCAGCTTTTTCGGCGGATGGGAAAACGAATGTCAACGCTTTCGGGAGCGAACTTTCCGTCTATTTTGTCATCGGGGGATGTCACACGTCGCTGTCGACACGGACTTGGCCGTACACCTCCGGCGCAGTTTTGAGCTCCTCGGGGGCAATCTAGGAAGTGGAAGAAATCATACGAGACGTTGTTACTACGCTTGCTGATGTGTCGTAAGGAATTTCGTTTTGTTACTTGCCATTGCAAACTTTGAAATTGTGAAACATTATGGACATAATTTCCATAAACAATAAGCTCAACTAATCAACAACAACGACAAAGTAATATTATCCCGCAGTGTATGACATTCAACCGGGTTTTTAGATTAAAAACATAAAATTAAACATTGTGCTCTTTCGAGATTTTTTTTAAAATTTTGTAATAAATTTAGCGTTTATAGAAACAATACCTAGCAATAACAGTTTTCAACAGCAACAAATTAGCAATTTTGAAGCCATTTTTGACAAGAAAGTGTGTAATTCGATTTAAATGGGATATTAAAAGCAGGTTATTATTATGTTTTTTTACATCAATTGTTTAATACCAACAATGTTTCACTAAAACAGTGTAATAACTATGTCTTGAATGCTTCTCAATAAAAAAAACAAACGTGGAAACGTTCTGGTTAATACTAAAACAACATTTAAGAAAAGGATACTTTTGAAAACACTCACTATCGAAAAATATAAGAAAAAATCAACCAAAAATCATTATAAGAAAAAAAAAGATACTCATTTTGGAATGTAATGCTTTTCATAGAAACATTTGGTAAAAAAAAAGATCATAAAATAACCATTTATTTATCAAAACAGTGATGGCTCGGCTTTGAAGGTTTATAAGCAGGCTTGGATATATTTTTATTAAATGTTTAATCTTCTAGCCAAATGGCGGAATTTCAGGGAATAGACGTTTCAAGATACGAACTTAAATGTTTAAAAACACGAACAACAAATTCACAAAACCGCTAGAACGTGCTGCATTCCCGGAGAGAAAAGTAAGCAATCTTCTGCACAAACTAGTATGATAGTAGAAGACGCGAACGCTGCCGGGAATGGTTCTTGCCAGCTTGGAAAACTTGGATGAGAGTTCGGCGTGACCTGGTTCGGCAAGCAGTTCATCATCATCATCATCAGCGGTAGTAATCGAATCATCGCTTGCATTGCAGCAAAGCGGCAAAAGAAACTTATCGGTGCAGTTGATCCAGGTGTGAAATCCCGCCGTATCTCGGGCTGCAACATTGTCACGTTCTGCCTTGGTGGAGAAATTTCATTACGACAGTCCGGACGTAGTTGGCCCCCGACCCCAATCAATTCGCCAGAGGTTACATTCAGCACGATTCTTGCCCGAATGTGTCCGAATCGTTCGTTGTTTTCGCCTCGCAAAAGCGGTGCATTCGGGATGAGTTTGTTGCTGCGATAGGGGATCCACTGTGTGTTCGGTGGCAGAAAATTGAGCAATAAATTTTGTACTTGATTAAAGTTTGCAACCCAACGTGCCCAAGTAGAGCTCAACCCCGGACGGAGAAAGAAAACCCCCGATTTTCTTGACCGGAGGAACTCGCCGGTTGGTTGGTCTGTGCTTCCGTTCGACGGGATTGATTCCTATTGTTACCTTCTAAACCGAACCCATCCCATGATGGACGGCCACTTGATGGCCGTTGTTTGCCCGGATTGCCGTTTAAAACGGGCTGCCAAAGGTGGAGTGTGTAGTGTCCGGCACCAGGCAGGACAAAACGCCACAATCCCCGGGGCAACAAATGGGCAAACATCAATTTGCGCCGCGCACGCCGGCAATCTCGTAATGGGGGTCCCATAAATCAACGACTCGCGCCTCGCCCGAAACTCGGAAGAAACACCGGGGAATGGGATGTAGCGGAAATAAAAAGGATGACCGTTTCCGTTCCAGCTTCGGCAACAGGAAGCAACAGGAGAGTGAATAAAAAAAACCGAAACCAAATAAAAAAGAAGCGAATCGAGCAAGGAGTCGAAGGAAGGATAAAGGATTCTCTAAATCCCTCCGATCGGTGCATCGATCGCCACGACTGAGAGTATCTGTCTTTGGTTCCGGTTGCCGGAATCGCCACTCACCGCGGCAAACTGATTTACGATAATGTGGCCGGTCGAAAAACCACGCTCTGCCCTAAGTCCGAAGTCGAATCAATAATATTAAATTACCAAAGGAAGGCAAAAAAAAGGATGCACCGGCACAAATCTGGCCCGGTTTCGCGGGTCAAGGGTTACACGCCGGTCACACTGACAATCCCAATGCCTCACAAGGCAAGGAAGCTAATCAACCATTAAAGCCGGAAACCCCGCAGGATCGCGATTTAATTATCCCATTAACGGACACCTCGGGTGAGCTACTCGCTATTTCGGGCCCTTTCGTTGCCAATCCCAATAGGAGGAAGGTTTTTCGTTCATTTTACCTTTTTTTCTACCAAATGAAATTGTAGGGGAAGCTGGGAAAATATGCACCATACATTCTGCCTTATTTTCTTCGTAGAGGTTTCACAACATGCACATTACTTGATTTTGTCGTGGACTTGAGCTTGTCCACGGTTGACATAGGGTTTTAAAGTCACTGCTAACATTTTCTAATTATATAACATATTGCCAATTTTTAATCCTCACACATAGGCAAATTGTGTGCTCTTCTATGTATTCTTCTTCGCAGCAATTGCACCAAAAATCGAATCACAGGAACAATCATACATATTATGTTCATAACTCAATTATGTAATATGCTTCAGATAATTCTAATAGAGAAGTGCCTTATTTTTTAAATGTAATTGAGTTACAATAAGAGCAATCATGTTTTATCAGCACAAGAGCCATCAAAGCCTTCTATACAATGATATCTTGCGAAGGGATCAAAATATTTAGCTTCAGTTTTATCACATAAGCTGTAGATAAAAAGGACATCTTTGAAAACCTAGTTAAAATATTGTAATTTAAATATGATTGCTTTGTTAAACAAAGGTATCTTTCGTGATTTTTTTTAGAACGTGCATTTTGCCTCACTCTCCCCTTGCAACAGCCCTCCAGCTGCATCAATTTCGCTTACTTTAGCACTGCTCAACATGTGCTCGAAGGATGGCTAACAAGCTCGTAAGTAATGTGATTTATTTTCCCCCAAAAAACGAGAAACAAAAAACTAAAAATGCGATGTTTTATTTTTTTCGAAAAAATTGCAAGAGCGAGAAAAACAATAATGCGAAAAAAAACTGCCTATAAAGATGTACATCCTCCGAGTGCGAGGATAGGAAACGAAAAAGGAAGCTCAAATTATCTACCCTTTTTCCCCTCGTACAAGCCCCTCATGATTTTCCTTCCCTTCTAAAAAACAAAAAAAAATAGTATTTTGGGTTTGGTCATTTTTTGTTTCGATTTTCAAAAACCAAAACAAAATCAAGCAGAGCTCACCCATACGCAAAGAGAAAAAAAATTAGTGCTCATGGGTGAAATGTGAGCGAAATGCCAAAAACTGTTTCCCCCTTTCGAGAGGGGGAATTCAATCATGTTTGCGTAGCTTCTTCGCCGCAGCCTGATTAGCCTCGGGAGGAATCGAAAAAAAAGAAAGGGTCGGAACACCCGGTCCGAAACCGATGACATCAATATCCTCTCATAATCCCTCATTAACGGGTGATCAATGTTTCGGGGGTCCTTTGTGTTCCGACGATTCGGCTACGCTTCCGTTACTTAAGGTGTGTGGCGGACACAAGGGGCAGGGGGAATGTTTGCGGTGATCCTGACCTCAAGCTCGCCGGGGTCGTCGCCTGCACAAGGTCATTGAAAATAAAATATTAGGAACACAACACAACCCAACTGGAACACAACAGAACAGAGAACTGCGGCCCCGGCACCGGAAAGGGGTGTGGTGGGGTGAAAAGGAAAATTCTACCCAAAACACTGTAGAGTGTTTTCCACCAACAACAGAAAAAAAGACAAGGGAAAAACAAAATCTGGACAGCGTGCGCTTTACCAAATTAGATTTATTATCGCACCGTAAAGAATCATGCACCGTAAATGCGTGTTACAGAGTGCTGCGCTTCATTGACTGCAGACGAGAAGGACGCGGCACGCGACGGGAGACGTATCCTCTGGCGCAGCATGGTCGCCAGTTCCGTCTCAACCCCTTCGATTGTCGTGAGTTATAGCCAACACCGCTGTTGGGCTGATTTTGATATTTCTATTACATCGCTGCTGGACACTCAATACCGTTTCACTAGGAACGGAAACAGTAAAGGTCACTTAAAGGCCCAACAACAATTGGGGACCAAACTTTGATTCGTAAGGCGAATTGTGAGTACAATATTTCACAGGGTACGAATTCAACAAACACCAATTCATATGACAGAAAATATTACTGGAAATCATATTTCCATTTAGAATAATCTAAGAACTTACGAAACATTTACTCAAATGTTTATAATATTTTATCTGCAATGTTATTCTTTTGTTTTAGTTATGCACACACTCAACGACGATGAGACTGTCGCAAACACAACTTTCACTCGCCTAAAATAAAACAATCCCATAGAAAAAGTACGCTTCGCTTCCCGTGCGCTTTAGAAACGCTTTACGTCACTGACGCCAGTTGTCAACATCGGCTCAGAAAAGATAACCCGATAGTCAAATCAAACGCCAAAAGGGGAACTTCACCGATTAGTCGGCAGACCGTCGGGATCGCAGGATCGATGACCCCTGACGTCAACCGACGAAGGCATAAATAGAACACGTTCGGACAAACCGGGCATTAGCGAAAAAGATGTAGTCTTTAATTTTGGTTTTCACTACTCTTCGGCTGATCGATAAGATTTAATTAATTAATTAACAATAAAAAGTACGCAAAAATGCATCATTGTCTTGCCATTATTTATTTGTAAAACAATTTAAAAGGCTTCAATGGAAAACATTTTTATTACAAAGCCTAGTATAGAAGAAATTGAATAATTTACAACAAAAATCTGATTATTTTATTTCTATTCAACATTTGATGAAGCTAACAACAAGTTCAACAAAGTGCTGTTTGCACTTGGTACATATTTATAAATGGTACCAAAGGTACATACACTGTGCCAATCGGTAAGTGGGACGGTCAAAAAAAGAACACTTGTCTGACTTTGCGATCAATTTTAGGGTACTTAGAATTGATAACAATGAATTTCGCTTATCACATCTTCTTTGTCTATCTTTCTACGAAGCATGTGCAAAAAAAGAGAGTAAAAATCGGTCACCAAGCGGCGCAGTGATCAAAAAAGTGCAAAAAGTCATAATTTTGCCAGCCAAACGTAAAGTTGGACACTTGCTTTTCAGGTTTAATACGTGGTTTGTTGAACTATTTCCAGAAGTTTTTGGTATTTAATGTTATTTCTGTTATAGTCTATGACTGTTTGTTGATGCTTGACAACAGTTTTTTCTAACTTTATTGGACATTTCTGCTTAAATTTCTTTCCAATTGCTGTTTTGTTACCAATTTATACTATACAGTGTTTGTAACATAGTATACTGTACAATTTTACTCAAATTGGCTATTGGATTTCATGCTGAAGACTCAGAAAGATTCTTCTGAACTTTGAGGCTGATTTAGAGTAGTAACTTTTGTGTTATTCGTAGCTTATAGTGAGTATAGTTAATCTGGCGGAACTCTTAATCTTGGAATAGTCAAACTATATCAACAACATCTGTCATAATTTTCTTCATCATATGAACGTTGTGATGTGTACCTATCGTACTTTAATTAAAAACAAGTTTTTCAGTTCATTCTGATCACATAAACACCTACAACATTAACAAATGACCTCCAAGGAATAGAAGTTAAAACAAAATTTTTTAAAAAACGCGTCAGCTCCGTTTTGCGTTCGAAAACTGCCTGCCTTTCTAACCAAAAGTGTATATGTTTGCTTCATATGTAAGTCATACATATATTCATTTGTAAGTCATAGATAGTTACTGTGACGACAATTACCACATTAAATTAATGCATTTGAACGAGATAAGAAGAGTACCTTTCAACATAATCTAAAATCGTCGTCTATATAAGGGTTTGAATAGTAAAGGCGTTGTTTGCGGGTTTTGCGGGTATGTTCTGGAAATAGTTTGGAACCTTCTAAATGCTTTCATTGTTTTATTAAATTCTTAAACATCTCTAATAGAGGAAAAGTCTTCAATTCAGTTGGTTTTTTGATGAATCTCACATCATCGTTCTTTAAGTTTATTGTAAGATGACCCATTTCAAGTTATATTTTTGTCAATATGGGCTTTTTTATCGATTGTTAGTGTATCGCAAATCAGGAACTTGGGTAAAATTGATAAAACTCGATAACTTTTGGCATTTTTAATCGATTTATATGATAAAAAAGATAATATTTCATTCCTTTCAGTGGTGTAACATATTTCAACCACAAAGTGTAAATAATTTATCAAAACTCATTTTTTGTGTACATATAACAATGGTTAAGTATATCATAGATCATTAGAAAATGATTTTACGTGCCTAAACTAGCTTGCACAACACTTAAGCCGCAGAAATTCTTGGTAATCCCAAGTGTCCAACTTTACGTTTGGCTGGCAAAATTATGACTTTTTGCACTTTTTTGATCACTGCGCCGCTTGGTGACCGATTTTTACTCTCTTTTTTTGCACATGCTTCGTAGAAAGATAGACAAAGAAGATGTGATAAGCGAAATTCATTGTTATCAATTCTAAGTACCCTAAATTTGATCGCAAAGCCAGACAAGTGTTCTTTATTCGACCGTCCCACTTACCGATTGGCCGACTGTATTTATAAATGTTCTAATATATAATTTGAGAACCGTTCAAGCAAATTAAATGTTTCAAATGTTAATGCCCCCTCCAGCTGACCCATTGCGTACTTGTCATTTATTATCAAGATGGACCTCCGGTGGGTTTCCGAAGAAAAATGTAAACCATCCGCTAAAAGGTGGACGATATGCCGTGCGTGCAACCAACCGTAGCTTCTTGCCAATAATTTTGTCCCGAAAAAAACCCTTATAACAGTAAATACAAATAAGGAGGTGTGTGGGGTCAAGGAAGTACCGAACCGGACGCATAAAACGTCCAAAAACAGTGCAGTAACAGTTGAATGGCCACCCAATGGCCAGGAACGGGCAAAAAAGGCGCCGCTAAATGGGTAGGCAGATTGTCCAACCCTTTGCCAGCGAAATGTGGAGTTTCCTGCAATTTATTTCCCGCCAAGTACATCGTTTCGGGTGCTTCCCATCCGCCAGGCTATAGCTGTTGCACATTTCAATTACTTATGCTGGCTCAGCCCGAAAGCAATGCTGGTCTTACAAGATGGCCAAACCGATTTTCCTGGCGCTATAAGGGTTTAATCGCAGGAGAGGGGAATACAAAAAAAACCAAACGGTGAAATCAGAGAACCTCGCTGTCAGCAGACCGGAGAGTGGCAAGTGTTTACCCTCTTTTCAAAATGATTCATATTTTACTATTTATTCCGCAAAGGAAGCACGAACCTCTCACCCCACGCTCGAAAGCAATAGGAGAAAGTGAACGACATGGGCGATGTAAATCTAATGTTAAATAAAAATAAAAACTGAAACGAATGGTCACGACGATACACGACCGTTCTTTTTCCCATTTTCCTGAAAGGAAAGGATTGAAATACCAAGCACATGCCAAACAGGCAATCACAACTATAAAACATGATTTAAAACAACATAAATTAATCTATAAAATGCAATTTAAAAATTGGAAATAATCATGAAAAATATTAAAAACAGTTCCCAAATTGAATAAGCGACATATTCAAGCATACCACGTCTGTGTTTCCGCAATGGTTAAATTTGAAGAAAGAAGAAAAAACATTCAAAACGTACAGATTTGCTGCCAACGCCTTTTTTCATTATTTTATAATTTTGCTACACCAAATTATTACGGAGAAATTATCGAAAACAAGTTGAGAACAATTTGCGTTAAACTATAACACTAAGCTCGGACGGTGAGCATCTCATAAAATCGATCATGAGAACGTTCAATTTTCAAATAATTATTTTGATCCAGATAATCAGTTGCGTATACTGCGCATAATACTGTGTTCCGAAGTGTTAACTAGATTCATCTCGCTGCAATGCAAGAGTGTGTTAGATCAACTGATAATAATCCGATCTCATCGAATGCCCAATACAATGATTAATGACCTCAAGCAGCTGTGGATGAGCTCAGCGAGAAACAAAAGCGTCGATAGCTAAAAAAGTTGGCACTTACCAGCGCTGGCAGATAGAATACTCCAAATAAAGCGTAATTCCGGACTAGCCACGCAGCTTCCCGATCGTTGGAGTGTTAGTGTGCAGCCGATGATCGCGGTGTGATTAGAAGCGACGGCGATCATGACACTAGCACCTCTGGTTTCAAAATCTATTCAGTCGCATACGGTCCGTCCGGTAGACAGTTAAACTGTCCTCATCAAGCTGTGACAAGAATTGAGAAACATTTATATTAAATAATTTGCATTTATTCATAGTGAAAATAAACTAGTGTTTTTAGCGTAGCGTAGGAAGAGTGCTCGTGCACTTGTTCATTGTGTTAATTAGTGCGTAATGTGAGAATGTGACTGTATTGTGTTTTACGTACCTTCGAGTGCTTCATCGGTTCCAATTATTGTGTCAATACTATTGTTTAGTAGTGTACTAACATGTGTTTGTGAGAAAAGTACAATCCGGTGTCCATCCGACGTCCGTGGGAGCTTTCTGAAGGCCATCAACACACACAGTTCCGACAGTTCGTATACACTATGGAAGAAAGAAGGTAACAACGCAACAAATATTTTTCAGCATAATGTGTGAAAGAAGGGCAAGACGTATTTAATATATCTATTGGTGAAGAGAAGCGAAACAAGGCCCTTATTATGTGAGAAAAGGAGAAAGCATCTTGGAAATAACTTGGATATGGAATAGTCGTAGTTTTCAAGTTGATATTACATGATCAACCTACACATCATTTTACTCTTTAGTCCTATAGAACTCAATGCTGATGAGAACTGTTGCTAAGCAAAATCTATCTCTACCTAAGAAGAAATAATTTTGTAAACAAAATGTGCATTTAACACCGTCCCTCACATGTATTTTTTTTTATTTGCATTTAAACGAGCAAATTTACTATTATAAAACGGTAGCAAATAATATTTAACAATGATTGTATCGCGCCGTTTTACTGGAAAGCGCCCACTGTGCGAAAGAGCCGTAGGTTTTTTTTGTTTTTTGACGGACAGTCGGTAAGAAGTGTGCGGGAACAAGTGCCGTGCAGCATCCGGCCATAATTTATGACAATCATAAACAGATTACCGTGTGAATTGATTTTCTTTATTGGTCCAGACCTGACCCATCATCGTCCGGCGTTCCGTCGTCCGGCACGCTTCCGGTTAGTTTTTTTCACTGGTATGTGTGTGCATGCGTGCAATACAAAAAAAAAAGATGAAGGAAAATCTGAATCCGTTTCTATCTTTTTTTACCCTTCCCAGCTTCTTTTATCCTTTCTGTTTGGCAACTTTATCCTTTTTGGGGAGGAGATAGCGCTTTACTTTACATCGGGTACACACCACGCGTCGGCCCACTGCCTCCTCGGACGGAAATTGATCAAAGATCTGGTAGGAAAGAAGTAAAGATGTAACAAACTACCCTCGGGCGAGAGAAAACGGGCAGCAGAACGGAGGAAAAACAGACTTCACATCCGTCCACAACTTTCCTAACCTGCAGACGGGTGACACGGGGGGGAAAGAAGAAAAACAATCTCGTATGTGCGGGTGTGGGGTGTGGGTGGACACGAAGGACCGACCGGACACACGCAGCAGCGCCCGGGGAAAACGCAATCTGTGCGCAGTCCGGTTGCCCTGGGAGGTAATTCTATTTTCTTTATTTATCTTCAATTTGTCCGGCCGAAACGTTCATCGTTAGCAGCAGAACAGGCCCGAAAGTGAAAGTAAATGAAGTGTGCGTGCGTACGTGCGTATGTCGGTGCGCCGGTGATTGATTTCGGGGATCGGGTTGCCTTTCAACGATAGTAATTGGTTGCGAAATGTTGTTCGCCCTTGCTTCGGTTCGCAAACCGTTCACTGTTCTAAAACGTTCTAAATCGGAACACTTCTGCAATGAATTTGGTTTTTTCTTGCCTTTTTTTTAGCCCATATCCCTTTGTGTTCGCTGGTTGATTGACAATCATGTCCCTTCGCTTTCGTTGTATGGCCAATTAACTATGAAATGTCTAATACTTTCTTTTTTCCCTTGACCAGCACACGCTCGGACAAATGATACCGATTTCGAAACAATCAAACCGATTGACTCTATTTCAGTTGACGTATCAATGAGAGCTCTAATTGATATTTGTGTTTTTTTTTAGTAAATGGATCTACGCCTTTATACCTTAACGGATGTGAAATGATACATTTGGAAAGATCCCGGCAGATTAAGTTCCCCTGGACATAGTCTTGGATTTATCAAATCACCAAGCGTAAGCAGCTGTAGATTAGGTTTATAAAAATACCTTTTCCAACCCCGGTTATTTTTGATAGAAACTGTACAGTTATTTTAATATCAATATGTGATGATGATTCTGATTTAATCAGGATAAAGCAGCGTGCGACTATCATAAGAATAATGTAGTGTTATAGTCAATGAAATTTCATCAAGAAATCTAAGTAAAATGTGGAACAAATGTTGTTTATGTCAACAAAAGAAAACATTACTGCTAAGCCTTAGCGAAGGACTGATAAAAGCCTCATTTCCGGGAAACAAACGGTTTGAAAAATTCGTTAAAAATATTCTCACCAGCGTTGTACTCTTTCCGGAACGTTTATCAATCTTACATCACTTCTTGATAGGGACAAGTACTTATGTTAGAAGATCGTTAGTGTCTTCTACCCCTTTTAACTTCTTTTCTTCCTGATTTGGATTGGACAATTAAAAATTACCATTTAGAAAGCGATAAAAATTGACGTTTTTGAGGGTAGCAGAAGAAAAATAAAAATTTGACATTACATTAAACGAAAGGAAATGTGGTAGGCTGCTACATCGCTGATAGAAAGCAGTCACGATGGAGACGCCTAGTACTTCTGACGGTACCATTTGTTTGAAATGCCACATGTAACCCAACATTCCATAACATGATCATTTTTTATGTAGTTTTTATTGCTTTTTTAAGCAATTTCTGTGCTACATTGATTTTGAAGTTTGACTTAAAACGTTTTATTATGTTTATTTTAAAGTTTTACTTAAATGTTTGTGAACCTAAATTTTCTTCTAAATGACAAAAAGCAAAAGAAAACATGCTTGAGAAGTAGTGAAACACTTGTTTTCCAGTGTTTTTGAATTTGAACTCAATGCAATTTTATGTCCTCCATTTATTGCATTTAATTTTTAAATGAATGTTTTGTCTTGTAATAGAAAATTTCAGTTCTTAAAATGTTTCTACAAACAACATAACGTTCGTACAATGGGAGTTATACAAAACACGACCATTGATTCAGATTGATACGTTTTGTCACACTAATATAATTAATGCCAAACAAATCGGTGTCATTAAAACTAGGAATAAATCTTACATTTGCTGATTTAGCTTCGCCCCGGGTCGCATGACTATTTATAATTTGTTTCTTAGTTCGGGTCTACGAGAAATGAGCCCTTACTTCTCGCTCCGGAGGAAAAGAAGATTAGTCCAGACACAGTTGATAGAGTTTGTCACAAATAATTGGATTAAACCTTGCCTTCCCCTCGTCATCCGGGTTGGCGAGCACTCGATTTCGGAGGTGTCGGTGTGCAGCTTCACACGGTTGTTGGATCGTTTCGTCGAGTCACGAGAGGAAGTCGAGAGTGGGAGTTCAAGGGCGCGAACAGTTGGTCACCCTGCCTTGGTCGGGCAGGATGAAAGAAAAAGAAAAATGGAATGCACTTACGGTGCACACGCGGCAAACATTCAAACTATGCGCCTCGCATTACACCTCGGGTCCCTCGGTAATGTAATTACTGCAAATCCTTCTTCTTTTCGAACCCCGTCCCTTCTCCCCTCGCCGAAAGGGCGTGCGCCTCCCGGCGATGCACGTGCTGCTTTAATGTCCTTTGAACCCGTCATCCTCCGCCCACATGCAACGGATGCACCGCACCGGGTGCATCGGGAATGTTGCACTTCTTTGCCGCCGTGTTGCCGGGTTTGGGTTTTTGTTTTGCAAACCCCCGCCCCCAACAACATCCATTAATCTTCATCCGTCCGCGGGGCCGTAATTTGATGAGGATGTTTTCCCGCTGGCCGGGCTTGTCCGCAAACAACCCAACCCCCCGCGAACCGCCGCGCGCCTCCGGTAGGTGTTGGGTGTGCGGACGATTTAATTAAAAAAACGCCCGAAACGAGCCCGCAAACAACATCCAACAACAAACCCGAAAAGGATGGCCTCGGCCAAAAAGAGTCGGGGGGTCGAAATGGAAAAAGGAAAATGAAAAAGGTTACCAAAAAGAAAAGAAAAATACAAACACCCTGAAATGCATCGCACATTTCATCCCTTTATCGTCAATTCACCGCCATTCGCATGCTGCACGTCGAGTGTGCGCGTCCGTGTGTGGCCATTGTCCACACTTCAACGCATCCACCATCTTCCCAATCTCTAGCACAGACTATTCTACGTTCACGGATGAACGGCCGTGTCAATTGTCTAATAAATTTCCATTCGACGGTGATTAAATGCAGTTGCAGTTGCACAACATGGGTCGCCGTCGTCGTCGTTTTTCCTCTTTCCCACCTCCCCAAGGCAACACACCGCTCGGGGCTGTTTTCCTTTTTTACCGTGATTAGGATTTCAGCACACACACACACACACGTCAACAGGCAACCAGGAGGGAAGGGACATCTGAATGGAAAATCGGAATGCGTGCGCGTGCTGAAATTGATGGGCCTCGGACCTGTCAGCACACCGTGGAAGTGAACAGCATTTCGATCCTTTCCGCGATCCTTGACCAGACCATACAAGGAAAAAGGGGAAAAATACAAGCAAAAAAACACCCCCCTCCCCAGGAAGATACCTTCCCATCCCCGAAAGCCGAACCGACGATCGTTGAGAAGGTGCAAAGGAACGATGTGGTGCGGAGGCTGCGGGTTGTAGTTGCACTATACGCGCGGGTGTTGGCGTTTAGGGATTTAACGAATCTACTGGCGGTGAAAAAAGGCGAGCCGAGCATCGACACTGACGCCACTGCACATTGGTCGATGCAATGGCGTTCGGTGGACAATTGCTGACGATAGTTGCAAATCAAAGTGCATTGAAATAATGTTAACGATACTCTACTCTTATTTATGGGAATACCATTGCTTCATACAATTTTCCTCCTCCTTTTTCGCCAAGTGAAAATAAAATCTGTAAAATTTTCAGGAACCTCAACATACTCGTAATAATGTACTTTTTATTTAAAGTTTGATTAATTTTCACTAACAAACTGAGCCTTTACGATTCTTCAAGAATTTGAATTTGTAATATGGGGATAGAACTGATTGGTTTACCACTTTTTTTCTATGTTGGGGAGCCCATTTCTTCATAAAAAATTCTTGCGTGTTTTCCGCTAGCCGAAAACATTTTTATCAATGCAAGAAAACGCTCTACAAAGATAAAATAATGAAAGTCAAATGTCTAAACCTTTACTGACAAAACAGGTTGTTTTTCGATTCCAATTTCTAAAGAATCTTAATATGGCAATGGAACTATGGTTTTAAAATGGAACTATGGTAAAAGAAGACAAAAGTAGGGTAGAAAAAGGGTTCGTTTGATACAAATGAAATATTTAAAATTAATCATTCAATAAGAAAAAAATTGTCAGCACCAAACCAAATTAAATAATTTAATGTGTGTTTTGTGAATGCATGAGTATTATACGCAGATTCTTTATCTACGCGGGACCGGATTGTTTAAAAAACCGGATAATTTAATATGTAAAAATCGAAAGCCCAAACTTGCAAACCACTGTGCGAACTCTGGCTCGGGCATGTTTAATGGGTCGACTGACCACCACCATCAAGCAAGCTTCGTCTCCCATCCTCTCTCTCCCTCTCCCTGCGAAGTGGCCCTTGTCAAATCCCTGGTTTATCCTGCGGCTTATTGTACTCCCCAGGGTAATACCGACGAGATGCACCATCGATCGAGGGACGGGCAGTGAGGCAGTGAGGAGGAGGAGGAGGTGGCACGTGAGTGTCTGTGCATTAATTTTAATGAGCGAGAAATTTTAACGTGCATTACAATTGTGTGTGGCGCTGGACAGGCGCGCCCGGTTTGAAAGGTAATTTACATCCGGATGGAGCAAATCGACGCCATCATCGTGGAAGGGGGTGGTGTGGTGGGGTGAGGAGGGTGGAAAAGCAATAAGCAAAATCCTTTCGCGCGGCCACCCACACGCGCCTCCCCGTTGTGTTCACGGTGGTGGTGGTATTTCGAGGCAACGCTTCAATGTCAATCAACCTGCCGAATGTCCTCTGGCAGGTCCCGGACAAAACCGGCTCTCGGCGGTGGTGCATTATCGTAATCGTAAATTCCGATGACTTATCCACACCCCCTTCCCTTCACTGGCCCCTTTTTTCCACCAAAATGTGAACCCATTTACGGCCAAATTACAAACTCACACACGGTTGGGTTTTTGCACAATAGCCTCTTCAAAAAAGAAAAATTATAAAACATGTACGTGCCGGTACGAGGTTTTACAGGCCTGTGTGTCGTTGTCTCGATGTGTGTGTGTGTGCAAGCTGATCCTGCCCGGATAGCTATAACCAGTGCAATAGACATCACACGTTCCACGAATGAGACGTACGCACAATTTACGGTAACGATTATTGAAATCGCTGTCGAATTGAAAGGAAAATGCAATGATATTGCGTTGGGAGGATGCGGTGAAACACGGAGGTTATGGTGGTTTTGCATCAAGGACAAGACAATGAAAAATGGACGAGATCGAGAGAGAGAGAGAGAGAGGCAACAAACACCCCCGCCGACTGTTGCATGCGATGGTTTGAAATATGCAATCATTTGATCTTGTAACTTCGTTGCTGCTTTTCGCGCCCCCCGCCCATCCTCAAATAGTAACCAATCACCGAATTTTCCAACCCTCAATCAAATGCATGCAAATTTTTTTTCCTCCTTCCCATATCCAGTGTTGGCCCACGGGAAGCAAACCCGTATCCTGAAGCGAAGTGAAATAAAAACCATATCTCGTGGTTTCATTCATAACAGAGCATTAACTGGCATTAGGAATATCGCAATCAAACGTGCACAAGCCGAGGGCGGGAGGGTGGGGGCCGGGCGGGAAAACAAATCATAGGCCAAAGCAAAACCCATCCGCCAATCTTTTGCCGCGAGAGATATTGCAATATGTATGCAAACTAGTTGGCAAAGAAAAAGGGCCCGTACAAGGACAAAAAAAAAAGAATACAACATACAAACACGGAAAATTTGCATGCATTTCCTCGCGGGGGAAAACGGGAATGTGTAATTGAACCATGCCCACGTCGTATCCATGTCAACCCGCGGTTCATAGAGGAGGCCGCGTCCAATATGAAATGCGAAAGGAAAGTGTACGTACCTCTTAATACACACGCCACCACCCGCTTATTACTGTCGCCATTTCACCTCCCAGCGCTGGAAAATGGATCGCCCCCGGGGGTGTGGTGATGGGGGAGGATGTCTTTCTGCCAAGGATGGAAAACTGGGGGTGGAAGGAGAAAAAAGAAAACACATGCAAAACAAATCAAAAACATTTGAAACCGTGCGTTTCGCGAGCGACACTAACGTTAACATAATGGCAATATATGTGTCCTGCACGGGGGCAGTGTGGGTGGAGAAAAAGGGTAGGAAAGCCATACCCGTATACCCTACACACACACGGGCCATGCGGGGAAAATATTGAATTACATGTAAATTTTTTCGCGAATGTGCCACGTGACCGCCGTGAAAAAGCAAAGTGGGTGGTAGTGTGGGTGGGGATGGTTTGATGTTCCCGTTTCCCAGGGCACGAAGCATTTGATGGTAATTTTTTTTTTTCAATTGGAATTATTTTCTTTTTACTTTCGCTTCGTTGTGTTTTGTTTTTAAACCGTCAATGCGCTGTTGATTCGTGGGATGTTGCTATTCTTTTCAATTTTTCCGACACGATTTTCCTTTACCAAATAGGCTTCCGCTGGAATCAGTGCCTCGCCAGTACGCCTGGGCATCCTATCAGCGCGGTGGAATGCTGCCCGTGCTTATCATGATCGAAAGTTTTGAAATTCAATGCCTGCGTTCCTCGCCACCAAGGATTTTCGTATGTACAGAGGGAGTAAACAGGGGAAGGAAGGAAGAGAGGCGAGAGAACCGGAAAAAGCAAATAATAATCCATTTATCGAAATGAGAAAAAGGCCGCGGGTGAAAAGCAGTGACCCGCCACCACCGCCCTTCGCCGTAACCATAAGGATTTATCTCGAGTCCAAATGTCATTGAATATGTCTGCATATACGTGGTATGGTTTTCGTATGGTTTAAAGTTTTGTTGTCTGTTCCATTTTTCCACGTGTCCGAGAGTCTCACCCGGGCGGGGTGAGAGCCTGGACCCTCGCGTCCCTTTGCCGGCAACAACTACACACCACGGAACTCTTCGGCCGAGGGATTATGTTTGCTTCCCATTTTAAACCGAACGCACACACACACACACCCTTTGCCTTCGGTTGATGTGAACATTCGCCTGAAGGCTTACTCCTCGGTACAACGTCAGGCAGCCCAGAAAAGGGGGCGGAAATGGCCACCGTGGACGGGGGAAGGAACATCATTTTTAAGTAAACAATCCTCCAGCAATCGATACCGGTGTTTACAGCGAGTAATTCGCTGATTGACGTTCGCACAGAAGAGGCTGCGGGGTTCGCGGGAGGGTTGTCATGTCAGGTCGCGAGGTTGATATGGCTGTAATTGAACACCCGCGTGCGGACGAGGATGCGGAGGAGTCAAATGGTGCAGACTTAAAGGCTAGAGTGCGCTTCGGAGTAGTTGTATCCAATTAGGATTGGTGTGCACACATCCCTGAATGCATGGATCTCTAAAAAATTCGAATCCACGAAAGGAAGAACCACGGCTTGATGTTCCGAAGTATACCCACTCAGTATCGAGCCTTAGGGATCTTTCAGAATGCATTCATCTTTGTTTGGGACATATGTCCTTTAAAGGATGAGTTAGCCACTTATTCCCCAAGGTAAAGATTAGAGATTAATAGTTCTGGAGAAATATATAACCATTGAATGGTATGCAGATTGGTCCCGAATCTTTTAACCTTGGTTTCTCAAAGAACCTTAAACTTTTCAACAGCTAATATTGGGTGGTATGTCTAAGCATAGCTGTTTCCAATGAAGATGATAAGTTAGCCGTACATCTTTGTCCACTGGGGACATCGGCCAAACAAGATAGGTCTGCCAAACAGACTGCTCTGAAAGGACCTCTAGAAGTATCAGAGTCTTTAGTATCTTCCTGATATCAACTTTCTAGCATAATAGAGAAGTGCTCCTTGTTCGTTAGGCAAATGCGTCAGAACTTCCAGAACAATGTCTATGAAGCCTTACTTCCTGAAGTATGCAACTCGGTGCAACTAGTTGTAAATCTCATCCCCCTTGGTGGTCAGTTGCGCATGGCCTTAATGGATTTAGGTATGCGGTTGGACGGTACAACTACCTCCACCACCCCCGTTAAAGCGGCAGATCATCAGCAGAAGAGTGCCCGCCACTCGAGTGTCCGCAAAACAATGCATATGCTAATGCATTTCCCATTATGACAGCCGCCAACTGTTTCGCGACCGATTGACTGCCATATGCGCAGTAGTAGCTGTTGCTGTGGGGTGGGGGCAGTAAGGGCATTCTTTGCCCAAACTCACCCCCACGCTGTGCCAAAGTGTTTACGAAAACAATAGTTTTCCTCCGCATCAAAAAGGGCCGGAAACAAGCGTCCCTTCGTGTTGTCGAGCGAGTGCACGTCTCTAGCTTGTATGAGCCTAGCCTCTAGGTTATAGGAGCACGCGGATGAGCTTGGATGAGGTTTGCGGCAAGTGATTCCGTTCCGTTCTGGAGTCTGCCACGAGCAAATGCCTACCTCCGTAGTCCGGTGCGCTGTTGGCTCCCATATGCTAATAAGCCTACGGGATGCTAGTCCGGGACCGGGAAGCTGGAAAGCGAACCGTTGTGGCGAGTGGTCAACCGTAGTGCCATTGTTTGCGCTCGAGTGTGTGCTTCATCTGTAATGGGAGCGGGGAGAGAAAGAGATAGAGTTGGAGTGAGCGATTCTAGTTCAGTTTCGGTGGGATTCTATGTGGCGCCTAAGGGCAATCCTGCACCGGACAAGCCCGTACCGTTCCGGAGATGAATACATTATTGAAGTTTTTAATTTACCTTTTATTTGCGGATCGGCTTGTCGATGTGTCGATCAATCAGCTCGCTGGGGCGTAAGTGAGTGTTTTATTCAACCGTTTCCCTCCTTCCCACACGATGCCATTCGCAACGGAACTCCATTCGTGAGTCACTGTTCCGTGAAGCATTGCTCCAAACATCCGAGTATCGGCCTTGTTTTAAATAATGTTCTCCTGGAAAGGAAACAAAGAGTTTTATATTTTAAAAATAAAAAAGATTCCACCTTCATGCCATAACTGAAACAACGCGTGAATGTCGCTCACCGATGTTGGTATCATTTTACGATCATGGAAAACGGCGTTGGTCGTTTGTTAATTAAATTCCTACCGAAGGCACAATGCGTCCCTTCCCCACCAAAATAAAGGTGATTTTTTCCACTCCGGAACAACTTCCGGTCTTCGTCCCGACGTCTCGGTGACGATAATAAGATTCCCCTTTGCAGCGAATGAAATAAATGAATCGACAAGCCCGCCGCACTTTTCTAATGAAGTAATTCCGATCTGAGGATCCCCCTCCCCCCACCACCGGGCGTCGTATCGCGGGTATCAACAAGTTTCCCCAGGCCTGGGTCCGCGGGAAAACTGTCCCGGTTTTCAAAAGTCAAGTACCGCATCGACCAGCAATCAAGCCGAGCGAACAGCGATAGAATGAGGTGGTGGTTTTTGGGGTGCAAAATATTTCGGTCAACCCTTTTTTTATTCATTCGTTCTTTTCTACCGCCAGAAATTACCGCCGTCCAAAAACATGGGACGACAACCCTCTCTCTCCCCGGGGGAGGGGGAGGGGGGGGACAGCATTATTGTGTGCTCATCTCAATATACTGCCACCTAGAAACGGGTGACCGGTAGGACACGTACTTCCCCCCCGGTACGTCTCGCTTACCGATCTCTTTTTTTATCGGTTTAGTTTATTTTATTTTAATTTTTCGCTTGATTTTTTCCTCTGCTGGCTCGGGGGCGGTGAGCAGCGGGATTTCATTTGAAATTTCATTAAACTTTCCGACTGGACAATTGCCGACGTACATACACACACACACACACACACACACACCGGAGCGGCGCATGGAAACGATCCGAGCGAAAAAATGGTTTGCAATAAAATTTTATATGACGGTCCTTTAATTAGAGTCCCGGGCGGCATCATCGGCATCCGGAAAAATCCAGCGCGAAAAGAAAAGCAGCACAAACCAAAAAAAACCCTTGAACGCAGTTTTCTCTCGAACCGTGCGTGAAAACTGCCGAAAACGAACACCTTTCCGGCGAATGCAAAAGGTAGCGGAAAAACGGAAATTGCGGGTGTCGATAAAAAACAAATTAAAACTTCCCTCCCCCTTCGCGATCCGTTTGCATAATTGGTGGGTTTTGAGGCAAAGAAGAAAAAATCAACGGCAACAAACATTGCACGACAATATTCCACTTTCACCAATTACAATTGTTGGATCCATATTTGAAAACTATTCATTGCTGGCCAACGATACGCTCGGCATCGATATGGAAGGCAATTTTAAGCAGCCCCTGACCAGGATGAAAGGGGAAACCTTTTACATTTGGCAATACAAGGGTGGCGCGTCACCGTTTGGATAATGTAAGAGAATTTTGGGCGCGCAATTCCAGTGTTCCGGCCTATTTAATTACCTCGATTCGAAGCTAGCTGAATGCCTGGATGGGGATCGACATTTGGTTTCCATTTCCGTGGGTTTTTGTTCCTGGTATCGTAATTGTATGAGGTGTTTTGGGCGAGGATACAAAAGGCATCTCCTGTAGATTCGATTAGATAAGTGGCCGACACCTGCAAAATACCAAAGAACATGCGGTTAGTAACGGTGACAAGAGAAAACGATAAAAAATATTGATGAGGGAAACGAAACACTATTCCAACCAGAATAACACATAGCGCACCAATAGGACACGTATAGAAGCCTTCTTGGAGCCTTGACGAATTCAGTCAAGAAGGTGGTAGATTTCCACTGGCTCGAAACATATATTTAAGGCGTGCAGACAAATTATAAAGCGAAAGGATTTCCTTCCGTTCGTTACCGAGACTCAATACCGAGCGAAAAAATTGGAAATAACTTATTTTGCACTTTCCACTGAACACCAACACTTCATAGGTTGAAAAACAGCATACTAAACTATACACAAAAAAGAACATCAACCCGCTTGATGCTGCTTGTCAATCTGGCACTAATGACTTATAAACAAACATGTAACTACACTACCAGATGTATCTAATTAATTATACCAAATCAAAAAATTATAACAAATTAATTCAACAATTATTCATCACTTGTCCGCACAATAATATACACCTAACAAACGTCAAATCCAATACCTAAATAAAAACAATTGCAAAGCATTAGGTTCCGTGGAACCCTACAAATGTTTTCACTACACAGCACATCTGATTTGTTTTGTCAGTTACACATGCAATTGCGTATTGTACTTTCAGGGTAAAACCAAACATAATTTAACTTATTTTAACTCACAATTCCGTATCGTAAGTTGAATCACGCTGGCCTTATCAACTACAGTTCGCATACCTGGATTCGCGTGGACAGTGGAATGTTCTTTCTACGAAACAATACCGAACATCGGTTATGCAGTAGCAGTGCGTGTTAAGCAACTCCGATGCAACGGGACTGCAAATTTAATTGAAATACACCATTAAGCCGTTCCCAAATGGCTCGCAAAGATTATACAAAACTATGTTGTTGGGTGTGAAGCGATTTAACCACTACCAGAGGGAGGACGTTAAAAATCTCGGGATTTCTAATTTTCGCTGCCCTACCATTCGGTACCAATCACCCGCTTCTCGAAGGCATGCGATAAAATATCTCAATCGCGGGCAAATGATTCGAGATATTTTTTCAATCACGGTGGAGAAGCCTTCGAATTAAAAAAAAAAATCAGTCGTAGTTCCCAGCTCGCGCACGACCCACCCTATATGTGTGTCCACTATTTGCTGGAGTGGAGAGTGATTTAAACACTTCCCAGGTAGCAGCATCATCATCGATCTGTTCTCTGCACCAATTGAACCAGCAATTGATACACCGCAAATCGATAACGAGCCTGCTACCAGAGCAGTGTTCGATAGGGGGCGCTGAACTACTTACAGGGCAGAAGCAAAAAGTTCTATATATCTAACAGAATGTCAATTTTAGTTCTAGCGATGGATAAACAGTTTAACGACAAATCTAAAAATAGAACACGTGACAGGACCATTCTAGTGATTGACACGTTGCGTAAGGTGATTAGTCCTGACATCGAATGTAAACAGATCGAATGTTTTGGCACGCCGTTCAATCTCAGTCGTGAAAAAGTTTTGCATAAGCTGGAAAATCCCAAAGCCCACACGCGAAAGGACATTTTCCTCGACGACTCCAGCAGGCGATCGGTTTGTTTGTGTTACTCAACACGGTTGCATCAGCGGGCCAGAAGAAAATAAGGTGAAAACTCAACAATGTTTGTGTTTACAGAAATACACCAAGCCTTCCTCCGAAGCTGTAGAGTATTACCGCCTCAGACCGGCAAGGACCGTGTGCAGTTCAGAGAAAGTTCCACGGGTTTGGAAGGAATCATCTCCATGAAGACGATGCTCGCCAGGGCATGACGCTGGAATGCACCATAGAATGGATGAAGGACAGTGGGTTTTGCTGCGCATGTCGCTGGTAGCGAACGAGCGGTGCGCACCCATAAACGACCTCACAATGATCAGCCAACGTAGCTATTAAAACAAAACATGGAATAAGGAAAAACCGTGGAGCCGAATCCATGAATAGTACAGCTAACAATTAAATTATGTCGGCGTAATAATCGTTATTTATGTAGGCGAAGAATGTATCGGAGATAAACATACGCCTACAACTAAACCTGTTGCATTGTCGCTGAATCGATGCAAACAATTGCGCCAGCGTAACTTCAAGATCGAACCCAAGCGATTGCCCTTAAATGCAGGTTGAGTTTGTCCAATATTGTTTCCAGACTGGGAAGAGTGTATTGGTCACAAAAACCATAACACAGTGCATAGAAAAATAATTAACTGGCTTTACATTCGTGCGTGGACGGATGGGTTAACAAGTGGGTGCACCGTTGCACACCGTCGAAAAAAAAACCAGATCAACCACGATGATATATTGATTGAGTTCACGCTTCGGAAAACAACATCCCAACTCCCAAGTGCGAAGTGTCCACTTAAGAGTGAAACCGGAGCCCGTCGACAATTATCATTGCCGGTCGTTCTATCTCCAGATGAGGCACATATTTCCATATGATGTTATGCAAGTGACGTCTTGAGTCCAAACCTGCACGTTCCGTCCGTCGCTGGATCGTAAATTATCGTCGTACAAGTCACATCACAACTGCGGCATATCCTCCTCCGGGAGTGTTCGTTTTAATCGGCATCGTGTGCTCTTGTAGAGTGTCCAGCGTACGGGTTAGGAGAAAGAAGTCGTCCTGGTTTCGAATTGTTTCGTTGGTGCTTGAGCCGATTTGGAGTGAGGCAGGCGGTGAACCAATTCCATCTGGAAATCCAAACCGACCCTAAAACGAAAACCAAACCATTAAACAACCAGCTTGTGAGTGTTGAAAAGATTGAAGATAACATAACTACACACCTGCATATGATGATGAAAAAATGTAATGACATATCATTCTCATTTGTGCTTCGAGTCAATCTTTTATAAAAGCATACTGTGAGATAAATCCTGTCTCGGGACAGCGACGATAGAAACGACCATCTCCAGAAGAACTAGATGGGAAGAGTTTGCACACGGCGGAACAACAATCCTCCTTAATTAGGCGCCCTCGACCGAAAGGTGCACGAAGGATCCGTCCTCCAGTCCGGATGTGGTTCAACTAGGCGAGAAAGAAAAATACGAATATCCTCCATCATCCGAAACCAATCAAAGTAAAACAAAAGAAGCGAGATGATCTGGGAAGGATGATTTTATTTTCCTGGTTTCGCTGTACCGAGCTGCTCCGGCTGGTTCGAGAGTTGATGATTGGTGCGGCAAATTGACCGGCAGAGGCACCTGGGTCATCGTCGGTGGGGATCAGCGCTGACCGACCGGAACAGATATGGGAAAGGTACACAGAACGACCCGGTGTGGTTGGCAATTCCGCAAGCGGTTGAAGCTGATTCCGGTCATGTTCTCGTCTGTGTCGGTCCTGACGAACGAGCGAGTGATATCTGCCCGCCCCTCTGCGGCACACATGATATGATGAAATATTTATTTTTACCCCCTTGTGCACACAGCCATGCGGATACAAATACACACTTATGTCCTGCGCCACTTCGGAGGAAGCAATTGCCCCGAGGATGCAGCACTCGGTGTATCAGACGCTCCGTATCTGCAGCACACTTGTGTGTGACCAGGAGTTTTTGGAGTTAATTTGATGAATTGAGATAAGTTCCCCGGTATCCGTTATCCGCTGCTAGAGTAGTCGGTAGCCCGGGCGATGTATGGGACTATCATATCTCTGTGAACTTTCCTGTATTTGGCCTCGGGACGGGCAGCCGAACGGCGCAATAGTTTCCTTCGCCACGGCAACGTTCAGGGGCAGTTTGGATGGATCTCGGCTCCGCACCTCTCACCCATTTTCCTGGCAACGAGACGAAAACGGTTTAATTTGATTAATTTGCTCCCGGGTAGGAACAATTAAGTAATTGAGCAAAAAGCGGAACTACCGGAACTCAGGCGCGTACTCACTGTGGCAGCAGAAGCAGGTGGTCCCCGGGTGCGCTGTTGGGTACTGGGGATTTTTATGCCCCACTCGGCAGCAACAAACTCGCTGTCATCACATCGCTTTGTCCGTCACTGTGGCTTCGAAGGACGTCGTCGGTGCTTATGATTTTTGCTTTCAACTTCGTTCCACCCTCTGACGATCTGGAAAAAGCTCCCCGGTCTCACGGCGTACACGGATTGGGGATCGCGGAGATTACTAAATACACCAATTACACTCTTCACTGTTGGATTGTCCATCTGCTTCGGAGCTTCTGACCCGGCGAATAATATTTCCCTGTAAAGATGGAGCGAAGTGGAGATAAAATTAACAAACTCAACTTAGAATTGTGACTAAATGCCCCGGTTTCCATCGACCTTGAGTCGAGTTCTTCAGCAAAATGTACCTGATACTAAAACAGCTTGCTCTTTTTGTACCCCAACATCCGAAATTTCTCCTCTTTATTGATGGATGAGATTGTTTAATGCTTGTATGGTTATTAAAAATCATAAAACATGTACAATGAACGAAAAAAAAATGTATTGATACAAAGTAACAAGTGATTCGATGTTAAGCTAGATGAACCCAAGCCAATGGGTGGCAGCAGTACGACAGGAAATGCTTGTCGTGGAGCTGTTTCCAACATAGACGAATTGAATAATGTTTAGCAAATAAAGAGCGAACTTATAGAACGGTTTAGAAATATTTTAATAGTCATCTGTTCACAACATATAAATCCACAATCTATTAGTCAATATTGCAAAGATATATACATGTTTTATATACACCATTACAATAAGTTGAAAATGTATTCTATTGTCCTCAAAGTACTAGCTCATGTAGGTGAAATCTTTCTAGTGGTATTTTTATAAAAACATTACTTTCATCTATAGTATAGATTCTGTATATTTCAATTAAATTAAATAGGAACAGTGTTTTGCTAATTCACTTTTATATTTTCAGCGTCTCCTGTTGGGACGCTGGACTGCATATTTAATTGAAATCCATGGTTAAGACGTTCGCAAATGATGTAAAAAGATTATGCAAAACTATGTTGCAGGGTGTGAAGCGTTTCAACCACTACCAGAAGGAGGACGTTAAAAATCTCGGGATTTTTAATTTTCGATGCATTACCATTTCGTACCAATCACCCGATTCTCGAAGGCAATCGCGGGCAAATGATTCGAGATATTTTTTCAATCACGATGGCCTTCGAAAGAAAAAAAATTAAATCGTAGTTCCCAGCACGCGCGCCACCCACCCCTATCATTTTTGCTAGTGAGGATGTTCTTATATTGGTATTGGTTATTTGGTGTTGTTGCCAGGGTCCGGGATGTTAGGATGTTATTTTCGGACATGCTGGTTGGAGGGGTCTGTCTGAACAAACCCCACCCCGGTTTCTCGTTCTGTATCAATTGAGCAGTTAATGATAACACCGCAGCGAGCGAGAAAGCATGATGGTTTTTGCCACCAGAGCAGAGTTTGATAGGGGGCGCTGAACTACTTACAGGACAGAAGCAAAAAGTTCTATATATCTAACAGCATGTCCATTTTAGTTCTAGCGATGGATAAACAGTTTAACGACAAATCTAAAAATAGAACACGTGACAGGACCATTCTAGTGATTGACACATTGCGTAAGGTGATTAGTCCTGACATCGAATGTAAACAGATCGAATGTTTTAGCACGCCGTTCAATCTCAGTCGTGAAAAAGTTTTGCATAAGCTGGAAAATCCCAAAGCCCACACGCAAACGGACATTTTCCTCTACGACGGCTATCGGTTTGTTTGTGTTACTCAACACGGTTGCATAAGCGGGGCAGAAGAAAATAAGGTGAAAACTCAACAATGTTTGTGTTTACAGAAATACACCAAGCCTTCCTCCGAAGCTGTAGAATATTACCGCCTCAGACCGGCAAGGACCGTGTGCAGTTCAGAGAAAGTTCCACGGGTTTGGAAGGAATCATCTCCATGAAGACGATGCTCGCCAGGGCATGACGCTGGAATGCACCATGGAAAGGAAGGAGGACCGTGGGTTTTGCTGCTGCGGTAGTAGCGAACGAGCGGTGTGCACCCACAAACGACCTCACAATGATCAGCCAACGTAGCTGTTAAAACAAAACATGCAACGAGGAAAAACCGTGGAGTCGAATCTACTATTCATGGATCGGAAGCTGGAAAATCCCAAAGCCCACACGAAAACGGACATTTTCCTCAACGACTCCGGCAAGCGATCGGTTTCTTTGTGTTACTCAACACTGTTGCATCAGCGGGGCAGAAGAAAATAAGGTGAAAACTCAACAATGTTTGTGCTTACAGAAATACACCAAGCCTTCCTCCGAAGCTATAGAGTATCACCGCCTCAGACCGGCAAGGACCGTGTGCAGTTCAGAGAAAGTTCAACGGGTTTGAAAGGAATCATCTCCATGAAGACGATGCTCGCCAGGGCATGACGCTGGAAAGCACCATAGAATGGATTAATTACAGTGGGTTTTTTCTGCGCATGTCGGTAGTAGCGAACGAGCGGTGCGCACCCATAAACGACCTCACAATGATCAGCCATCGTAGCTATTAAACCAAAACATGCAACGAGGAAAGACCGTGGAGTCGAATCTACTATTCATGGATCGGAAGCTGGAAAATCTCAAAGCCCACACGAAAACGGACATTTTCCTCAACGACTCCGGCAAGCGATCGGTTTTTTTGTGTTACTCAACACTGTTGCATCAGCGGGCCAGAAGAAAATAAGGTGAAAACTCAACAATGTTTGTGCTTACAGAAATACACCAAGCCTTCCTCTGAAGCTGTAGAGTATTACCACCTCAGACCGGCCAGGACCGTGTGCAGTTCAGAGAAGGTTACACGGGTTTGGAAGGAATCATCCAACCATGTGGGAAAAGTTTAGAGGTGGTGAAGCTGCGCTGAAATTAAAAACAATATCGTATGAGTTTCATCCGGTTGGCGAAAAGTGAAGCCTGTGCCTACCGATTGGATGAAGTTTACCAACGCCGCTTTTTCTTCCCTCTGCTGCTCCACCGCCTCATCATGCTCGGCATGCCCGGCTGTTATCGGGGCACCTGTGTGGCCACTTACAATTTCTTAAGGAAGTGCACCTTATCCCAGTGGCGGATTTACACTCATTGCGGCCCTAAGCGGTCAAATGAACGGGCCCCCTTTGATATGCTTTTCAACAAAATCATTGTTATCTTTTGCTTTAATCACACAATCAATAAGTTTACTGGCTGACTTCTCCGAAGTTTGATTTAACCAATCTTATTTAACAATTTTTATGCAATTGTAAGAGTAGGAAAATTATGTAATTTTACTTCTCCCTTTTAAATCCGTGTAAAATATTCATTTAAACACGTATCTAGTGGTACTGACGATTTAGTTAAAATGGTTTTCGGCTTTGGCAAATGCATAACAAATTCTAACAGGATAAGTCAAAAACGCGTTGCTCGCATTGAAACTGTCTTAGTATTCCATCGCATTATTTTAATCCTATGCTTGATATGAAAAAAAATCTTGTTGTTTCGATCTCAATTGCAGAACGAACTTTTATTGAAATCTTTTTTTCACGATTTTTTTTTCATTACTGTTTAAGAACCGTTTGGTTATAAAAATCAAACCTGTATTCGAAATTTTCAAAACAAAACAAATTATTAGAATGAAAAAATATACCAGTAGTTCGCCTCGAAGACCAAACCAAGCAAGGATCGATGCTGAATAATTAGCACGAGAGAAGATGGAAAACGGTGCGAATCTAATGAGCCTTAGTAATTTGGACTTCGTATGTGTCACACCGGCTTTGTCTGGAGTGTGCGCAGGAGACTAATACTAGTGCATAGGATCGACGAATAGAAATCTCAAGTTAGCTAAAATTTTCGTCGTGCAGCCAATGTTGCGTGGCCTAGTGGGTAAGGAGTACTCCTCCTACTGCAAGGACCTCTGATCGAATCCCAGCAGTTCCTTTTTTATCTAACCCATGATATAATCTTTTTTGTTGACAATTTTTCATTAAATCTGATACTGCCTAAATCTAAAGGCATCGTGAGGATACCTTAAAACAAGTCTTGTGCCGTGGGACTAGTAAGGACAACTGCTTACGAACGCCAGTGGAAGACTCACTCTTCTTGGTAATATGGAACATTTCAGTTGTTTGACAAAATTACCAAAAATTAAACAAAACCAACACACGCCTGCACAATTTGAAAATGTTTTTGAGCGATGTATAATAAAAATAAACCGTGTTTCATATGTAACTCTCTTCGCAGATAGGCCTAACCCTGACACGGGATGTTGTACCAAATAAAAAAAAGTAATTACACGAAAAAAAGAGCAAGAGATGTGCAGCGTATTCACTGGGGATCGATCCTGAGCTGTTTGCATTAGCAAGGATGAACAAGTAATATATACCAATGAAACCACGGCACACCTTAATTGATACTAGGAATTTGGACTTTATATATGACACATCGGCTTTGGCTGGAGCGTGCGCAGGATACTAGTACTAGCGCACAGGATCGACGAATAGGAGACGCAAAAGGATAGAAACCTCAAGTTAGCTAAAATTTTCGTCGTGCAGCCAATGTTGCGTGGCCTAGTGGGTAAGGAGTACTCCTCCTAATGCAAGGACCTCTGATCGAATCCCAACAGTTCCTATTTTATCTAACCCATGATATAATATTTTTTAATGACAATTTTTCATTAAATCTGACACTGCATATATCTAAAGGCATCGTGAAGAATACCTTAAACAAGTCTTGTGCCGTGGGAATTCTAAGGATAACTTCTTACGAATGGCAAAGGAAGACTCACTCTTCTTGGTAATATAGAACATTTGATTACTATTGACTCATATGGGACTATCAAAGTAGTAGTAAGTATGTTTTAGAGAGGCTTTGAGCCGGGTGGCCTCTTTCACCTCTTGGGACTATCAAATATTTGAGTTGTTTGACAAAATTACCAATAATCAAACAAAACCAATACACGCCTGTACCAATTGAAAATGCTTTGGACCGATGTATAGCATACCGTCTTTCGGTCGCAGGTAACTTTCTTCGCCTAGGCCTTACACGGGATGTTGTACGGTATTCAAATGAAAAAAATTGCAAAACGTTAGGTTCCGTGGAACCTTACAAATGTTTCCACTACACAGCGCGTCTGATTTGTTTTGTCAGTTACACATGCAATTCAGGGTAAAACCAAACATAATTTAACTTATTTTAACTCTCAATCGTAAGTTGAATCACCCTGATTTTTTCAGCTACAGTTTGCATACTTGGATTCCCGTAGACAGTGGAATTTTTTTTTCTACGAAACAGTACCGAACATCGGTTATGCAGTAGCAGTGCGTGTTAAGCAACTCCGAAGCAACGGGACTGCAAATTTAATTGAAATCCACCATTAAGCCGTTCCCAAATGGCTCGCATAGATCGTTGTTGGGCAAAACTATGTTGCTGGGTGTGAAGCGATTCAACCACTACCAGAGGGAGGGTTTTAAAAATCTCGAGATTTTTAACTTTCGATGCCCTACCATTCTGTACCAATCACCCGCTTCTCGAAGGCATGCGACAAAATATCTTAATCGCGGGCAAACGATTCGAGACATTTTTTCAATAACGGTGGCTTTCGAATAAAAAAAAAATTCACTCGTAGTTCCCAGCACGCGCGCCACCCACCCCTATCAGTAAGGACAGCGTTGCGCGGATGTGTGCTTTTATTCGATTGTGAGTATTTCGAGGTCCGGGATGTTGGATGGTATTGTCGGACAAGTGCTGGTTGGAGAGGTCTGACTGAACAAACCCCACCCCGGTTCTCGTTCTTTTCAACGAGAAAGCATGATGGTTTTTGCCACCAGAGCAGAGTTTGATAGGGGGCGCTGAACTACTTACAGGACAGAAGCAAAACGTTCTATATATCTAACAACATGCCCATTTTAGTTCTAGCGATGGATAAACAGTTTAACGACAAATCTAAAAATAGAACTCGTGACAGGACCATTCTAGTGATTGACACATTGCGAAAGGTGATTAGTCCTGACATCGAATGTCAACAGATCGAATGTTTTGGCACGCCGTTCAATCTCAGTCGTGAAAAAGTTTTGCATAAGTTGGAAAATCCCAAAGCCCACACGCAAACGGACATTTTCCTCAACGACTCCAGCAAGCGATCGGTTTGTTTGTGTTACTCAACACGATTGCATAAGCGAGGCAGAAGAAAATAAGGTGAAAACTCAACAATGTTTGTGTTTACAGAAATGCACCAAGCCTTCCTCCGAAGCTGTAGAGTATCACCGCCTCAGACCGGCCAGGACCGTGTGCAGTTCAGAAAAAGTTCCACGGGTTTGGAAGGAATCATCTCCACGAAGACGATGCTCGCCAGGGCATTACGCTGGAATGCACCATAGAATGGATTAAGGACAGTGGGTTTTTTCTGCGCATGTCGGTAGTAGCGAACGAGCGGTGCGCACCCACAAACGACCTCACAATGATCAGCCAACGTAGCTGTTAAAACAAAACATGCAACGAGGAAAGACCGTGGAGTCGAATCTACTATTCATGGATCGGAGGCTGGAAAATCCCAAAGCCCACACGAAAACGGACATTTTCCTCAACGACTCCGGCAAGCGATCGGTTTCTTTGTGTTACTCAACACTGTTGCATCAGCGGGGCAGAAGAAAATAAGGTGAAAACTCAACAATGTTTGTGCTTACAGAAATGCACCAAGCCTTCCTCCGAAGCTGTAGAGTATCGCCGCCTCAGACCGACAAGGATCGTGTGCAGTTCAGAAAAAGTTCCACGGGTTTAGATGGAATCATCTCCACGAAGACAATGCTCGCCAGGGCATTACGCTGGAATGCACCATAGAATGGATTAAGGACAGTGGGTTTTTTTCTGCGCATGTCGGTAGTAGCGAACGAGCGGTGCGCACCCACAAACGACCTCACAATGATCAGCCAACGTAGCTATTAAAACAAAACATGCAACGAGGAAAGACCGTGGAGTCGAATCTACTATTCATGGATCGGAGGCTGGAAAATCCCAAAGCCCACACGAAAACGGACATTTTCCTCAACGACTCCGGCAAGCGATCGGTTTCTTTGTGTTACTCAACACTGTTGCATCAGCGGGGCAGAAGAAAATAAGGTGAAAACTCAACAATGTTTGTGCTTACAGAAATGCACCAAGCCTTCCTCCGAAGCTGTAGAGTATCACCGCCTCAGACCGGCCAGGACCGTGTGCAGTTCAGAGAAGGTTACACGGGTTTGAAAGGAATCATCTCCACGAAGACAATGCTCGCCAGGGCATTACGCTGGAATGCACCATAGAATGGATTAAGGACAGTGGGTTTTTCTGCGCATGTCGGTAGTAGCGAGTGAACGGTGCGCACACATAAACGACCTCACAATGATCAGCCATCGTAGCTTTTAAAACAAAACATGCAACGAGGAAAGACCGTGGAGTCGAATCTACTATTCATGGATCGGAAGCTGGAAAATCCCAAAGCCCACACGAAAACGGACATTTACCTCAACGACTCCGGCAAGCGATCGGTTTCTTTGTGTTACTCAACACTGTTGCATCAGCGGTGAAAACTATGGTGAAAACTCAACAATGTTTGTGCTTACAGAAATGCACCAAGCCTTCCTCCGAAGCCGTAGAGTATCACCGCCTCAGACCGGCAAGGATCGTGTGCAGTTTAGAGAAAGTTCCACGGGTTTGAAAGGAATCATCTCCATGAAGACGATGCTCGCCAGGGCATGACGCTGGAAAGCACCATAGAATGGATGAAGGTCAGTGGGTTTTGCTGCGCATGTCGCTGGTAGCGAACGAGAGGTGCGCACCCATAAACGACCTCACAATGATCAGCCATCGTAGCTTTTAAAACAAAACATGCAACGAGGAAAGACCGTGGAGTCGAATCTACTATTCATGGATCGGAAGCTGGAAAATCCCAAAGCCCACACGCAAACGGACATTTTCCTCAACGACTACGGCAAGCGATCGGTTTGTTTGTGTTACTCAACACGGTTGCATAACCGAGGCAGAAGAAAATAAGGTGAAAACTCAACAATGTTTGTGTTTACAGAAATGCACCAAGCCTTCCTCCGAAGCTGTAGAGTATCACCGCCTCAGACCGGCCAGGACCGTGTGCAGTTCAGAGAAAGTTCCACGGGTTTGGAAGGAATCATCTCCACGAAGACGATGCTCGCCAGGGCATTACGCTGGAATGCACCATAGAATGGATTAAGGACAGTGGGTTTTTTCTGCGCATGTCGGTAGTAGCGAACGAGCGGTGCGCACCCACAAACGACCTCACAATGATCAGCCAACGTAGCTATTAAAACAAAACATGCAACGAGGAAAGACCGTGGAGTCGAATCTACTATTCATGGATCGGAGGCTGGAAAATCACAAAGCCCACACGAAAACGGACATTTTCCTCAACGACTCCGGCAAGCGATCGGTTTCTTTGTGTTACTCAACACTGTTGCATCAGCGGGGCAGAAGAAAATAAGGTGAAAACTCAACAATGTTTGTGCTTACAGAAATGCACCAAGCCTTCCTCCGAAGCTGTAGAGTATCGCCGCCTCAGACCGACAAGGATCGTGTGCAGTTCAGAAAAAGTTCCACGGGTTTAGATGGAATCATCTCCACGAAGACAATGCTCGCCAGGGCATTACGCTGGAATGCACCATAGAATGGATTAAGGACAGTGGGTTTTTTTCTGCGCATGTCGGTAGTAGCGAACGAGCGGTGCGCACCCACAAACGACCTCACAATGATCAGCCAACGTAGCTATTAAAACAAAACATGCAACGAGGAAAGACCGTGGAGTCGAATCTACTATTCATGGATCGGAGGCTGGAAAATCCCAAAGCCCACACGAAAACGGACATTTTCCTCAACGACTCCGGCAAGCGATCGGTTTCTTTGTGTTACTCAACACTGTTGCATCAGCGGGGCAGAAGAAAATAAGGTGAAAACTCAACAATGTTTGTGCTTACAGAAATGCACCAAGCCTTCCTCCGAAGCTGTAGAGTATCACCGCCTCAGACCGGCCAGGACCGTGTGCAGTTCAGAGAAGGTTACACGGGTTTGAAAGGAATCATCTCCACGAAGACAATGCTCGCCAGGGCATTACGCTGGAATGCACCATAGAATGGATTAAGGACAGTGGGTTTTTCTGCGCATGTCGGTAGTAGCGAGTGAACGGTGCGCACACATAAACGACCTCACAATGATCAGCCATCGTAGCTTTTAAAACAAAACATGCAACGAGGAAAGACCGTGGAGTCGAATCTACTATTCATGGATCGGAAGCTGGAAAATCCCAAAGCCCACACGAAAACGGACATTTACCTCAACGACTCCGGCAAGCGATCGGTTTCTTTGTGTTACTCAACACTGTTGCATCAGCGGTGAAAACTATGGTGAAAACTCAACAATGTTTGTGCTTACAGAAATGCACCAAGCCTTCCTCCGAAGCCGTAGAGTATCACCGCCTCAGACCGGCAAGGATCGTGTGCAGTTTAGAGAAAGTTCCACGGGTTTGAAAGGAATCATCTCCATGAAGACGATGCTCGCCAGGGCATGACGCTGGAAAGCACCATAGAATGGATGAAGGTCAGTGGGTTTTGCTGCGCATGTCGCTGGTAGCGAACGAGAGGTGCGCACCCATAAACGACCTCACAATGATCAGCCATCGTAGCTTTTAAAACAAAACATGCAACGAGGAAAGACCGTGGAGTCGAATCTACTATTCATGGATCGGAAGCTGGAAAATCCCAAAGCCCACACGCAAACGGACATTTTCCTCAACGACTACGGCAAGCGATCGGTTTGTTTGTGTTACTCAACACGGTTGCATAACCGAGGCAGAAGAAAATAAGGTGAAAACTCAACAATGTTTGTGTTTACAGAAATGCACCAAGCCTTCCTCCGAAGCTGTAGAGTATCACCGCCTCAGACCGGCCAGGACCGTGTGCAGTTCAGAGAAAGTTCCACGGGTTTGGAAGGAATCATCTCCACGAAGACGATGCTCGCCAGGGCATGACGCTGGAATGCACCATAGAATGGATTAAGGACAGTGGGTTTTTTCTGCGCATGTCGGTAGTAGCGAACGAGCGGTGCGCACCCACAAACGACTCACAATGATCAGCCATCGTAGCTATTAAAACAAAACATGCAACGAGGAAAGACCGTGGAGTCGAATCTACTATTCATGGATCGGAAGCTGGAAAATCCCAAAGCCCACACGAAAACGGACATTTTCCTCAACGACTACGGCAAGCGATCGGTTTGTTTGTGTTACTCAACACTGTTGCATCAGCGGTGAAAACTATGGTGAAAACTCAACAATGTTTGTGCTTACAGAAATGCACCAAGCCTTCCTCCGAAGCCGTAGAGTATCACCGCCTCAGACCGGCAAGGATCGTGTGCAGTTTAGAGAAAGTTCCACGGGTTTGAAAGGAATCATCTCCATGAAGACGATGCTCGCCAGGGCATGACGCTGGAAAGCACCATAGAATGGATGAAGGTCAGTGGGTTTTGCTGCGCATGTCGCTGGTAGCGAACGAGCGGTGCGCACCCATAAACGACCTCACAATGATCAGCCATCGTAGCTATTAAACCAAAACATGCAACGAGGAAAGACCGTGGAGTCGAATCTACTATTCATGGATCGGAAGCTGGAAAATCTCAAAGCCCACACGAAAACGGACATTTTCCTCAACGACTCCGGCAAGCGATCGGTTTCTTTGTGTTACTCAACACGGTTGCGTCAGCGGGGCAGAAGAAAATAAGGTGAAAACTCAACAATGTTTGTACTTACAGAAATACACCAAGCCTTCCTCCGAAGCTGTAGAGTATCACCGCCTCAGACCGGCCAGGACCGTGTGTAGTTCAGAGAAAGTTCGACGGGTTTAGATGGAATCATCTCCACGAAGACGATCCTCGCCAGGGCACGACGCTGGAATGCACCATGGAAAGGATGAAGGAGAGTGGGATCATTTTGCGCAGGTCGGTAGTAGCGAGTGAACGGTGCGCACACATAAACGACCGAACTTCTCCTGTCCGCCAAAAGCAACTCGCCAAACTTCGACGTCCGTCCATCCGTACAAGTGGGACAAGCTTAGAGGTGGTGAAGCTGCGCTGAAATTAAAAACAATATCGTATGAGTTTCATCCGGTTGGCGAAAAGTGAAGCATGTTGCCCTACCGATTGGATGAAGTTTACCGACGCCGCTTTTTCTTCCCTCTGCTGCTCCACCGCCTAATCATGCTCGGCATGCTCGGCTGTTATCGGGGCACCCGTGTGGCCACTTACAATTTCTTCAGCGAGTGCACCTTATCCCAGTAAGGAGGAAAACTTTTGCTTGTTTCAAACCTAGGGAGCAACCGGATCGAAACAAAGAAACTCCGAAAAAAGTAGCTTAGAGCAATGTGCTTTTGATGCATGGCAACGGAACGAGCATCAGCAAACCATCACTCCCTATTTTACATAAACATCATCAAACACATTTCGGTACACGGGCGGATTACTTTAATGTAGAACAGGGGTCGGTAAAGTCCGGCCTGCGGGCCAAATCCGACCAACCAATTAACGGCCTGACGACTCGCAATTTATATTTATATTTTATAATTATTTTAGATACTCAGAGAGTAGTACGACAGTAAAACTAAGATATTATAAAAGAATTTGGGTACAGGATGAATTTCAACTACAATTTAAAAACATTCAGCAGTACAATAAACCAATAATGACCAAAATTCGACGAAAATATGCATGAAAATTATTATAAAAAATCAACGATAAAATACCAAATTTACAAAAAAAAAACAATTTGTATGTAACTTTACTATTTAGAACAGGGGTGAGCTTTAGGGTGTAACTTTAGAAAGTTGGGATTTAAACATCAATTCATCGTTTAAAGTATCCGGCCCGCGCTTTCAGTTTCTCTTTAATCATCTGGCCCAGTGTGGAAAACGTCTGCCAACCCCTGATGTAGAACATCGTTCATCGCTGTGCGGGTAATGCTCGGTGCTCTGTTGTTTTTCTTTTCCACCTACTTAAATCTATTTCATTTCATTCTCCAGGTTCCGGGTTATGTTGGCCCATGTTTTACGCTTCCATCCCATGCCACACCGGGACCTGACCTTCCCTTCGGTACCGGTGACCATTCACCCGGACGATCCAAAGCCGCTTGGGTTTCATTTACCGCCCCAAACTAGATTTGGAAGCGGTCCGTGTGCGGTTGGGGTCTTGATGGCCTGCATACGGAAACACCGAGCAAAATTGATATTGCCGGTATCGCACACGCTCGCCTCATCACCGCCAAAAGGTTCTTGAATAAATTATGCAAATCCAGGGCCACATCCCCGGGTGTGGCGGAATACGTCCTGGCTGTCGCTCATCTTTCCCGTTTTATCCGTCGCAATCAATCAGTCTCGGAGCGCACGGTTGAAAATGACCAACGAGATGCGATGGTGTTGTAGTCGCGTATCCCATCCGTTCTATTTTTATTTGCGAACGCAAAAGCTTCTCTCGCTGACGATGTGAGCTCACAAAGGAATTCCTTTTTGCCGGACGGTGTTTGAGAGGCTTGTAATTAATTTTTCAATTCCACTCCGAACGTTCGGAGTCACAGTCGGTCTCCGATTTGCGAGCCGCCGTTGGCAGCAAGTGTGCGCAACACGTAGGCAATATCTACAAGAAGCATAAAGAAAAAAATACATAAAAAATGAAAAATGAAAATGCAGCGCGAGAATGCACGTTCAAACACATCCATTTCCTTTTGAAAGCCCCTGGCCAGGATGGTTCCGCGAAAACGCGACCAATCGAGAAGTGGAATCATCATCATCGTCGTCGCCGTCGAATTCGTTCGACACACAAATGGGTTCCGGCCCGGCTCGGATCGGTTTGCTTTTCATTTCCGGTGCCAAACGGTGCGAGGGTGGGACCCTGGGAGGCCCAGAAAAAACATGTCAAAGGAATTTGGTGCTGAAATGAAAAGAACAGTCAGAGTGTGAAGCAGTACAAAAATAAGGCACATGAGTTTTTACAGCAAACGGCAGTTAGAGTTCTCGTTGGAGCCGAACGCGCGTTGATACTTTGTATCGGAACCCGCTCCGAGACTTGGTTAGTTTTTTTTACAGCAATCTGGATTTCTAGTTCTCGCTGGAACCAAATATTTGCGCGGTGCTACTTTGTATCGTCATCGGTATCCGACAGTTGGTCTTCTACAAATGTATATCTGCACGGAATGTTCAAATGGTGATACACAAAGTAGCTCAAAGACGACCGCAGTAACTAAGCCCCGGGAAAGGCTGCCACTGTACCCGAACCCGCGCCAAGTATGGACCAAGGGAATTGGCTTTTCCTCACGATTTGGCTTCCCGTCGCTGGCTTCAACGACAACAGGATGGGTCGGAGAGAATCGTTGAAGGACTAAATACACCTTCACCGCCACCGGCAGGGACTATAATTAATATTTTACAGACTACTACAACCATATCTGTAACATACAACTGCCGCGAGCGAGTGTAACTGGCGAAAGATAAAGCTAGCAAACACTGTCTGTGATACGCGAAGATGGGAGAAAGTGAATTTTGTTTGCGAACTCGTTGCAATCCTGGTGAATTCGGATGGCCGGAAGATCGCCCTCGCAGGGAAAGAGTGTGTCTGTCTAACGGTGGACGAGAATTGCTACAAAGTACCACAGCGAATTCAGTCGCGTACGAGCACATGTCGAAAAAACGGGAAGCGTACAGATATCCCTATAGTAAATATTCTTTGAAATGCACCTAATACGATTTTTTAAAATGTTAACCACTCAACACTTGACACCTTCAAGTAGCGAGGGAGTGGAAAAGTTTTAGTTCTAGCGATACATAAAAATTGAGGATTAAAAACTGCTACTGGGAGCACGAAAGATAGAACACCTCACATGAGTCCCACCCAAGAATCAATCAAGACCACCACGGGTTCGAGAATCAAGAGCGTTAGCAACCGTCGGTTCGAATACCATCCATAATTTAAGAATATTTTATCCTTCGCCGGGCTCCAAGGAAATTGAATATATTATATAATTAACCATCAACGAAAAACTATTAACCAAAATATGTACTAAACAATGTTAGGATGCACGAGCAGAAGTTTAAACTAATGTAAATACATCCGAGGTACACACACCGTGTTCGCAAATATTTCTTAAATATTCCTTTAATTTTTACAGAGTCGATGATGATCGTTCGACGCTTTCCTGATGAGTTGTGAGTGTTGGTACCTGAATTAACCGAATGATGGTTTCAATAAACGAACTATACTGTTATAGATACTTGCGTATACTGTTGCGTTCGCACCGATGAGCTTAACTTTTGCGCGTTTTGTTCGACACGCTGTGCAAAAATTGGCAAATATGGTTCAGAGGCAAAGTGTATCCAGCAACGTTCATTCCGGAGCACACTATTGACGCCGAAAGGGCCGGGGGACAGCACTATCAGGATGATGGGTGGCGATGGTACCGCTTTCCGCTTTAAACAACCACCGCGGCGCGTGTTTCGGTCGGGATCGACGTTTGCCTACGCTTCAGGGCGTCAGGAAATAAGTGACGGGACAGCATCATCTCACTCACGTTGGGGGCATTGGTGAAGGAGTTGATTAAATGCTTTGCCCTGGCACCCCCTGTCGCGGAGGAGGCGAGGGTGGGAGGTCGTATTCCGTGGGCACCCTGTGTCACATCCTTCATCCCCGATCGCCAAGAATGAAGGATTTGCGAGGCTGACGTTTCCTTTGTTTCCACTATCGAGCAAAGACGAGACGCAGCAAGGCGGAACCTTGAAAAGTAGTTTCTCCCTCCAAGGACTTTTCCATCTCACCCGGGAAAGGTGCCGCAGGGCAGCCACTCACATACACACACGCATTTCTACCCACTTTAATCATCTATAATTAATGTGTCAATAGTGGCTTCCGTTCCAATTTTCCCGAAAAGCCGTACACTCACCCCCGCTCCCTTCACTCGTTTTCCACGGGACGATGACGGGATGGCGCGGGAAAATCCCTAACCCAGTGCCCCGTGTGTTCCCCGTTTTCCCTGCCTCTTCCCACCGGCAGGGGTAAAGTTTGTCGAAGAAGTTTTTCGGAAATCATTTTTGCCTGCTTGGCGCGGCGGGAAAATCGCTACCGGGGGCTGCGTGCGGACCGACCTGCGAAATGAACGAAAAATAGGGGGACGGGTAAGTGAGAGAAACTTTTCAGCTTTTCACCATAAAATTAATTACCCATACGATACACCGAAACGGATGCGCTGGACCGGAAGAGGATGAGGTATGGGTACATTTTCCTTTCCATCGGTACCCCCCCCCCATCAACTTCTCGAAGGGAAAAAGCGATTTAGGTGTGACGTCGTATGTGTGTGTGTGCGTGTCCCTTGTACGGTGGAAAAATCTAATCCATCTTCCTTCTCCTCCACCTTCGACGGGAACAGCGACGACGGTGACGACTTGCCTTCGTTGACGGCCTTTGATCCTTTTCCGCCCGGGAAAATGGCTTTACTACCTTTTTTCCACCCACACGCTGTAAAAGAAACCAGCAAACCGAGGCGAATTAGCATAATTACACCTTTCTCCATCGCTTGCTGCTGCGTGGTTCGGGGTGAAAACTGCGCGCCACACACAGACGTCGAGTAATTACACGTGGATTAACGGGTTTCCGTTTATCCGATAATTGCGTTACCTCGGCTACCACCTCCACCACTCGCACGCACACGTGGAAAACCTTCCGCTCCGCTGCTGCCACCAGCCCGTCCTCTCTGTATCGATTCTTATCATTTCCACGTATCATCACGTTCGAGTTTTTCCTTAATCCTTTTTCCTAGCTGCTTCCGAACGCCCGCTTTTCTCGGTCGGTTCCAGCATCTACGAGTGTTGGTTGTTTGCCTGGAAAAGAAGAAACAAAAGGATGTGTCTTTATTCCTTTCTTGGTTTTCTCCAACCAGCAAGTGTTGTATCAAATTTTCGATACACGCTCCCCTTAATATTTTGTTAAAAAAAAAATTAAAACCATTTTCCATAAACCAGAAATAAAAGACACCGCCTCTTTTCTTTAATATAATGTTTACGACCAAAAGACTGTACAATACAAGCAAAAGACAAGGCAAAAATTTACAACTCTATAATTCACTCGCTCCGATACTTCCTGCTGCATGTGTCGGAGAGCTTGGCAGGTTGGTTTCCGTTCCGCTGCTATTATTTGCGTTCTAGTATTTCTGGTTTTTTTCCAGCCGGGGGAGCGTGAAGCAACAACGCGACAACATCTCTATTAGTATTTATGAGTAGATAAATAAACGGTTCATATTCTTCTCCCCCGAACCGAGGAAATCACACTCGACCCTGGTATAGATTGCGGGTAACACATTTCCCTGCACAAAGATGACCGTCCGTAGATAAGAAGGGTTTCTTTAACAACTTTTAAATGTAAAAACAAACTAGTAAAGATTTGGGAAAGCGTGACTCATCTGTGTTGTATGTAATTTCACTAAACCAATTGTATGTTGAAATTTGATGGTTTTTTATATTTGGATCATCTTTCACTAAAAGCGTTCTAAAATACCGATTTATACATAAATACATAAATTTGTTACATAAATTTGTTTAATTTAAAATGTAACTTTTATTACATGTACACTGTTTCCTTTCCCTTTTTTATAATTAAATAATTCTTGCTTATTGAATATGTACTGTATTAAACCAAACCCCAATCCGTTTTACTTATTTTCTTAGTTAGTAAGGGGTTATATCTAACAGAAACAAGATTTTAATTTTTATATTAGCTATATTAATGTTAGAATTTGTTTGAAACCGCGTTGCCATTTAGTTTTGGCCTTGAGTTATAGAGCCCAATGACGCTTACAGTCGAAGTTACAGAAGCTTAAAGATAAAAATAAGGCAAATTTCCATACAAACTAGGTAATCGGGTATGCGAACGTTGAGTAGGACATACCCCCTCACCACTCGCACCAAGAAAAGACAACAAAACCCACGGAAAACCCTCGTCGCGAGCGAAGATACGATCTCCTGCTTTCCCTTGCTTGAGCGTTTAGTTGTTCCGGTATCGGCCTTCCATTTTTCGTGCCACTTCTCTTCCCCCGCCGCAAAAGGAAGAAAGTGGATACGGTTCGAGATATGTTGCCAAGATGTGCCTCGCCCCGGGAATTTTCCTCCGCCGAACAGCGAGCGATGGAGCTGTATCGTATCCGTAAATAGTGGTGAAACGAAGCGAAACGGTACGTCAAGCTCGTAAGTAACGAAAGCGTGCGTGCGTGCGTCCGGCATGCGGAGACGACGGGTCAGTAAGTTATGTACACACCACCACCTCCAGCCCTTGCCCCGGTGGAAATACCGGGGTCGGGAAGTAGGTGAAAAATTCCCCGTTTCGGCCGTGGGAAGGAGGGAAAAGAATATCAAGGATACTCCACGACAGCCGGGCGCATTTTCTCGGACCAAAGTGGCGGTGGTTTTGGGCTGCATTTGGGAAACTATGAACGCTTCGAGAGCCGGACGGAGCTGGAAGTGGTTGCGCCGGAACAAAACAAACGATACCGTAAAGATAAAAGACACAGTGAAGAACAAACACGTTGTCCGCCCGGCGAGGACGACGGTGACTGGCGGGTGGCGGCAACCGGAACAGGCCACTCTCAGTCGAGAGGCATTTAATTAATTTCCAACACTCCCACCCTCGACGCGCTACGTCCGACGTCCCTCGCCAGCTCTCTCTACGGGTTCGGTGATTTGCGCTGTCCTTATCGGTGGACATATTTATGCATGCCTGATATCGTCCTTGCGACAATGCTTGGAGAAGGTCGGATTCCCTGCTGGAGCCCCGCACACTGGTTCACTCGCTTGCATTAGACGGGTGATTTATTTTATAATACTTTATACAAGCTTAAATGTATTAAAGCCCAAATGTATCCTACCACAATTTAAACAAATAAAAACCGCTTTATACATAAACATATGCTTTACGAAAATATGCATATGTTCAAAATGAACTTAAAAGCATAAAAAATTACTTTCACTATTGCACAATCCACAAACAAACGGTAATACACAATTTCTGGTTCTACCTCTGGTGCCCTTTCCTTAACCACGCATAACATCATCAACCTTGACAACGAAGGGCTTGGGTTCGAGCCTTCAAACCGAACGATTAAAATTTTTTTACCCAAAATTGTTTTTGGCACAATTTTTTTCTACTTCTAAAAAACAACATGATTTTTTCACGAATCGTTCACCTGTACTATCACCATCTAAGGAATCCAAAGCAATGAGAAAACAAAAAAAAAAGATTGCATCATACTTGAACAATTCATTCTTTTAAATTCTAGTAAAATTCCCTGTTCAATGATGCAATAATATGGTCCCTGGAAGCTTTCTAACGTTTACACACAATTTGTTATTTAAACATTAGGTTATATAGAAAACCAGAAACCTATAGATCTTTACCCTAAGAAAAATATATTATGAAAATCAGTTTAAGTAAACGAATAAGAAGGAACCGTATCCTTACAGAGCCACTGTGCGCCATGGGGGCCCACAGCAATCGGTTGGCAGAAATCATGTACTCGACGATGGAGCGGAACTAGATAAGTCGCCCAGCGACAACACTATTAAACTATAAATCTTATGCCCTCGCTTCGAGTCGGTTTTGCTGGGAAAGTTGTCCTACCAAACAAGCTAAAGCTGTGGCCGGTGTGTGGTGCGCGTTGACTATTGTTTTTAATGTCTCCCCGGTTCGCCCCGCCGCATTTCTTCGTCTGACTTGGGTCCGCGTGGAACGAAAGAAAGTAAACACTTGGCAGTAAGATTGGCGGAAGAAATCATTGACCGTTACGACGCACGGCTTAGGGTGTAGGGTTCTCCTTCGAGGTAGGTCGGATGTGCTAGTTGTTTTCATTAGCGCGCTAACCTTTTGCGAACCCAAAAATGCCAAATCGCCTTTCGCTTCTGAGGGGGAAGCAGGCAAACGACCAGAGCCCTTCTGACAGCTCGATGGTCATCGGTGTGTATGCCTTCTCTTCACCTCCCGTCGGTAACTCCGACGAGTGAAAAGCTGCAACCGGAACCAAGATCCCAAGCACTGCCGGGGCCGGGAAATTGATTATATCGTGTGTATCGGTTTCCACTTTCGCCTGAGAATTTTTGCCCACTTCAGGCGGGCGGCGGGAGGGGCTTTTTTCGGGCTCATCATCGTCATCATCTCGTCTTCGTAGTCATGCGCCAGCGTACGCAGGACACGACTGCTCGTTAATGAATGTTGTGTGCTGACCGTTTGTGTGGTGAAACTAATTCGATGACATTCAGAAAACTACTCCGCCACTGAACTGGACGTGCAACATCACACACACCGCCACACGCACTTGACGATTCTAATGGAATTCATTTAGTGCAGGATCCGCATTTTTTCCGCTCCTCAAAGCAAGTTCTTGTCGTTGTTGTCGTCATCTTCTCGGGATGGGCATGACGTGAACGAACGTATCCCAAAGTAATTTACGTTCACCGGGTATGGTTTTGGTTTCGTCTTGGTCATGGTCCATTTGTGGACGACATTTCCTAGGCCGACCGGTACACGCCGTGTAGAAGACGCCATTTGTGGGACGAGAGAAAATCTGCAAATAGGCCGGAATGAAAAATTGACTTTGACTGACACACAACGGTTACTCACACTGCTCGTATCACCTTAGTTCTCTATCCGGCCGAAGCATCGGGATCCTTTTCCGTGTTGCCCTCTTTATCCTCCTCCTAGCAAGACATACTGGAGTAGGTGTCGCTCATCAAACCGTCGGACGGTGTACGGATGTGGCAGTCATGGCCTCCAACTCCCGGGGCACCGGAGCAAACGTTTATCTATCAATCGAAGACTAAGGCCTGCCGGTGGTGCGCACCATTGCCGCTCGACAATGTGTCGTTTCAAGGACACAGCACGTTAAGTTATGCAAACCCTTCCGACCGATTCCTGCGGGCTAAGAAACGGGCCCGACGGCATTATAAATGCGAAAAAGATTATCTCTCCAGCGGAACGGATGACGAACGGGTGGAAGCTGGACGTTGCCGCCGTGTCCCTTTTCGTGCGAGATGTGTTGCTCCAGTGGCACGGGTGACCAGTGTCATACGCCTGTTGCCTGGCTGTTATGTCGGTGTGTTGAACCGGCGGCTCGTTGTTGTGGGAAGAAAAGCGCTGGGCGCAGGGAATCCGGACGCTTCGGGACACCCTCCGGGGATCGGCTTAAGCAGGCGACGGTGCAATCGAAACCATTCAAAAACCCCCCGGGGAGGACCGGTCATCGGAGCCTTCGCCTTCGATTAGTAGCTTTGCAGAATGGGGCGCCTTCCCAGAAGGTGACGGAGTCAATGAAGTGGACACATCTTCCAAAATGGATTTCATTGTCAGTCGCAGATGGCACGGACCCTCTTCCCTCCTCTTCGGTGACGTAAGTGGTAATCTGGCTGTGTTCCTGTGGGTTGAAGAAAAGGTGCTCTTGTGACCGACACTATTTGAAACAAATTTTCATCCTCCAACTATTCAGAACGCAAACTCACGTACGGCTTATCTCGGACGAAGGCACTCTCAAGCCCCTCATCAACGCACTGGGAATACAGTAGCACGCACACCAGACCTGTGCTCCGAAACCAGGACCGGTCAAGCTTTTTTTATGATAATGAGACCAGGCCGGGCCGGCATACGAGTGGACGGGATGGTCTTGATGGTTGTCCTTGCCGGATCTCATATAATCTAATGTTTGATTAAGTTTTGAAACAAATATTAATCTGGCTTACACTGCCGTCAGATTGAGCTGTCCGGAAAACGGATTTTGAGGCAGGCATTCGTACAGCGAACCGACCGCTACCCCATCCTACCGGGGATGCACACAACAATGACGAGCTTGCGACACGGACGGACGGACAGACCGACAGACAGCTCCCGGAGGACGACACGATGTAGCTGCAAAGTGCACTTTATCTTCCAATCGTTTTGCAAGCAACCACCTGCTGATAATAGACATTCGACTTCGTAATTACATCCCAAACTCGTAATCACCACACCAACTGGCTCGCTTCCGCCACCAAAGTCCCGGGCCGGTGTTCGTGATGATGAAGACCGCACTAACCACGACGCGCACATACACTATCTGTTCGAGCACCGTAGACCAATTATGATAATACGTAAGGATTGGCCATATCTTAAATAGCACACACACGCGTCGTTAGAATCTGGATTTATCGTAACGATGTGACCGATGTAAAGTAAATGGTTGCCCCGTGCAGTTAATGGTTAATGGCCACCGTCCAGAGGTGTCCGACAAGTTCACGCGGTAAGTAATGTTTCTTTGTTAGTAATGTTAGATTAACGGATATGACGTTAAAGATTAATCAAAAACAACTCGGGTTCGAATCCCAGTTGGAGCAAGAACTTTTATCGAAATCTTTTTTTCACGATTTTTTTTCATTACTGTTTAAGAACCGTTTGGTCATAAAAATAAAACCTGTATTCAAAATTCTCAGAAAAAAATAAATAATTCAAATGAAAACATATACCATTAGTTCCCCTCGAAGACCAAACCAAGCAAGGATCGATGCTGAATAATTAGCACGAGAGAGCTTTGTCTGGAGTGTGCGCAGGATACGAATACTAGTGCACAGGATCGACGAATAGAAATCTCAAGTTGACTAAAATTTTCGTCGTGCAGCCAATGTTGCATGGCCTAGTGGGTAAGGAGTACTCCTCCTACTTCAAGGACCTCTGATCGAATCCCAGCAGTTCCTATTTTATCTAACCCATGATATAATCTTTTTTGTTGACAATTTTTCATTAAATCTGATACTGCCTATAACTAAAAGCATCGTGAGGATACCTTAAAACAAGTCTTCTGTCGTGGGACTACTAAGGACAACTTCTAACGAACGCCAGTGGAAGACTCACTCTTCTTGGTAATATGGAACATTTCAGTTGTTTTACAAAATTACCAAAAATTAAACAAAACCAACACACGCCTGCACCAATTGAAGATGTTTTTGAGCGATGTATAATAAAAATATACCGTGTTTTACATGTAACTCTTTTCGCAGATAGGCCTAATCCTAACACGGGATGTTGTACCAAATAAAAAAAAGCAATTACACGAAAAAAAGAGCAAGAGATGTGCAGAATATTCACTGGGGATTGATCCTGAGCTGTTTGCATTAGCAAGGATGAACAAGTACTAAATACCAGTGAAGCCACGGCACATAACAAAAAACACTAGGAATTTGGACATTGTATAGTATGTGACACATCATCTCTGGCTAGAGAGTGCGCAGGATACTAGTACTAGCGCACAGGATCGACGAATAGGAGACGCAAAAGGATAGAAACCTCAACTTGGCTAAAATTTTCGTCGTGCAGCCAATGTTGCGTGGCCTAGTGGGTAAGGAGTACTCCTCGTACTGCAAGGACCTCTGATCGAATCCCAGCAGTTCCTATTTTATCTAACCCATTATATAATCTTTTTTGTTGATCATTTTTTATTAAATTTGATACTGCATCTATCAAAAGGCATCGTATATACCTTAAAAAAGTCTTGTGCCGTGGGAATTCTAAGGATAACTTCTTACGAATGGCAGAGGAAGACTCACTCTTCTTGGTAATATAGAACATTTGATTACTATTGACTCATACGGGTCTATCAAATATTTGAGTTGTTTGACAAAATTACCAATAATCAAACAAAACCAATACACGCCTGTACCAATTGAAAATGCTTTGGACCGATGTATAGCATACCGTCTTTCGGTCGCAGGTAACTTTCTTCCCCTAGGCCTTACACGGGATGTTGTACGGTATTCAAATGAAAAAAATTGCAAAACGTTAGGTTCCGTGGAACCTTACAAATGTTTCCACTACACAGCGCGTCTGATTTGTTTTGTCAGTTACACATGCAATTGCGTATTGTACTTTCAGGGTAAAACCAAACATAATTTAACTTATTTTAACTCTCAATCGTAAGTTGAATCACCCTGATTTTTTCAGCTACAGTTTGCATACTTGGATTCGCGTAGACAGTGGAATGTTCTTTCTACGAAACAATACCGAACATCGTATATGCAGTAGCAGTGCGTGTTAAGCAACTCCGATGCAACGGGACTGCAAATTTAATTGAAATCCACCATAAAGCCGTTCCCAAATGGCTCGCATTGATCGTTGTTGGGAAAAAATATGTTGTTGGGTGTGAAGTGATTCAACCACTACCAGAGGGAGGACGTTAAAAATCTCGGGATTTATAATTTTTAAATAAAAAAAAATCATTCGTAGTTCCCAGCTCGCGCACGACCCACCCTATATTATGTGTGTCCACTATTTGCTGGAGTGGAGAGTGATTTAAACACTTCCCAGGTAGCAGCATCATCATCGATCTGTTCTCTGCACCAATTGAACCAGCAATTGATACACCGCAAATCGATAACGAGCCTGCTACCAGAGCAGTGTTCGATAGGGGGCGCTGAACTACTTACAGGACAGAAGCAAAAAGTTCTATATATCTAACAGAATGTCCATTTTAGTTCTAGCGATGGATAAACAGTTTAACGACAAATCTAAAAATAGAACTCGTGACAGGCCCATTCTAGTGATTGACACATTGCGTAAGGTGATTAGTCCTGACATCGAATGTAAACAGATCGAATGTTTTGGCACGCCGTTCAATCTCAGTCGTGAAAAAGTTTTGCATAAGCTGGAAAATCCCAAAGCCCACACGAAAACGGACATTTTCCTCGACGACTCCAGCAGGCGATCGGTTTGTTTGTGTTACTCAACACGGTTGCATAAGCGGGGCAGAAGAAAATAAGGTGAAAACTCAACAATGTTTGTGTTTACAGAAATGCACCAAGCCTGCCTCCGAAGCTGTAGAGTATCGCCGCCTCAGGCCGGGAAGGACCGTGTGCAGTTTAGAGAAAGTTCCACGGGTTTGGAAGGAATCATCTCCACGAAGACGATGCTCGCCAGGGCATTACGCTGGAAAGCACCATAGAATGGATTAAGGACAGTGGGTTTTTTTCTGCGCATGTCGGTAGTAGCGAACGAGCGGTACGCACCCACAAACGACCTCACAATGATCAGCCAACGTAGCTGTTAAAACAAAACATGCAACGAGGAAAGACCGTGGAGTCGAATCTACTATTCATGGATCGGAAGCTGAAAAATCCCAAAGCCCACACGCAAACGGACATTTTCCTCAACCACTACGGCAAGCGATCGGTTTGTTTGTGTTACTCAACACGGTTGCATCAGCGGTGAAAACTATGGTGAAAACTCAACAATGTTTGTGCTTACAGAAATGCACCAAGCCTTCCTCCGAAGCTGTAGAGTATCACCGCCTCAGACCGGCCAGGACCCTGTGCAGTTCAGAGAAAGTTCCACGGGTTTGAAAGGAATCATCTCCACGAATACGATGCTCGCCAGGGCACGACACTGGAATGCAACATGGAAAGGATGTAGGACAGTGGGATCATTCTGCGCAGGTCGGTAGTAGCGAGTGAACGGTGCGCACACATAAACGACCGAACTTCTCCTGTCCGGCAAACGCGACTCGCCAAACTTCGACGTCCGTCCACCCGTACAAGTGGGACAAGCTTAGAGGTGGTGAAGCTGCGATGGAATTAAAAACAATATCGTATAAGTTTCATCTGGTTGGCGAAAAGTGAAACCGAGCAATAGGCCCGATTGGATGAAGTTTACCGATGCCGCTTTTTCTTCCCTCTGCTGCTCGACCGCCACCTCATCATGCTCGGCATGCCTGGCTGTTATCGGGGCACCCGTGTGGCCACTTACAATTTCTTAAGCGAGTGCACCTTATCCCAGTGGCGGATTTACACTCATGGCGGCCCTAAGCGGGCAAATGAACGGGCCCCCTTTGATATGCATTTCAACAAAATCATTGTTAGATATTGCTTTAATCACACAATCAATAAGTTTACTGGCTGACTTCCCGAAGTTTGAGTTTATCAATCTTGTTTAACAATTTTTATGCAATTGCAAGAGTAGGAAAATTATGTAATTTTACTTCTCCCTTTTAAATCCGTGTAAAATATTCATTTAAACACGTATCTAGTGGTACACTGACAATTTAGTTAAAATGGTTTTCAGCTTTGGCAAATGCATGACAACATCTAACAGGATAAGTCAAAAACGCGTTGCTCGCATTGAAACTGTCTTAGTATTTCATCGCATTATTTTAATCCTATGCTTGATATGAAAAAAAATCTTGTTGTTTCGATCTCAATTGCAGAAAGAACTTTTATTGAAATCATTTTCTCACGATGTTTTTTCATTACTGTTTAAGAACCATTTGGTTATAAAAATCAAACCAGTATTCGAAATTCTCAAAACAAAACAAATTATGCGAATGAAAAAATATACCAGTAGTTCGCTTCGAAGACCAAACCAAGCAAAGATCGATGCTGAATAATTAGCACGAGAGAGGATGGAAAACGGTGCGAATCTAATGAGCCTTAGTAATTTGGACTTCGTATGTGACACACCGGCTTTGTCTGGAGTGTGCGCAGGATACTAATACTAGTGCACAGGATCGACGAGTAGAAATCTCAAGTTGACTAAAATTTTCGTGGTGCAGCCAATGTTGCGTGGCCTAGTGGGTAAGGAGTACTCTTCCTACTGCAAGGACCTCTGATCGAATCCCAGCAGTTCCTATTTTATCTAACCATTATATAATCTTTTTTGTTGATCATTTTTTATTAAATTTGATACTGCATATATCTTAAACCATCGTGAAGAATACTTTAAAACAAGTCTTGTGCCGTGGGAATTCTAAGGATAACTTCTTACGAATGGCAAGAAGACTCTTCTTGGTAATATAGAACATTTGATTACTATTGACTCATACGGGTCTATCAAATATTTGAGTTGTTTGACAAAATTACCAATAATCAAACAAAACCAATACACGCCTGTACCAATTGAAAATGCTTTGGACCGATGTATAGCATACCGTCTTTCGGTCGCAGGTAACTTTCTTCGCCTAGGCCTTACACGGGATGTTGTACGGTATTCAAATGAAAAAAAAATGGCTAAACGTTAGGTTCCGTGGAACCTTACAAATGTTTCCACTACACAGCGCGTCTGATTTGTTTTGTCAGTTACACATGCAATTGCGTATTGTACTTTCAGGGTAAAACCAAACATAATTTAACTTATTTTAACTCTCAATCGTAAGTTGAATCACCCTGATTTTTTCAGCTACAGTTTGCATACTTGGATTCGCGTAGACAGTGGAATGTTCTTTCTACGAAACAATACCGAACATCGGTTATGCAGTAGCAGTGCGTGTTAAGCAACTCCGATGCAACGGGACTGCAAATTTAATTGAAATCCACCATTAAGCCGTTCCCAAATGGCTCGCATAGATCGTTGTTGGAAAAAATATGTTGTTGGGTGTGAAGCGATTTAACCACTACCGGAGGGAGGACGTTAAAAATCTCGGGATTTATAATTTTCAATGCCCTACCATTCTGTACCAATCACCCGCTTCTCGAAGGCATGCGACAAAATATCTTAATCGTGGGCAAACGGTTCGAGATATTTTTCAATCACGGTGGAGAAGCCTTCGAAATAAAAAAAAAATCAGTCGTAGTTCCCAGCTCGCGCACGACCCACCCTATATTATGTGTGTCCACTATTTGCTGGAGTGGAGAGTGATTTAAACACTTCCCAGGTAGCAGCATCATCATCGATCTGTTCTCTGCACCAATTGAACCAGCAATTGATACACCGCAAATCGATAACGAGCCTGCTACCAGAGCAGTGTTCGATAGGGGGCGCTGAACTACTTACAGGACAGAAGCAAAAAGTTCTATATATCTAACAGAATGTCAATTTTAGTTCTAGCGATGGATAAACAGTTTAACGACAAATCTAAAAATAGAACTCGTGACAGGACCATTCTAGTGATTGACACATTGCGTAAGGTGATTAGTCCTGACATCGAATGTCAACAGATCGAATGTTTTGGCACGCCGTTCAATCTCAGTCGTGAAAAAGTTTTGCATAAGCTGGAAAATCCCAAAGCCCACACGAAAACGGACATTTTCCTCGACGACTCCAGCAGGCGACCGGTTTGTTTGTGTTACTCAACACGGTTGCATAAGCGGGGCAGAAGAAAATAAGGTGAAAACTCAACAATGTTTGTGTTTACAGAAATGCACCAAGCCTTCCACCGAGTATCGCCGCCTCAGACCGGCAAGGATCGTGCGCAGTTTAGAGAAAGTTCCACGGGTTTGGAAGGAATCATCTCCGATGCTCGCCAGGGCATTACGCTGGAATGCACCATAGAATGGATTAAGGACAGTGGGTTTTTTCTGCGCATGTCGGTAGTAGCGAACGAGCGGTGCGCACCCACAAACGACCTCACAATGATCAGCCAACGTAGCTGTTAAAACAAAACATGCAACGAGGAAAGACCGTGGAGTCGAATCTACTATTCATGGATCGGAAGCTGGAAAATCCCAAAGCCCACACGCAAACGGACATTTTCCTCAACGACTCCGACAAGCGATCGGTTTGTTTGTGTTACTCAACACGGTTGCATAACCGAAGCAGAAGAAAATAAGATGAACACTCAACAATGTTTGTACTTACAGAAATACACCAAGCCTTCCTCCGAAGCTGTAGAGTACCACCGCCTCAGACCGGCCAGGACCGTGTGCAGTTCAGAGAAAGTTCCACGGGTTTGGAAGGAATCATCTCCACGAATACGATGCTCACCAGGGCACGACACTGGAATGCAACATGGAAAGGATGAAGGACAGTGGGATCATTTTGCGCAGGTCGGTAGTAGCGAGTGAACGGTGCGCACCCATAAACGAACTGCTGCTCCTGTCCGCCAAACGCGACTCGCCAAACTTCGACGTCCGTCCACCCGTACAAGTGGGACAAGCTTAGAGGTGGTGAAGCTGCGCTGGAATTAAAAACAATATCGTATAAGTTTCATCCGGTTGGCGAAAAGTGAAGCATGTTGCCCTACCGATTGGATGAAGTTTACCGACGCCGCTTTTTCTTCCCTCTGCTGCTCCACCGCCTCATCATGCTCGGCATGCCCGGCTGTTATTGGGGCACCCGTGTGGCCACTTACAATTTCTTAAGCGAGTGCACCTTATCCCAGTGGCGGATTTACACTCATGGCGGCCCTAAGCGGTCAAATGAACGGGCCCCCTTTGATATGCATTTCAACAAAATCATTGTTATCTATTGTTTTAATCACACAATCAATAAGTTTACTGGCTGACTTCCCGAAGTTTGAGTTTATCAATCTTGTTTAACAATTTTTATGCAATTGCAAGAGTAGGAAAATTATGTAATTTTACTCCTCCCATTTAAATCCCTGTAAAATATTCATTTAAACACGTATCTAGTGGTACACTGACGATTTAGTTAAAGTTATATTCAGCTTTGGCAAATGCATAACAAAGTCTAACAGGATAAGTCAAAAACGCGTTGCTCGCATTGAAACTGTCTTAGTATTTCATCGCATTATTTTAATCCTATGCTTGATATGAAAAAAAATCTTGTTGTTTCGATCTCAATTGCAGAAAGAACTTTTATCGAAATCTTTTTTTCGCGATTTTTTTTTCATTACTGTTTAAGAACCGTTTGGTTATAAAAGTCAAACCTGTATTCGAAATTCTCAAAACAAAACAAATTATGCGAATGAAAAAATATACCAGTAGTTCGCCTCGAAGACCAAACCAAGCAAAGATCGATGCTGAATAATTAGCACGAGAGAGGATGGAAAACGGAGCGAATCTAATGAGCCTTAGTAATTTGGACTTCATATGTGACACACCGGCTTTGTCTGGAGTGTGCGCAGGATACTCATACTAGTGTACAGGATCGACGAATAGAAATCTCAAGTTGACTAAAATTTTCGTCGTGTACAGGTACAAGGCCTCTGTTATAATCCGAGTAATTCCTGGATATCTTTTTGGCTCCATCATTCATCGCAAAATCTTATATTAAAATAAAAAGAAGTTGAAAATAAACATTATATCTACCAACATTTTTTTATTTCGACATAGAAAATTTTCTATTTATGCAAGCCAACAAGACCAAAAGAAAAGTAAGATTAAATTCTGCGTTTAGAGAAAAAAATGTTAGGAAGCTGTTTGTACAGTAAGCATTTAAAATATGTTTTGATGTGCATTTATGACGCAAATTTAGCAACGGAGAGGTCAGAATATCTACCTAAGGCACAGGGAAAGCTGTATTAAGCCCTAGTAGAGTCAAAGACACCGCAGAAGATAATTTACTGAGAAGGTATGAAGGTATAAGATCACAGCTAGAGCCTTATACATATTATGTTAATATGTTATGTTGAGCAGATGGTACAATTAACATAACGGTTAGTTCTGGCCTTTAAAGGTAGAAGTTTTGGTTCTTATTTTTGGATAATTGAGATGTTCTCCTCATCCAAACGTAGAATATCGTGGAAGCAAAAATCCAATCAATGCTTTAGATTTAGATTCAAAACCTCTTGGACTTTGATCAATATCCATTACTCCAGCTCATCGTGCATTACGCAATCAACAACTATTTTTCGCCCTGGGAAAACCGAGCCCATCGACTTGTCTCTAAAAGGTTATCTGTGATGTGGTCGTCGAGGAGTATATCTCCCCTCCCATGAGGCCATTACGGGCAATCGTTATTGACCTCCGCAGCGTATCGTACTGGATGGCCGCAGCTGGGGTCATTCGTCTTCGGGAAACACATCAAACTCGGCATGACGCATCGACGGATCCAGCTTGCCAGGGCTCGCCAGAAGCGATAACGACGACGATGATGATGATGATGTCGAGAGTGCCGGCGAACGCAAAAGGCATCGTCGTCGTAGAGGCCGAAAGTCATCAACATTACCCAATTGATTTCTTATGACGTTTTCTTCCGGTGGTGAGGAAGAAATAGGACACAAGGGGTAGTAGTAGTTTGTCCATCTATGTATACGTTGTGTTGATTCCGGTGGCAGCAGAAGCTGAAACGAGATTGATGAATATTTGAAAGGTACCACACACCCTTATAGTCCACGTCCAGCGTGGGTTCTCCTCCTTCCCGGGGACACAGATGGACTCTTTCGGGAATGGACTCTCCCGCCTTCACATTCGTTGCGCAAATTGTTTTGTCGCCCGGTCCCTCGCCCTTCGTTTTCTTCGGCATCGGCATCGGTGGATGTGGTGTGACGCAGGTGTGTCCTCCTCATATTCGTCAATCAAACGCCGAACATCGTTCCGTGCCACCGGACAGCAGCCAGCCGACGCTCAGTGTCAATAAAACTAAAAGCACACGCTTCCACAGGGCACTGATCGTTTGCGCACCGGGGATACAACATGTCCCTTGCATTGCGGGCGAACAACCTATCCATTTCGCTGGTTGCAGGTTTTTTGACGAACGCCTAGGTACGTGTTTCGGGACGTCCAAGACGGTACAACTGGTAACGCAAAGGTCCGGCCGACGGTTTGCGATGATGAGATGATGGTTATGGGCCAGAGTTCGGTGAATATGTTCGGTCGGGTCAAGCAAATGGGCTGCAGATTAATTAACGTTTAACGGTGGCCAAGCATTACTGCCATCATCCGGGGGCGAAAAGTTGTAGACATCCGGGCCAGAGTTTCCGTGTTCCTGCT